>NC_089905.1:2150000-2499964 GCF_040182565.1 Anser cygnoides | reverse complement strand
TGCCCGGGTAGGACAGCAGTGCTCCACACAGCCCCATACTGCAGACATGCTGCCAGGCCATGGCTGCCCTTCCTCACACACCAGCACACCAAGCGACCTGCACGGCCAGGCCCCCAGAACACCTGGCCACAACAGCTGTGAGGAGGCACGACTGCTGCCTCCCACCACTCTGCCCTCACCCAGCATGCAGGGGATGCTATGTGAGGCAGCACCCAGTGGTTGGCTGGGGGTCCTAGCACTGGAGCCTGGGGAGTGGTGTGGATGGGCAGAAATGGAAAAGAGGTCCTCAAGCACAAGAGGAGACACACAAACTTCTGCGCAGGTGGTGGAGGAAAGCTGTGGCTGCTCGGACAGTTTGCTGCTGTTTTCCCCTTCCCCTGTCTTGACAATTACGGGTGATGCATGTTCTCCTGAGCCCCCAGCAGTGAACAACTTGCTGCCCGACTGCTCTTCTTGATTTCCCTAGCAGGAACCGTCTCCAAGAAAGACCACTGTGCAGAGCCAGGATCACACAATCACGAGATGTTTGGGAAAGGAAGGGACATGAGGAGGGTACAGACACCCACCTCCTACTCAAGGCCTTTGTGCCCCCTGGCTCTGGATGGCTGCAATGGGTACATGATGTGAGGGGAACCTTGGGCAGACTTGGCTGTGTCTCCTTCACCCCTTCCCAGTGCCACCAGTTGCAGCTGGGCACATGAGCACAGTCAGCAGGTGGCAGGAGCCCTGACCATGCAGTGGCCGTCTCTCTGTCTCCCCAGACCTCCACGGGTGACCATAGAAAAGGCAATATAAAGAGGTCAAACATGCTGTGGTGGCTGTGCAAGACGTCTGTTTCTCTGTCGTGTTCTCAAAGAACATTGAGATTGAAAACATTGAGAACATTGCCATTCTTCCCGCTGAGAGAAGGGAGGAGGTTCAGGGGGCTGTCCTCTACAAGACCCACTGGGGACTCTGATCTTCAGTCGTAATGCCCTGCCCCAGCGGCCCAAAGGCCCCTTTAGCAAAGCCAGGAGTGCAACCAGCGGCCCAACTGCCCCGGCTCAGAGGTTTGGGGAAAGTCTGGAAGAAGAAGGATGAAGAAATACCATGGGTCGAGAATGTGGTGCAATAGAGCTTTTATTGCAAGTCCAGGGGAGCAGGAAGATGGCAGAAAGGCAGCCCCTGTCCAGGAGCATCCACCAACTCCTTGGAAAAAGCACAGAGGATGGAACCAGAAATGACACCACAGGAACAGGAGGAAGGTGCTGGGTTGCGTATCACGGGGCAGCAAGTCCTGAAGAGAATCTCAAGCGGGGCAGGTAAAAGTCAGAGTTGCGCCCCATGCAGGCACGAGGCCCCCAAGCTCTGGAGGCCAGTGATGATGAAGGGGTGCCCTTCCTGCTGGTGTCATGGCGCGACATACCAGGGCAGCTCTGGAGCTCTCCTTTGTCAGAGGTTGGAGCCAGAGGTGGGCTTAGCAGGGCCCGCAGTTGCCACTGAGGTACCTGTGGCCCCGACGCCAGCCGCCATATCCGCAGCTGCCAAATGCTCCATAGCCCCCATAGCCTCCAAGGCCTCCATAGCCACCAAGGCCTCCGTAACCCCCAAGGCCTCCATAGCCCAAAAGGCCGCCATAGCCCCCAAGGCCTCCATAGCCCCCAAAGCCACCACGGCCTCCAAAAGTGCCGCCGAAGCCCCCTGCCACACCCGGGACTCCTGCCGAGCCGACCACGGCATGCTGCGGGAAGGAGCTGAGGATGGGCCCGGGCAAGGTGAGCACCGTGGCCGGGGGCTGGATCACCACGGTGGAGTCAGGGCACTGCTGCACGCAGGGCTCGTTGAAGCTGTCAGCCACTGGGGCCGGGGCGGCTACCCCGCACACAGGAGCACACAGGCTGGAGCAGGACATCTTCCACGCAGGCAAGGAGTACTGCAAAGCGCAGGCAGAGTTAGGCAAGGATCTGGGGAGAGGCTGTACTGATGGAGGCAGGGAGAGAGCCCCGAGAAGCCTCCAAGAGCACGACTTACCAGGTGATCTGTTTAGAGACAAGTGGAGGAAGCAGGATAGAGGGCTGCGAAGCCCTCAGCCCTTTTATACCTGTCCCAGACAGCCTGCAACATCAGGCAGGGGGCGGTGGTGGAAGCCTCAGATATTCATGCAATAAAGCCAGCACAAATCATGACACACTTGGAGACGTGGAGCAATTATATCCCTCCCCATCAGGGACACTGTGGCTCAAACTTGCCCTGGGGAGCAGGGAGGTGATGGGAGTGACAAACCATGCCATTCAACTACATCAAAGGCCAGACACTGCTGAAGCTGACCTGAAACACCAATAAACCCTGATTTTTCCCTAATCCCAAACGTTCTCTATGTGGAAGAGTCACAGGCAATTGGCGGAAGATGTGCTTTGCAACCCTGTGCACAGCCAGCACGCCTGCCATTACCTCCCTTTTATGGGCTGGTAAACAGAGGTGGTGGAAGTTTGGGTAAAGGGATGAAGCCATCCTAACCACTTGCAAAAGCTCCCAAACATTCACCATCACCCTGTACAGGCAAGGACTGCAAGGCACTCAGGTGGGAGTTTAGGAGCATCCCTAACCATTGCCCTTTTCCCTGCCCCATGGGACATGTGCTACTCCTTGCTCTCCAATTCACCTGAAGGCCAAGCAAAGAGCTGTGGCTGTGTTGGCATTGTGGGTGAAGCCCAATCCGCCTGGGGGATTAGGAATTCATTGGGGTTTATTGGTGCCGTGAGGTCAGCTTCAGTAGCAGCTGGCCTTTCAAGACGTTATGTGTCACAGCTTGTTCCTCCCATCACATCCCTGTTCCCCTGCGCATGTTTGAGCCTCAGTGTCCCTGAAGGGGAAGGAATATAATTGCTCCACGTCTCCACGTGTGTCATGAAGGGTTTCAGTTTTATTGCATGAATATCTGGGGCTTCCAACTCTGTTCAATGCCGCAGGCTGTCTGAGACAGATATAAAAGGGCTGAGGGCTTTGCAGCCCTCTATCCTGCTTCCTCCACTTGTCTCTAAACAGATCACCTGGGTAAGTCGTGCTCTTGGAGGTTTCTCGGGGCTCTCTCCCTACCTCCATCAGTTCAGCCTCTCCCCAGATCCTTGCCTAATTCTGCCTGCCCTTTGCAGTACTCCTTGCCTGCGTGGAAGATGTCCTGCTCCAGCTTGTGTGCCCCTGTGTGTGGGGTGGCCGCCCCGGCCCCAGTGGCTGACAGTGCCAACGAGCCCTGCGTGCGGCAGTGCCCCGACTCCACCGTGGTGATCCAGCCCCCGGCCACGGTGCTCACCTTGCCCGGGCCCATCCTCAGCTCCTTCCCGCAGCATG
Source organism: Anser cygnoides (assembly GCF_040182565.1). Taxonomy (NCBI): domain Eukaryota; kingdom Metazoa; phylum Chordata; class Aves; order Anseriformes; family Anatidae; genus Anser; species Anser cygnoides. The sequence goes on along the minus strand of NC_089905.1, from coordinate 2,496,637 downwards.
CCGTGGTCGGCTCGGCCGGAGTCCCGGGTGTGGCAGGGGGCTTCGGCGGCACTTTTGGAGGCCGTGGTGGCTTTGGGGGCTATGGAGGCCTTGGGGGCTATGGCGGCCTTTTGGGCTATGGAGGCCTTGGTGGTTATGGAGGCCTTGGGGGCTATGGAGGCCTTGGAGGCTATGGGGGCTATGGAGCCTTTGGGAGCTGTGGATACGGAGGCTGGCGCCGGGGCCTCAGGTACCTCAGTGGCAGCTGTGGGCCCTGCTAAGCCCACCACTGGCTCCAGCCCCTGACGAAGGAGAGCTCCAGAGCTGCCCCGGAATGTCATAACATGACACCATCAGGAAGGCTCCCCTTTATCATCGCTGGTCTCCAGAGCATGGAGGCCTAATGCCTGCATGGGGCCCACCTCTGTCCTTCTCCTCCCTGCTTGAGCTTCTCTACAGGACTTGCTGCCCCATGACGATGCAGCCAAGCAACGGACGCCTCCTGTGGCATTGCGGCTGCTCACCAACGCTCTGCCTTCTGCAAGGAGTCATTGGCTGCCTTTCTGCCATCTCCCTGCTCCCCTGGACCTGAAATAAAAACTCTGTTGCACCTCATTCTGGACCCTGTCTTTTCTGTGACCCTTCCTCCGTTTGCTTCTTGCTGTAAGGCTAGGGAGCTGCCACCGCGGAGTCCTCAGGGGCCCCGTATGCACTCCCTCACCTCCTCCAAAAGCCCTGCGCATCACGGCCATTACAAGAGGGTTGCCACAGCCTCCCCAAGGGCAAAGGCCTGGTTAGAGTCAGCTGGGAGGCCACGGGACAGAGGAAGGAGGCGGAGGTCCACCCACCAGCCTTTCCTCCAGCCCCTCGGGTTTCCCTCCTCTTCCTCCCACATCTCCATGGAGCACTTGCATGCCTTTCCCCATCCCTGGGCCAGAAGCTCTCCCCTGATGAAGGAGGGCTCTAGAGCTTCCATGGAACATCCCTACCTGATGTTGCCAGGAAGGGCTCCTCTTCAGCATCCCTGGGCTTCAGAGCCTGGAGGTTTCATGCCTGCATGGGGCCCATCTCTGTCTTTGTCCTTCCTGCTTGAGCTTTTTTTCAGGACTTGCTGCCCCATGATGACACTGCCCAGCACCATACGCCTGTTCCTGTGGCATTGCTGATGCTCACCTCTTCTCTTGTTTATGCAAGGAGTCGGGCCTGCCCCTGGCCAGGGGCTACCCTTCTGCTGTCTCCATGCTCCCTTGGAACTGAAATAAAATCTCTGTTGCACCACATTTTCGACCCCATTTTTTGCATGTTCCTACCTCCATTCACTTCTTGCTGTGAGGCCAGGGAGCTGCCACCGGAGCATTTTCAGGGGCCCTGCAGGCGTTCCCTCAACTCCTCCAAATGCCCTGCACAGCACGGCCATTATAAGACGGTCAGCACAGCCTCCCTAAGGGCATAGGCCTGGTTAGAGCCAAGTGGAAGGCCACGGGACAGAGGAAGGAGGCGGAGGTCCTCCGACCAGCCTTTCCTCCAGCCCCTCGGGTTTCCCTCCTCTTCCTCCCACATCTCCATGGAGCACTTGCACGCCTTTCCCCATCACTGGGCCAGGAGCTCTTCCCTGTATACACAGCTTGCCTGCTTGTAGCTGGTGGACACAGCTCTGCCCGGGTAGGACAGCAGTGCTCCACACAGCCCCATACTGCAGACATGCTGCCAGGCCATGGCTGCCCTTCCTCACACACCAGCACACAAAGCGACCTGCACGGCCAGGCCCCCAGAACACCTGGCCACATCGGCTGTGAGGAGGCACGACTGCTGCCTCCCACCACTCTGCCCTCACCCAGCATGCAGGGGATGCTATGTGAGGCAGCACCCAGTGGTTGGCTGGGGGTCCTAGCACTGGAGCCTGGGGAGCGGTGTGGATGGGCAGAAATGGAAAAGAGGTCCTCAAGCACAAGAGGAGACACACAAACTTCTGCGCAGGTGGTGGAGGAAAGCTGTGGCTGCTCGGACAGTTTGCTGCTGTTTTCCCCTTCCCCTGTCTTGACAATTACGGGTGATGCATGTTCTCCTGAGCCCCCAGCAGTGAACAACTTGCTGCCCGACTGCTCTTCTTGATTTCCCTAGCAGGAACCGTCTCCAAGAAAGACCACTGTGCAGAGCCAGGATCACACAATCACGAGATGTTTGGGAAAGGAAGGGACATGAGGAGGGTACGGACACCCACCTCCTGCTCAAGGCCTTTGTGCCCCCTGGCTCTGGATGGCTGCAATGGGTACATGATATGAGGGGAACCTTGGGCAGACTTGGCTGTGTCTCCTTCACCCCTTTCCCAGTGCCACCAGTTGCAGCTGGGCACATGAGCACAGTCAGCAAGTGGCAGGAGCCCTGACCATGCAGTGGCCGTCTCTCTGTCTCCCCAGACCTCCACGGGTGACCATAGAAAAGGCAATATAAAGAGGTCAAACATGCTGTGGTGGCTGTGCAAGACATCTGTTTCTCCGTCGTGTTCTCAAAGTAGGATTGGGTATGCATTGCCATTCTTCCCACTGAGAGAAGGGAGGAGGTTCAGGGGGCTGTCCTCTACAAGACCCACTGGGGACTCTGATCTTCAGTCGTAATGCCCTGCCCCAGCGGCCCAAAGGCCCCTTTAGCAAAGCCAGGAGTGCAGCCAGCGGCCCAACTGCCCCGGCTCTGAGGTTTGGGGGAAGTCTGGAAGAAGAAGGATGAAGAAATACCATGGTGTCCTGCTTCCAGTTAGGACAGAGTTAAGTAGCTCATAGTAGCTGGTAGGGTGCTATGTTTTGGATTAGGATGAGAAGAGCGCTGATAACATGCTGATGTTTTAATTGTTGCAGAGCAGTGTTTACACCAGGCCAAGGACTTTTCGGCTTCTTGCTCTGTCCTGCCAGCGAGCAGGCTGGGGGTGCAGCAGGAGCTGGGAGGGGACAGACCCAGGACAGCTGACCCAAACTGGCCAAAGGGGTATTCCATACCATCTGACGTCATGCTAAACAATATATAGGGGTGGCTGGCCGGGGTGGGGGGGCCGGCTGCTCGGGAATAGGCTGGGCATCGGTCAGCGGGTGGTGAGCAATTGCATTGTGCATCACTTGTTTTCTTACACATTATTATTGTTAATACTATTATCATTATCACTATTATTATTATTATTGTTATTATTATATTCCTTATATTCCTTATATTAATATATTCCTGTCTTAATAAACTGTCTTTATCTCAACTCACCGGCTTCACTTTCCCGTTTCTCTCCCCCATCCCAGAGAGGGAGGTGGGAGGGTGAGCGAACGGCTGTGTGGTGTTTAGCTGCCAGCCGGGTTAAACCACAACACATGGGTCGAGAATGTGGTGCAATAGAGCTTTTATTGCAAGTCCAGGGGAGCAGGAAGATGGCAGAAAGGCAGCCCCTGTCCAGGAGCATCCACCAACTCCTTGGAAAAAGCACAGAGGATGGAACCAGAAATGACACCACAGGAACAGGAGGAAGGTGCTGGGTTGCGTATCACGGGGCAGCAAGTCCTGAAGAGAATCTCAAGCGGGGCAGGTAAAAGTCAGAGTTGCGCCCCATGCAGGCACGAGGCCCCCAAGCTCTGGAGGCCAGTGATGATGAAGGGGTGCCCTTCCTGCTGGTGTCATGGCGGGACATACCAGGGCAGCTCTGGAGCTCTCCTTTGTCAGAGGTTGGAGCCAGAGGTGGGCTTAGCAGGGCCCGCAGTTGCCACTGAGGTACCTGTGGCCCCGACGCCAGCCGCCATATCCGCAGCTGCCAAATGCTCCATAGCCCCCATAGCCTCCAAGGCCTCCATAGCCACCAAGGCCTCCGTAACCCCCAAGGCCTCCATAGCCCAAAAGGCTGCCATAGCCCCCAAGGCCTCCATAGCCCCCAAAGCCACCACGGCCTCCAAAAGTGCCGCCGAAGCCCCCTGCCACACCCGGGACTCCTGCCGAGCCCACCACGGCATGCTGCGGGAAGGAGCTGAGGATGGGCCCGGGTAAGGTGAGCACCGTGGCCGGGGGCTGGATCACCACGGTGGAGTCGGGGCACTGCCGCAGTGGCAGTGGCACAGTGGCAGTGGCACAGTCCTTTTGGCGCCCAACGTGGGGCACGAAGGGTTGAGATATCGACAAATCTGACCAGAGTGTGTTAAACTAAAATTGGTATAAGTATTGGACCTGCTTAATAGTTGCTAGTCACGATGTTGATTGCCTTAATCTCCAGTCTGCTGTACCTGTATTCCAAATTGAGTTTTATGGTGCGTTACTTTCTGTATGTGCTCCCTGTTGCACTGTTTATCCTTTCCGGGCCCTGGTTTAAGATTGTTATGGTACTGTGCGGTGTAACAATGGCTTATGAAATGATGAAATATCTGGTCACGACTTTAACCTGGTATTTGTACTCAGCACTGACGTCGACTCTATACTTTGGAAACCATATCTCGGAAACTATTAGCAATTACACCTATTGCCTGTTTTCGTTAGGGAGCCAATCTGTGAAGGGGACAGGGGAAGACATGTTTCCCTACCTGTTCACTCTCCCTTTCTCCTTCACCACCACCCTCTTATCCCCCAGTGAATGAAGTGGCTAAATTACTCCGGCAGTACGAAGGAAATCTCTCCTCTTCCCTACAGGCCTGTGTCTCGGCTGTGGAGAAACTCTCTGAAGAGGTCCACCAACTTAAAGAGAATTTATCTTCCCCTCCACCTGAACGAACCAGTGTCCACCAGCTAAAAGAGAATGCTTTGGAGAAACTTTCTGAAAAGATCCACCAACTTGAAGAAAGATTATCTTCCCCTCCACCTGAACGAAACAGTGTCCACCAGCTAAAAGAGAATACTTTGGAGAAACTTTCTGAAAAGATCCACCAACTTGAAGAGAGATTATTTTCCTCCCCACCTGTACAAACCAGTGTCTCAGCTATTAGGGGTAAACGTTCATCTATGCAAGGAAGACAATATGGTGGGCACACACACCGCGCCACCCTGTGGTTTTACCTACGTGACCATGGAGAGGACATGAGAAAATGGGATGGAAAATCTACTGCGACCCTAGAGGCACGGGTACGTGAATTGCAAAGGAAAACAAGTGGGAAAAAGGAATTCTCTGAAAAGTTTGCTGCTCCAACTTCCAGCAGGCAGTCCTTTAGACACAGAAACGAAGATTCTGACCAGGACTAGAGGGGCCCTGCCTCCAGCCAGGGGGAGGAAAGGGACAATCGAGTTTATTGGACTGTGTGGATTCGATGGCCTGGCACGTCAGACGCACAGAAGTATAAGGCTTTGGTAGACACCGGTGCACAATGTACTCTAATGCCATCAAGCTATAAAGGGCCAGAGCCCATCTGTATTTATGGTGTGACGGGGGGATCCCAGCAGTTAACTGTATTGGAGGCTGAAGTGAGTCTAACCAGTAATGAGTGGCAAAAGCACCGTATTGTGACTGGCCCAGATGCTCCGTGCATCCTTGGCATAGACTATCTTAGAAGAGGATATTTCAAGGACCCAAAAGGGTTCCGCTGGGCTTTTGGCATAGCTGCCTTGGAGACAGAGGACATTAAACAGTTGTCTACCTTGCCTGGTCTCTCAGAGGACCCTTCTGTTGTGGGGTTGCTGAGGGTTGAAGAACAGCAAGTGCCGATCGCTACCACAACTGTGCACCGGCGGCAATATCGCACCAACCGAGACTCCCTGAGTCCCATCCATAAGCTAATTCGTCAACTGGAGAGCCAAGGAGTGATCAGCAAGACTCATTCACCTTTTAATAGTCCCATATGGCCAGTGCGAAAGTCTAATGGTGAGTGGAGACTAACAGTGGACTATCGTGGCCTGAACGAAGTCACGCCACCACTGAGTGCTGCAGTGCCGGACATGCTAGAACTCCAGTATGAACTGGAATCAAAGGCAGCCAAGTGGCATGCCACAATTGATATCGCTAATGCATTTTTCTCCATCCCTCTAGCAGCACAGTGCAGGCCACAGTTTGCTTTCACTTGGAGGGGAGTCCAATATACTTGGAATCGGCTGCCCCAGGGGTGGAAACACAGCCCTACCATTTGCCATGGACTGATCCAGTCTGCGCTGGAGCAGGGGGAAGCTCCTGAACACCTGCAGTACATCGATGACATCATTGTGTGGGGTGACACTGCAGAAGAAGTTTTCGAGAAAGGGAAGAAAATAGTCCAAATCCTTCTGAAGGCCGGTTTTGCCATAAAACAGAATAAAGTTAAAGGACCTGCACGAGAGATCCAGTTTTTAGGAATAAAATGGCAAGATGGACGCCGTCAAATCCCAACGGATGTGATCAACAAGATAACAGCTATGTCTCCACCAACTAGCAAAAAAGAAACACAAACTTTCCTAGGTGTCGTGGGGTTTTGGAGAATGCATATTCCAAATTACAGTCTGATTGTAAACCCGCTCTACCAAGTAACCCGTAAGAAGAATGCTTTTGAATGGGGCCCTGAGCAACGACAAGCCTTTGAACAAATTAAGCAGGAAATAGTTCATGCAGTAGCCCTCGGGCCAGTCCGAACAGGACCAGATGTAAAGAATGTGCTCTACACCGCAGCCGGGGAGAATGGTCCCACCTGGAGCCTCTGGCAGAAAGAACCTGGGGAAACTCGAGGTCGACCCCTGGGGTTTTGGAGTCGGGGATACAGAGGATCTGAAGCCCGCTATACTCCAACTGAAAAGGAGATATTGGCAGCATATGAAGGAGTTCGATCTGCTTCGGAAGTGGTCGGTACTGAAGCGCAGCTCCTCCTGGCACCCCGACTGCCGGTACTAGGCTGGATGTTCAAAGGAAGGGTCCCCTCTACACATCATGCAACTGATGCTACATGGAGCAAGTGGGTTGCACTGATTACTCAGCGAGCTCGAATAGGAAACCCCAGTCGCCCAGGAATCTTGGAGGTGATTATGGACTGGCCAGAAGGCAAATACTTTGGGATATCATCAGAGGAGGAGGTGGTTCATGCTGAAGAAGCCCCACTGTACAACAAGCTACCGGAAAATGAGAAGAAATATGCCTTGTTCACTGACGGGTCCTGTCGTATTGTGGGAAAGCATCGGAGATGGAAAGCTGCTGTATGGAGTCCTACACGACGAGTTGCAGAAGCTGCTGAGGGAGAAGGTGAATCGAGTCAGTTTGCAGAAGTGAAAGCCATTCAGCTGGCTTTAGATATTGCTGAACGAGAAAAGTGGCCAGTTCTCTATCTCTATACTGATTCATGGATGGTAGCAAATGCCCTGTGGGGGTGGTTACAGCAATGGAAGCAGAACAACTGGTAGCGCAGGGGCAAGCCCATCTGGGCTGCGGCATTGTGGCAAGATATTGCTGCCCGGGTAGAGAACCTGGTTGTAAAGGTACGCCATGTAGATGCTCATGTGCCCAAGAATCGGGCTACTGAAGAACATCAAAACAACCAGCAGGTGGATCAGGCTGCTAAGATTGAAGTGGCTCAGGTGGACCTGGACTGGCAACATAAAGGTGAATTATTTATAGCCCGATGGGCCCATGACACCTCAGGCCATCAAGGTAGAGATGCAACATACAGATGGGCTCGTGATCGAGGGGTGGACCTGACCATGGACACTATAGCACAGGTTATTCATGACTGTGAAACGTGCTGCAATCAAGCAAGCCAAACAGTCAAAACCTCTTTGGTATGGAGGACGATGGCTGAAATATAAATATGGAGAGGCCTGGCAGATTGATTACATCACACTCCCTCAAACCCGCAACGGCAAGCGCCACGTACTTACAATGGTGGAAGCAACCACCGGACGGCTGGAAACATATCCTGTGCCCCATGCCACCGCCCGGAACACTATCCTGGGCCTTGAAAAGCAAGTCTTATGGCGACATGGCACCCCAGAGAGAATTGAGTCAGACAACGGGACTCATTTCCGAAACAACCTTATAGACACTTGGGCCAAAGAACATGGTATTGAGTGGGTGTATCACATCCCCTATCATGCACCAGCCTCTGGAAAAGTTGAACGATACAATGGACTGTTGAAGACTACACTGAAAGCAATGGGTGCTGGGACATTCAAAAATTGGGATACACATTTGGCAAAGGCCACCTGGTTAGTCAATACCAGGGGATCTGCCAACCGAGCTGGACCTGCCCAATCAAACCTGTTACGCACTGTAGAAGGGGATAAAGTTCCTGTAGTGCACGTAAGAAACATGCTGGGTAAAACAGTCTGGGCTACTCCTGCCTCAGGAAAAGGCAAACCCATTCGTGGAATTGCTTTTGCTCAGGGACCTGGATGCACTTGGTGGGTAATGCAAAAGAATGGGGAGGTCCGGTGTGTACCTCAAGGGGATTTGATACTGGGTGAGAATAGCCCATGAGTTGAATTGTAGTATGTTAATTATTATATAATAATGTATGTCATCACTACCATGATTGCTATATATCATAGATGAAAATGGTGATTAATTAGAATGTATTGGACAGAGTGTAACCTGAGCATGACATAAATGGTATGGAATAAGGGGTGGATATCTGTCCTGGTTCCAGTTAGGACAGAGTTAAGTAGCTCATAGTAGCTGGTAGGGTGCTATGTTTTGGATTAGGATGAGAAGAGCGCTGATAACATGCTGATGTTTTAATTGTTGCAGAGCAGTGTTTACACCAGGCCAAGGACTTTTCGGCTTCTCGCTCTGTCCTGCCAGCGAGCAGGCTGGGGGTGCAGCAGGAGCTGGGAGGGGACAGACCCAGGACAGCTGACCCAAACTGGCCAAAGGGGTATTCCATACCATCTGACGTCATGCTAAACAATATATAGGGGTGGCTGGCCGGGGTGGGGGGGCCGGCTGCTCGGGAATAGGCTGGGCATCGGTCAGCGGGTGGTGAGCAATTGCATTGTGCATCACTTGTTTTCTTACACATTATTATTGTTAATACTATTATCATTATCACTATTATTATTATTATTGTTATTATTATATTCCTTATATTCCTTATATTAATATATTCCTGTCTTAATAAACTGTCTTTATCTCAACTCACCGGCTTCACTTTCCTGTTTCTCTCCGCCATCCCAGAGAGGGAGGGGGGAGGGTGAGCGAACGGCTGTGTGGTGTTTAGCTGCCAGCCGGGTTAAACCACAACACATGGGTCGAGAATGTGGTGCAATAGAGCTTTTATTGCAAGTCCAGGGGAGCAGGAAGATGGCAGAAAGGCAGCCCCTGTCCAGGAGCATCCACCAACTCCTTGGAAAAAGCACAGAGAATGGAACCAGAAATGACGCCACAGGAACAGGAGGAAGGTGCTGGGTTGCGTATCACGGGGCAGCAAGTCCTAAAGACAATCTCTAGCGGGGCAGGTAAAAGTCAGAGTTGCGCCCCATGCAGGCACGAGGCCCCCAAGCTCTGGAGGCCAGTGATGATGAAGGGGTGCCCTTCCTGCTGGTGTCATGGCGGGACATACCAGGGCAGCTCTGGAGCTCTCCTTTGTCAGAGGTTGGAGCCAGAGGTGGGCTTAGCAGGGCCCGCAGTTGCCACTGAGGTACCTGAGGCCCCGACGCCAGCCGCCATATCTGCAGCTGCCAAAGGCTCCATAGCCCCCATAACCCCCAAGGCCTCCATAGCCCCCAAGGCCTCCATAACCACCAAGGCCTCCATAACCACCAAGGCCTCCATAGCCCAAAAGGCCTCCATAGCCCCCAAAGCCACCACGGCCTCCAAAAGTGCCGCCGAAGCCCCCTGCCACACCCGGGACTCCGGCCGAGCCGACCACGGCATGCTGCGGGAAGGAGCTGAGGATGGGCCCGGGCAAGGTGAGCACCGTGGCCGGGGGCTGGATCACCACGGTGGAGTCGGGGCACTGCCGCACGCAGGGCTCGTTGGCACTGTCAGCCACTGGGGCCGGGGCAGCCACCCCACACACAGGGGCACACAGGCTGGAGCAGGACATCTTCCACGCAGGCAAGGAGTACTGCAAAGTGCAGGCAGAGTTAGGCAAGGATCTGGGGAGAGGCTGTACTGATGGAGGCAGGGAGAGAGCCCCGAGAAGCCTCCAAGAGCACGACTTACCAGGTGATCTGTTTAGAGACAAGTGGAGGAAGCAGGATAGAGGGCTGCGAAGCCCTCAGCCCTTTTATACCTGTCCCAGACAGCCTGCAACATCAGGCAGGGGGCGGTGGTGGAAGCCTCAGATATTCATGCAATAAAGCCAGCACAAATCATGACACACTTGGCGATGTGGAGCAATTATATCCCTCCCCATCAGGGACACTGTGGCTCAAACTTGCCCTGGGGAGCAGGGAGGTGATGGGAGTGACAAACCGTGCCATTCAACTACATCAAAGGCCAGACACTGCTGAAGCTGACCTGAAACACCAATAAACCCTGATTTTTCCCTAATCCCAAACGTTCTCTATGTGGAAGAATCACGGGTAATTGGCGGAAGATGTGCTTTGCAACCCTGTGCACAGCCAGCACGCCTGCCATTACCTCCCTTTTATGGGCTGGTAAACAGAGGTGGTAGAAGTTTGGGTAAAGGGATGAAGCCATCCCAACCACTTGCAAAAGCTCCCAAACACTCACCATCACCCTGTACAGGCAAGGACTGCAAGGCACTCAGGTGGGAGTTTAGGAGCATCCCTAACCATTGCCCTTTTCCCTGCCCCATGGGACATGTGCTACTCCTTGCTCTCCAATTCACCCAAAGGCCAAGCAAAGAGCTGTGGCTGTGTTGGCATTGTGGGTGAAGCCCAATCCGCCTGGGGGATTAGGAATTCATTGGGGTTTATTGGTGCCGTGAGGTCAGCTTCAGTAGCAGCTGGCCTTTCAAGACGTTATGTGTCACAGCTTGTTCCTCCCATCACATCCCTGTTCTCCTGCGCATGTTTGAGCCTCAGTGTCCTCAATGGGGAGCGATATAATTGCTCCACGTCTCCACGTGTGTCATGAAGGGTTTCAGTTTTATTGCATGAATATCTGGGGCTTCCAACTCTGTTCAACGCCACAGGCTGTCTGAGACAGATATAAAAGGGCTGAGGGCTTTGCAGCCCTCTATTCTGCTTCCTCCACTTGTCTCTAAACAGATCACCTGGGTAAGTCGTGCTCTTGGAGGTTTCTCGGGGCTCTCTCCCTACCTCCATCAGTTCAGCCTCTCCCCAGATCCTTGCCTAATTCTGCCTGCCCTTTGCAGTACTTCTTGCCTGCGTGGAAGATGTCCTGCTCCAGCCTGTGTGCCCCTGTGTGTGGGGTGGCCGCCCCGGCCCCAGTGGCTGACAGTGCCAACGAGCCCTGCGTGCGGCAGTGCCCCGACTCCACCGTGGTGATCCAGCCCCCGGCCACGGTGCTCACCTTGCCCGGGCCCATCCTCAGCTCCTTCCCGCAGCATGCCGTGGTCGGCTCGGCCGGAGTCCCGGGTGTGGCAGGGGGCTTCGGCGGCACTTTTGGAGGCCGTGGTGGCTTTGGGGGCTATGGAGGCCTTGGGGGCTATGGCGGCCTTTTGGGCTATGGAGGCCTTGGTGGTTATGGAGGCCTTGGGGGCTATGGAGGCCTTGGAGGCTATGGGGGCTATGGAGCCTTTGGGAGCTGTGGATACGGAGGCTGGCGCCGGGGCCTCAGGTACCTCAGTGGCAGCTGTGGGCCCTGCTAAGCCCACCACTGGCTCCAGCCCCTGACGAAGGAGAGCTCCAGAGCTGCCCCGGAATGTCATAACATGACACCATCAGGAAGGCTCCCCTTTATCATCGCTGGTCTCCAGAGCATGGAGGCCTAATGCCTGCATGGGGCCCACCTCTGTCCTTCTCCTCCCTGCTTGAGCTTCTCTACAGGACTTGCTGCCCCATGACGATGCAGCCAAGCAACGGACGCCTCCTGTGGCATTGCGGCTGCTCACCAACGCTCTGCCTTCTGCAAGGAGTCATTGGCTGCCTTTCTGCCATCTCCCTGCTCCCCTGGACCTGAAATAAAAACTCTGTTGCACCTCATTCTGGACCCTGTCTTTTCTGTGACCCTTCCTCCGTTTGCTTCTTGCTGTAAGGCTAGGGAGCTGCCACCGCGGAGTCCTCAGGGGCCCCGTATGCACTCCCTCACCTCCTCCAAAAGCCCTGCGCATCACGGCCATTACAAGAGGGTTGCCACAGCCTCCCCAAGGGCAAAGGCCTGGTTAGAGTCAGCTGGGAGGCCACGGGACAGAGGAAGGAGGCGGAGGTCCACCCACCAGCCTTTCCTCCAGCCCCTCGGGTTTCCCTCCTCTTCCTCCCACATCTCCATGGAGCACTTGCATGCCTTTCCCCATCCCTGGGCCAGAAGCTCTCCCCTGATGAAGGAGGGCTCTAGAGCTTCCATGGAACATCCCTACCTGATGTTGCCAGGAAGGGCTCCTCTTCAGCATCCCCAGGCTTCAGAGTCTGGAGGTTTCATGCCTGCATGGGGCCCATCTCTGTCTTTGTCCTTCCTGCTTGAGCTTTTTTTCAGGACTTGCTGCCCCATGATGACACTGCCCAGCACCATACGCCTGTTCCTGTGGCATTGCTGATGCTCACCTCTTCTCTTGTTTATGCAAGGAGTCGGGCCTGCCCCTGGCCAGGGGCTACCCTTCTGCTGTCTCCATGCTCCCTTGGAACTGAAATAAAATCTCTGTTGCACCACATTTTCGACCCCATTTTTTGCATGTTCCTACCTCCATTCACTTCTTGCTGTGAGGCCAGGGAGCTGCCACCGGAGCATTTTCAGGGGCCCTGCAGGCATTCCCTCAACTCCTCCAAATGCCCTGCACCGCACGGCCATTATAAGAGGGTCAGAACAGCCTCCCTAAGGGCATAGGCCTGGTTAGAGCCAAGTGGAAGGCAACGGGACAGAGGAAGGAGGCGGAGGTCCTCCGACCAGCCTTTCCTCCAGCCCCTCGGGTTTCCCTCCTCTTCCTCCCACATCTCCATGGAGCACTTGCACGTCTTTCCCCACCACTGGGCCAGAAGCTCTTCCCTGTATACACAGCTTGCCTGCTTGTAGCTGGTGGACACAGCTCTGCCCGGGTAGGACAGCAGTGCTCCACACAGCCCCATACTGCAGACATGCTGCCAGGCCATGGCTGCCCTTCCTCACACACCAGCACACAAAGCGACCTGCACGGCCAGGCCCCCAGAACACCTGGCCACAACGGCTGTGAGGAGGCACGACTGCTGCCTCCCACCACTCTGCCCTCACCCAGCATGCAGGGGATGCTATGTGAGGCAGCACCCAGTGGTTGGCTGGGGGTCCTAGCACTGGAGCCTGAGGAGTGGTGTGGATGGGCAGAAATGGAAAAGAGGTCCTCAAGCACAAGAGGAGACACAAAAACTTCTGCGCAGGTGGTGGAGGAAAGCTGTGGCTGCTCGGACAGTTTGCTGCTGTTTTCCCCTTCCCCTGTCTTGACAATTACGGGTGATGCATGTTCTCCTGAGCCCCCAGCAGTGAACAACGTGCTGCCCCACTGCTCTTCTTGATTTCCCTAGCAGGAACCGTCTCCAAGAAACACCACTGTGCAGAGCCAGGATCACACGATGAGGAGATGTTTGGGAAAGGAAGGGACATGAGGAGGGTACGGACACCCACCTCCTACTCAAGGCCTTTGTGCCCCCTGGCTCTGGATGGCTGCAATGGGTACATGATATGAGGGGAACCTTGGGCAGACTTGGCTGTGTCTCCTTCACCTCTTCCCAGTGCCACCAGTTGCAGCTGGGCACATGAGCACAGTCAGCAGGTGGCAGGAGCCCTGACCATGCAGTGGCCGCCTCTCTGTCTCCCCAGACCTCCACGGGTGACCATAGAAAAGGCAATATAAAGAGGTCAAACATGCTGTGGTGGCTGTGCAAGACGTCTGTTTCTCTGTCGTGTTCTCAAAGAACATTGAGATTGAAAACATTGAGAACATTGCCATTCTTCCCACTGAGAGAAGGGAGGAGGTTCAGGGGGCTGTCCTCTACAAGACCCACTGGGGACTCTGATCTTCAGTTGTAATGCCCTGCCCCAGCGGCCCAAAGGCCCCATTAGCAAAGCCAGGAGTGCAGCCAGCGGCCCAACTGCCCCGGCTCTGAGGTTTGGGGGAAGTCTGGAAGAAGAAGGATGAAGAAATACCATGGGTCGAGAATGTGGTGCAATAGAGCTTTTATTGCAAGTCCAGGGGAGCAGGAAGATGGCAGAAAGGCAGCCCCTGTCCAGGAGCATCCACCAACTCCTTGGAAAAAGCACATAGGATGGAACCAGAAATGACACCACAGGAACAGGAGGAAGGTGCTGGGTTGCGTATCACGGGGCAGCAAGTCCTGAAGAGACTCTCAAGCGGGGCAGGTAAAAGTCAGAGTTGCGCCCCATGCAGGCACGAGGCCCCCAAGCTCTGGAGGCCAGTGATGATGAAGGGGTGCCCTTCCTGCTGGTGTCATGTCGGGACATACCAGGGCAGCACTGGAGCTCTCCTTTGTCAGAGGTTGGAGCCAGAGGCGGGCTTAGCAGGGCCCGCAGTTGCCACTGAGGTACCTGAGGCCCCGACGCCAGCTGCCATATCCGCAGCTGCCAAATGCTCCATAGCCCCCATAACCCCCAAGGCCTCCATAGCCACCAAGGCCTCCGTAACCCCCAAGGCCTCCATAGCCTAAAAGGCCGCCATAGCCCCCAAGGCCTCCATAGCTCCCAAAGACACCACGGCCTCCAAAAGTGCCGCCGAAGCCCCCTGCCACACCCGGGACTCCTGCCGAGCCGACCACGGCATGCTGCGGGAAGGAGCTGAGGATGGGCCCGGGCAAGGTGAGCACCGTGGCCGGGGGCTGGATCACCACGGTGGAGTCAGGGCACTGCCGCACGCAGGGCTCGTTGAAGCTGTCAGCCACTGGGGCCGGGGCAGCCACCCCACACACAGGAGCACACAGGCTGGAGCAGGACATCTTCCACGCAGGCAAGGAGTACTGCAAAGTGCAGGCAGAGTTAGGCAAGGATCTGGGGAGAGGCTGTACTGACGGAGGCAGGGAGAGAGCCCCGAGAAGCCTCCAAGAGCACGACTTACCAGGTGATCTGTTTAGAGACAAGTGGAGGAAGCAGGATAGAAGGCTGCGAAGCCCTCAGCCCTTTTATACCTGTCCCAGACAGCCTGTAACATCAGGCAGGGGGCGGTGGTGGAAGCCTCAGATATTCATGCAATAAAGCCAGCACAAATCATGACACACTTGGAGACGTGGAGCAATTATATCCCTCCCCATCAGGGACACTGTGGCTCAAACTTGCCCTGGGGAGCAGGGAGGTGATGGGAGTGACAAACCATGCCATTCAACTACATCAAAGGCCAGACACTGCTGAAGCTGACCTGAAACACCAATAAACCCTGATTTTTCCCTAATCCCAAACGTTCTCTATGTGGAAGAGTCACAGGCAATTGGCGGAAGATGTGCTTTGCAACCCTGTGCACAGCCAGCACGCCTGCCATTACCTCCCTTTTATGGGCTGGTAAACAGAGGTGGTGGAAGTTTGGGTAAAGGGATGAAGCCATCCTAACCACTTGCAAAAGCTCCCAAACATTCACCATCACCCTGTACAGGCAAGGACTGCAAGGCACTCAGGTGGGAGTTTAGGAGCATCCCTAACCATTGCCCTTTTCCCTGCCCCATGGGACATGTGCTACTCCTTGCTCTCCAATTCACCTGAAGGCCAAGCAAAGAGCTGTGGCTGTGTTGGCATTGTGGGTGAAGCCCAATCCGCCTGGGGGATTAGGAATTCATTGGGGTTTATTGGTGCCGTGAGGTCAGCTTCAGTAGCAGCTGGCCTTTCAAGACGTTATGTGTCACAGCTTGTTCCTCCCATCACATCCCTGTTCCCCTGCGCATGTTTGAGCCTCAGTGTCCCTGAAGGGGAAGGAATATAATTGCTCCACGTCTCCACGTGTGTCATGAAGGGTTTCAGTTTTATTGCATGAATATCTGGGGCTTCCAACTCTGTTCAATGCCGCAGGCTGTCTGAGACAGATATAAAAGGGCTGAGGGCTTTGCAGCCCTCTATCCTGCTTCCTCCACTTGTCTCTAAACAGATCACCTGGGTAAGTCGTGCTCTTGGAGGTTTCTCGGGGCTCTCTCCCTACCTCCATCAGTTCAGCCTCTCCCCAGATCCTTGCCTAATTCTGCCTGCCCTTTGCAGTACTCCTTGCCTGCGTGGAAGATGTCCTGCTCCAGCTTGTGTGCCCCTGTGTGTGGGGTGGCCGCCCCGGCCCCAGTGGCTGACAGTGCCAACGAGCCCTGCGTGCGGCAGTGCCCCGACTCCACCGTGGTGATCCAGCCCCCGGCCACGGTGCTCACCTTGCCCGGGCCCATCCTCAGCTCCTTCCCGCAGCATGCCGTGGTCGGCTCGGCCGGAGTCCCGGGTGTGGCAGGGGGCTTCGGCGGCACTTTTGGAGGCCGTGGTGGCTTTGGGGGCTATGGAGGCCTTGGGGGCTATGGCGGCCTTTTGGGCTATGGAGGCCTTGGTGGTTATGGAGGCCTTGGGGGCTATGGAGGCCTTGGAGGCTATGGGGGCTATGGAGCCTTTGGGAGCTGTGGATACGGAGGCTGGCGCCGGGGCCTCAGGTACCTCAGTGGCAGCTGTGGGCCCTGCTAAGCCCACCACTGGCTCCAGCCCCTGACGAAGGAGAGCTCCAGAGCTGCCCCGGAATGTCATAACATGACACCATCAGGAAGGCTCCCCTTTATCATCGCTGGTCTCCAGAGCATGGAGGCCTAATGCCTGCATGGGGCCCACCTCTGTCCTTCTCCTCCCTGCTTGAGCTTCTCTACAGGACTTGCTGCCCCATGACGATGCAGCCAAGCAACGGACGCCTCCTGTGGCATTGCGGCTGCTCACCAACGCTCTGCCTTCTGCAAGGAGTCATTGGCTGCCTTTCTGCCATCTCCCTGCTCCCCTGGACCTGAAATAAAAACTCTGTTGCACCTCATTCTGGACCCTGTCTTTTCTGTGACCCTTCCTCCGTTTGCTTCTTGCTGTAAGGCTAGGGAGCTGCCACCGCGGAGTCCTCAGGGGCCCCGTATGCACTCCCTCACCTCCTCCAAAAGCCCTGCGCATCACGGCCATTACAAGAGGGTTGCCACAGCCTCCCCAAGGGCAAAGGCCTGGTTAGAGTCAGCTGGGAGGCCACGGGACAGAGGAAGGAGGCGGAGGTCCACCCACCAGCCTTTCCTCCAGCCCCTCGGGTTTCCCTCCTCTTCCTCCCACATCTCCATGGAGCACTTGCATGCCTTTCCCCATCCCTGGGCCAGAAGCTCTCCCCTGATGAAGGAGGGCTCTAGAGCTTCCATGGAACATCCCTACCTGATGTTGCCAGGAAGGGCTCCTCTTCAGCATCCCTGGGCTTCAGAGCCTGGAGGTTTCGTGCCTGCATGGGGCCCATCTCTGTCTTTGTCCTTCCTGCTTGAGCTTTTTTTCAGGACTTGCTGCCCCATGATGACACTGCCCAGCACCATACGCCTGTTCCTGTGGCATTGCTGATGCTCACCTCTTCTCTTGTTTATGCAAGGAGTCGGGCCTGCCCCTGGCCAGGGGCTACCCTTCTGCTGTCTCCATGCTCCCTTGGAACTGAAATAAAATCTCTGTTGCACCACATTTTCGACCCCATTTTTTGCATGTTCCTACCTCCATTCACTTCTTGCTGTGAGGCCAGGGAGCTGCCACCGGAGCATTTTCAGGGGCCCTGCAGGCGTTCCCTCAACTCCTCCAAATGCCCTGCACAGCACGGCCATTATAAGACGGTCAGCACAGCCTCCCTAAGGGCATAGGCCTGGTTAGAGCCAAGTGGAAGGCCACGGGACAGAGGAAGGAGGCGGAGGTCCTCCGACCAGCCTTTCCTCCAGCCCCTCGGGTTTCCCTCCTCTTCCTCCCACATCTCCATGGAGCACTTGCACGCCTTTCCCCACCACTGGGCCAGAAGCTCTTCCCTGTATACACAGCTTGCCTGCTTGTAGCTGGTGGACACAGCTCTGCCCGGGTAGGACAGCAGTGCTCCACACAGCCCCATACTGCAGACATGCTGCCAGGCCATGGCTGCCCTTCCTCACACACCAGCACACCAAGCGACCTGCACGGCCAGGCCCCCAGAACACCTGGCCACAACAGCTGTGAGGAGGCACGACTGCTGCCTCCCACCACTCTGCCCTCACCCAGCATGCAGGGGATGCTATGTGAGGCAGCACCCAGTGGTTGGCTGGGGGTCCTAGCACTGGAGCCTGGGGAGTGGTGTGGATGGGCAGAAATGGAAAAGAGGTCCTCAAGCACAAGAGGAGACACACAAACTTCTGCGCAGGTGGTGGAGGAAAGCTGTGGCTGCTCGGACAGTTTGCTGCTGTTTTCCCCTTCCCCTGTCTTGACAATTACGGGTGATGCATGTTCTCCTGAGCCCCCAGCAGTGAACAACTTGCTGCCCGACTGCTCTTCTTGATTTCCCTAGCAGGAACCGTCTCCAATAAGACCACTGTGCAGAGCCAGGATCACACAATCACGAGATGTTTGGGAAAGGAAGGGACATGAGGAGGGTACAGACACCCACCTCCTACTCAAGGCCTTTGTGCCCCCTGGCTCTGGATGGCTGCAATGGGTACATGATGTGAGGGGAACCTTGGGCAGACTTGGCTGTGTCTCCTTCACCCCTTCCCAGTGCCACCAGTTGCAGCTGGGCACATGAGCACAGTCAGCAGGTGGCAGGAGCCCTGACCATGCAGTGGCCGTCTCTCTGTCTCCCCAGACCTCCACGGGTGACCATAGAAAAGGCAATATAAAGAGGTCAAACATGCTGTGGTGGCTGTGCAAGACGTCTGTTTCTCTGTCGTGTTCTCAAAGAACATTGAGATTGAAAACATTGAGAACATTGCCATTCTTCCCGCTGAGAGAAGGGAGGAGGTTCAGGGGGCTGTCCTCTACAAGACCCACTGGGGACTCTGATCTTCAGTCGTAATGCCCTGCCCCAGCGGCCCAAAGGCCCCTTTAGCAAAGCCAGGAGTGCAACCAGCGGCCCAACTGCCCCGGCTCAGAGGTTTGGGGAAAGTCTGGAAGAAGAAGGATGAAGAAATACCATGGGTCGAGAATGTGGTGCAATAGAGCTTTTATTGCAAGTCCAGGGGAGAAGGAAGATGGCAGAAAGGCAGCCCCTGTCCAGGAGCATCCACCAACTCCTTGGAAAAAGCACAGAGGATGGAACCAGAAATGACACCACAGGAACAGGAGGAAGGTGCTGGGTTGCGTATCACGGGGCAGCAAGTCCTGAAGAGAATCTCAAGCGGGGCAGGTAAAAGTCAGAGTTGCGCCCCATGCAGGCACGAGGCCCCCAAGCTCTGGAGGCCAGTGATGATGAAGGGGTGCCCTTCCTGCTGGTGTCATGGCGCGACATACCAGGGCAGCTCTGGAGCTCTCCTTTGTCAGAGGTTGGAGCCAGAGGTGGGCTTAGCAGGGCCCGCAGTTGCCACTGAGGTACCTGTGGCCGCGACGCCAGCCGCCATATCCGCAGCTGCCAAATGCTCCATAGCCCCCATAGCCTCCAAGGCCTCCATAGCCACCAAGGCCTCCGTAACCCCCAAGGCCTCCATAGCCCAAAAGGCCGCCATAGCCCCCAAGGCCTCCATAGCCCCCAAAGCCACCACGGCCTCCAAAAGTGCCGCCGAAGCCCCCTGCCACACCCGGGACTCCTGCCGAGCCGACCACGGCATGCTGCGGGAAGGAGCTGAGGATGGGCCCGGGCAAGGTGAGCACCGTGGCCGGGGGCTGGATCACCACGGTGGAGTCAGGGCACTGCTGCACGCAGGGCTCGTTGAAGCTGTCAGCCACTGGGGCCGGGGCGGCTACCCCGCACACAGGAGCACACAGGCTGGAGCAGGACATCTTCCACGCAGGCAAGGAGTACTGCAAAGCGCAGGCAGAGTTAGGCAAGGATCTGGGGAGAGGCTGTACTGATGGAGGCAGGGAGAGAGCCCCGAGAAGCCTCCAAGAGCACGACTTACCAGGTGATCTGTTTAGAGACAAGTGGAGGAAGCAGGATAGAGGGCTGCGAAGCCCTCAGCCCTTTTATACCTGTCCCAGACAGCCTGCAACATCAGGCAGGGGGCGGTGGTGGAAGCCTCAGATATTCATGCAATAAAGCCAGCACAAATCATGACACACTTGGAGACGTGGAGCAATTATATCCCTCCCCATCAGGGACACTGTGGCTCAAACTTGCCCTGGGGAGCAGGGAGGTGATGGGAGTGACAAACCATGCCATTCAACTACATCAAAGGCCAGACACTGCTGAAGCTGACCTGAAACACCAATAAACCCTGATTTTTCCCTAATCCCAAACGTTCTCTATGTGGAAGAGTCACAGGCAATTGGCGGAAGATGTGCTTTGCAACCCTGTGCACAGCCAGCACGCCTGCCATTACCTCCCTTTTATGGGCTGGTAAACAGAGGTGGTGGAAGTTTGGGTAAAGGGATGAAGCCATCCTAACCACTTGCAAAAGCTCCCAAACATTCACCATCACCCTGTACAGGCAAGGACTGCAAGGCACTCAGGTGGGAGTTTAGGAGCATCCCTAACCATTGCCCTTTTCCCTGCCCCATGGGACATGTGCTACTCCTTGCTCTCCAATTCACCTGAAGGCCAAGCAAAGAGCTGTGGCTGTGTTGGCATTGTGGGTGAAGCCCAATCCGCCTGGGGGATTAGGAATTCATTGGGGTTTATTGGTGCCGTGAGGTCAGCTTCAGTAGCAGCTGGCCTTTCAAGACGTTATGTGTCACAGCTTGTTCCTCCCATCACATCCCTGTTCCCCTGCGCATGTTTGAGCCTCAGTGTCCCTGAAGGGGAAGGAATATAATTGCTCCACGTCTCCACGTGTGTCATGAAGGGTTTCAGTTTTATTGCATGAATATCTGGGGCTTCCAACTCTGTTCAATGCCGCAGGCTGTCTGAGACAGATATAAAAGGGCTGAGGGCTTTGCAGCCCTCTATCCTGCTTCCTCCACTTGTCTCTAAACAGATCACCTGGGTAAGTCGTGCTCTTGGAGGTTTCTCGGGGCTCTCTCCCTACCTCCATCAGTTCAGCCTCTCCCCAGATCCTTGCCTAATTCTGCCTGCCCTTTGCAGTACTCCTTGCCTGTGTGGAAGATGTCCTGCTCCAGCTTGTGTGCCCCTGTGTGTGGGGTGGCCGCCCCGGCCCCAGTGGCTGACAGTGCCAACGAGCCCTGTGTGCGGCAGTGCCCCGACTCCACCGTGGTGATCCAGCCCCCGGCCACGGTGCTCACCTTGCCCGGGCCCATCCTCAGCTCCTTCCCGCAGCATGCCGTGGTCGGCTCGGCCGGAGTCCCGGGTGTGGCAGGGGGCTTCGGCGGCACTTTTGGAGGCCGTGGTGGCTTTGGGGGCTATGGAGGCCTTGGGGGCTATGGCGGCCTTTTGGGCTATGGAGGCCTTGGTGGTTATGGAGGCCTTGGGGGCTATGGAGGCCTTGGAGGCTATGGGGGCTATGGAGCCTTTGGGAGCTGTGGATACGGAGGCTGGCGCCGGGGCCTCAGGTACCTCAGTGGCAGCTGTGGGCCCTGCTAAGCCCACCACTGGCTCCAGCCCCTGACGAAGGAGAGCTCCAGAGCTGCCCCGGAATGTCATAACATGACACCATCAGGAAGGCTCCCCTTTATCATCGCTGGTCTCCAGAGCATGGAGGCCTAATGCCTGCATGGGGCCCACCTCTGTCCTTCTCCTCCCTGCTTGAGCTTCTCTACAGGACTTGCTGCCCCATGACGATGCAGCCAAGCAACGGACGCCTCCTGTGGCATTGCGGCTGCTCACCAACGCTCTGCCTTCTGCAAGGAGTCATTGGCTGCCTTTCTGCCATCTCCCTGCTCCCCTGGACCTGAAATAAAAACTCTGTTGCACCTCATTCTGGACCCTGTCTTTTCTGTGACCCTTCCTCCGTTTGCTTCTTGCTGTAAGGCTAGGGAGCTGCCACCGCGGAGTCCTCAGGGGCCCCGTATGCACTCCCTCACCTCCTCCAAAAGCCCTGCGCATCACGGCCATTACAAGAGGGTTGCCACAGCCTCCCCAAGGGCAAAGGCCTGGTTAGAGTCAGCTGGGAGGCCACGGGACAGAGGAAGGAGGCGGAGGTCCACCCACCAGCCTTTCCTCCAGCCCCTCGGGTTTCCCTCCTCTTCCTCCCACATCTCCATGGAGCACTTGCATACCTTTCCCCATCCCTGGGCCAGAAGCTCTCCCCTGATGAAGGAGGGCTCTAGAGCTTCCATGGAACATCCCTACCTGATGTTGCCAGGAAGGGCTCCTCTTCAGCATCCCTGGGCTTCAGAGCCTGGAGGTTTCATGCCTGCATGGGGCCCATCTCTGTCTTTGTCCTTCCTGCTTGAGCTTTTTTTCAGGACTTGCTGCCCCATGATGACACTGCCCAGCACCATACGCCTGTTCCTGTGGCATTGCTGATGCTCACCTCTTCTCTTGTTTATGCAAGGAGTCGGGCCTGCCCCTGGCCAGGGGCTACCCTTCTGCTGTCTCCATGCTCCCTTGGAACTGAAATAAAATCTCTGTTGCACCACATTTTCGACCCCATTTTTTGCATGTTCCTACCTCCATTCACTTCTTGCTGTGAGGCCAGGGAGCTGCCACCGGAGCATTTTCAGGGGCCCTGCAGGCGTTCCCTCAACTCCTCCAAATGCCCTGCACAGCACGGCCATTATAAGACGGTCAGCACAGCCTCCCTAAGGGCATAGGCCTGGTTAGAGCCAAGTGGAAGGCCACGGGACAGAGGAAGGAGGCGGAGGTCCTCCGACCAGCCTTTCCTCCAGCCCCTCGGGTTTCCCTCCTCTTCCTCCCACATCTCCATGGAGCACTTGCACGCCTTTCCCCATCACTGGGCCAGGAGCTCTTCCCTGTATACACAGCTTGCCTGCTTGTAGCTGGTGGACACAGCTCTGCCCGGGTAGGACAGCAGTGCTCCACACAGCCCCATACTGCAGACATGCTGCCAGGCCATGGCTGCCCTTCCTCACACACCAGCACACAAAGCGACCTGCACGGCCAGGCCCCCAGAACACCTGGCCACATCGGCTGTGAGGAGGCACGACTGCTGCCTCCCACCACTCTGCCCTCACCCAGCATGCAGGGGATGCTATGTGAGGCAGCACCCAGTGGTTGGCTGGGGGTCCTAGCACTGGAGCCTGGGGAGCGGTGTGGATGGGCAGAAATGGAAAAGAGGTCCTCAAGCACAAGAGGAGACACACAAACTTCTGCGCAGGTGGTGGAGGAAAGCTGTGGCTGCTCGGACAGTTTGCTGCTGTTTTCCCCTTCCCCTGTCTTGACAATTACGGGTGATGCATGTTCTCCTGAGCCCCCAGCAGTGAACAACTTGCTGCCCGACTGCTCTTCTTGATTTCCCTAGCAGGAACCGTCTCCAAGAAAGACCACTGTGCAGAGCCAGGATCACACAATCACGAGATGTTTGGGAAAGGAAGGGACATGAGGAGGGTACGGACACCCACCTCCTGCTCAAGGCCTTTGTGCCCCCTGGCTCTGGATGGCTGCAATGGGTACATGATATGAGGGGAACCTTGGGCAGACTTGGCTGTGTCTCCTTCACCCCTTTCCCAGTGCCACCAGTTGCAGCTGGGCACATGAGCACAGTCAGCAAGTGGCAGGAGCCCTGACCATGCAGTGGCCGTCTCTCTGTCTCCCCAGACCTCCACGGGTGACCATAGAAAAGGCAATATAAAGAGGTCAAACATGCTGTGGTGGCTGTGCAAGACATCTGTTTCTCCGTCGTGTTCTCAAAGTAGGATTGGGTATGCATTGCCATTCTTCCCACTGAGAGAAGGGAGGAGGTTCAGGGGGCTGTCCTCTACAAGACCCACTGGGGACTCTGATCTTCAGTCGTAATGCCCTGCCCCAGCGGCCCAAAGGCCCCTTTAGCAAAGCCAGGAGTGCAGCCAGCGGCCCAACTGCCCCGGCTCTGAGGTTTGGGGGAAGTCTGGAAGAAGAAGGATGAAGAAATACCATGGTGTCCTGCTTCCAGTTAGGACAGAGTTAAGTAGCTCATAGTAGCTGGTAGGGTGCTATGTTTTGGATTAGGATGAGAAGAGCGCTGATAACATGCTGATGTTTTAATTGTTGCAGAGCAGTGTTTACACCAGGCCAAGGACTTTTCGGCTTCTCGCTCTGTCCTGCCAGCGAGCAGGCTGGGGGTGCAGCAGGAGCTGGGAGGGGACAGACCCAGGACAGCTGACCCAAACTGGCCAAAGGGGTATTCCATACCATCTGACGTCATGCTAAACAATATATAGGGGTGGCTGGCCGGGGTGGGGGGGCCGGCTGCTCGGGAATAGGCTGGGCATCGGTCAGCGGGTGGTGAGCAATTGCATTGTGCATCACTTGTTTTCTTACACATTATTATTGTTAATACTATTATCATTATCACTATTATTATTATTATTGTTATTATTATATTCCTTATATTCCTTATATTAATATATTCCTGTCTTAATAAACTGTCTTTATCTCAACTCACCGGCTTCACTTTCCCGTTTCTCTCCCCCATCCCAGAGAGGGAGGTGGGAGGGTGAGCGAACGGCTGTGTGGTGTTTAGCTGCCAGCCGGGTTAAACCACAACACATGGGTCGAGAATGTGGTGCAATAGAGCTTTTATTGCAAGTCCAGGGGAGCAGGAAGATGGCAGAAAGGCAGCCCCTGTCCAGGAGCATCCACCAACTCCTTGGAAAAAGCACAGAGGATGGAACCAGAAATGACACCACAGGAACAGGAGGAAGGTGCTGGGTTGCGTATCACGGGGCAGCAAGTCCTGAAGAGAATCTCAAGCGGGGCAGGTAAAAGTCAGAGTTGCGCCCCATGCAGGCACGAGGCCCCCAAGCTCTGGAGGCCAGTGATGATGAAGGGGTGCCCTTCCTGCTGGTGTCATGGCGGGACATACCAGGGCAGCTCTGGAGCTCTCCTTTGTCAGAGGTTGGAGCCAGAGGTGGGCTTAGCAGGGCCCGCAGTTGCCACTGAGGTACCTGTGGCCCCGACGCCAGCCGCCATATCCGCAGCTGCCAAATGCTCCATAGCCCCCATAGCCTCCAAGGCCTCCATAGCCACCAAGGCCTCCGTAACCCCCAAGGCCTCCATAGCCCAAAAGGCTGCCATAGCCCCCAAGGCCTCCATAGCCCCCAAAGCCACCACGGCCTCCAAAAGTGCCGCCGAAGCCCCCTGCCACACCCGGGACTCCTGCCGAGCCCACCACGGCATGCTGCGGGAAGGAGCTGAGGATGGGCCCGGGTAAGGTGAGCACCGTGGCCGGGGGCTGGATCACCACGGTGGAGTCGGGGCACTGCCGCAGTGGCAGTGGCACAGTGGCAGTGGCACAGTCCTTTTGGCGCCCAACGTGGGGCACGAAGGGTTGAGATATCGACAAATCTGACCAGAGTGTGTTAAACTAAAATTGGTATAAGTATTGGACCTGCTTAATAGTTGCTAGTCACGATGTTGATTGCCTTAATCTCCAGTCTGCTGTACCTGTATTCCAAATTGAGTTTTATGGTGCGTTACTTTCTGTATGTGCTCCCTGTTGCACTGTTTATCCTTTCCGGGCCCTGGTTTAAGATTGTTATGGTACTGTGCGGTGTAACAATGGCTTATGAAATGATGAAATATCTGGTCACGACTTTAACCTGGTATTTGTACTCAGCACTGACGTCGACTCTATACTTTGGAAACCATATCTCGGAAACTATTAGCAATTACACCTATTGCCTGTTTTCGTTAGGGAGCCAATCTGTGAAGGGGACAGGGGAAGACATGTTTCCCTACCTGTTCACTCTCCCTTTCTCCTTCACCACCACCCTCTTATCCCCCAGTGAATGAAGTGGCTAAATTACTCCGGCAGTACGAAGGAATCTCTCCTCTTCCCTACAGGCCTGTGTCTCGGCTGTGGAGAAACTCTCTGAAGAGGTCCACCAACTTAAAGAGAATTTATCTTCCCCTCCACCTGAACGAACCAGTGTCCACCAGCTAAAAGAGAATGCTTTGGAGAAACTTTCTGAAAAGATCCACCAACTTGAAGAAAGATTATCTTCCCCTCCACCTGAACGAAACAGTGTCCACCAGCTAAAAGAGAATACTTTGGAGAAACTTTCTGAAAAGATCCACCAACTTGAAGAGAGATTATTTTCCTCCCCACCTGTACAAACCAGTGTCTCAGCTATTAGGGGTAAACGTTCATCTATGCAAGGAAGACAATATGGTGGGCACACACACCGCGCCACCCTGTGGTTTTACCTACGTGACCATGGAGAGGACATGAGAAAATGGGATGGAAAATCTACTGCGACCCTAGAGGCACGGGTACGTGAATTGCAAAGGAAAACAAGTGGGAAAAAGGAATTCTCTGAAAAGTTTGCTGCTCCAACTTCCAGCAGGCAGTCCTTTAGACACAGAAACGAAGATTCTGACCAGGACTAGAGGGGCCCTGCCTCCAGCCAGGGGGAGGAAAGGGACAATCGAGTTTATTGGACTGTGTGGATTCGATGGCCTGGCACGTCAGACGCACAGAAGTATAAGGCTTTGGTAGACACCGGTGCACAATGTACTCTAATGCCATCAAGCTATAAAGGGCCAGAGCCCATCTGTATTTATGGTGTGACGGGGGGATCCCAGCAGTTAACTGTATTGGAGGCTGAAGTGAGTCTAACCAGTAATGAGTGGCAAAAGCACCGTATTGTGACTGGCCCAGATGCTCCGTGCATCCTTGGCATAGACTATCTTAGAAGAGGATATTTCAAGGACCCAAAAGGGTTCCGCTGGGCTTTTGGCATAGCTGCCTTGGAGACAGAGGACATTAAACAGTTGTCTACCTTGCCTGGTCTCTCAGAGGACCCTTCTGTTGTGGGGTTGCTGAGGGTTGAAGAACAGCAAGTGCCGATCGCTACCACAACTGTGCACCGGCGGCAATATCGCACCAACCGAGACTCCCTGAGTCCCATCCATAAGCTAATTCGTCAACTGGAGAGCCAAGGAGTGATCAGCAAGACTCATTCACCTTTTAATAGTCCCATATGGCCAGTGCGAAAGTCTAATGGTGAGTGGAGACTAACAGTGGACTATCGTGGCCTGAACGAAGTCACGCCACCACTGAGTGCTGCAGTGCCGGACATGCTAGAACTCCAGTATGAACTGGAATCAAAGGCAGCCAAGTGGCATGCCACAATTGATATCGCTAATGCATTTTTCTCCATCCCTCTAGCAGCACAGTGCAGGCCACAGTTTGCTTTCACTTGGAGGGGAGTCCAATATACTTGGAATCGGCTGCCCCAGGGGTGGAAACACAGCCCTACCATTTGCCATGGACTGATCCAGTCTGCGCTGGAGCAGGGGGAAGCTCCTGAACACCTGCAGTACATCGATGACATCATTGTGTGGGGTGACACTGCAGAAGAAGTTTTCGAGAAAGGGAAGAAAATAGTCCAAATCCTTCTGAAGGCCGGTTTTGCCATAAAACAGAATAAAGTTAAAGGACCTGCACGAGAGATCCAGTTTTTAGGAATAAAATGGCAAGATGGACGCCGTCAAATCCCAACGGATGTGATCAACAAGATAACAGCTATGTCTCCACCAACTAGCAAAAAAGAAACACAAACTTTCCTAGGTGTCGTGGGGTTTTGGAGAATGCATATTCCAAATTACAGTCTGATTGTAAACCCGCTCTACCAAGTAACCCGTAAGAAGAATGCTTTTGAATGGGGCCCTGAGCAACGACAAGCCTTTGAACAAATTAAGCAGGAAATAGTTCATGCAGTAGCCCTCGGGCCAGTCCGAACAGGACCAGATGTAAAGAATGTGCTCTACACCGCAGCCGGGGAGAATGGTCCCACCTGGAGCCTCTGGCAGAAAGAACCTGGGGAAACTCGAGGTCGACCCCTGGGGTTTTGGAGTCGGGGATACAGAGGATCTGAAGCCCGCTATACTCCAACTGAAAAGGAGATATTGGCAGCATATGAAGGAGTTCGATCTGCTTCGGAAGTGGTCGGTACTGAAGCGCAGCTCCTCCTGGCACCCCGACTGCCGGTACTAGGCTGGATGTTCAAAGGAAGGGTCCCCTCTACACATCATGCAACTGATGCTACATGGAGCAAGTGGGTTGCACTGATTACTCAGCGAGCTCGAATAGGAAACCCCAGTCGCCCAGGAATCTTGGAGGTGATTATGGACTGGCCAGAAGGCAAATACTTTGGGATATCATCAGAGGAGGAGGTGGTTCATGCTGAAGAAGCCCCACTGTACAACAAGCTACCGGAAAATGAGAAGAAATATGCCTTGTTCACTGACGGGTCCTGTCGTATTGTGGGAAAGCATCGGAGATGGAAAGCTGCTGTATGGAGTCCTACACGACGAGTTGCAGAAGCTGCTGAGGGAGAAGGTGAATCGAGTCAGTTTGCAGAAGTGAAAGCCATTCAGCTGGCTTTAGATATTGCTGAACGAGAAAAGTGGCCAGTTCTCTATCTCTATACTGATTCATGGATGGTAGCAAATGCCCTGTGGGGGTGGTTACAGCAATGGAAGCAGAACAACTGGTAGCGCAGGGGCAAGCCCATCTGGGCTGCGGCATTGTGGCAAGATATTGCTGCCCGGGTAGAGAACCTGGTTGTAAAGGTACGCCATGTAGATGCTCATGTGCCCAAGAATCGGGCTACTGAAGAACATCAAAACAACCAGCAGGTGGATCAGGCTGCTAAGATTGAAGTGGCTCAGGTGGACCTGGACTGGCAACATAAAGGTGAATTATTTATAGCCCGATGGGCCCATGACACCTCAGGCCATCAAGGTAGAGATGCAACATACAGATGGGCTCGTGATCGAGGGGTGGACCTGACCATGGACACTATAGCACAGGTTATTCATGACTGTGAAACGTGCTGCAATCAAGCAAGCCAAACAGTCAAAACCTCTTTGGTATGGAGGACGATGGCTGAAATATAAATATGGAGAGGCCTGGCAGATTGATTACATCACACTCCCTCAAACCCGCAACGGCAAGCGCCACGTACTTACAATGGTGGAAGCAACCACCGGACGGCTGGAAACATATCCTGTGCCCCATGCCACCGCCCGGAACACTATCCTGGGCCTTGAAAAGCAAGTCTTATGGCGACATGGCACCCCAGAGAGAATTGAGTCAGACAACGGGACTCATTTCCGAAACAACCTTATAGACACTTGGGCCAAAGAACATGGTATTGAGTGGGTGTATCACATCCCCTATCATGCACCAGCCTCTGGAAAAGTTGAACGATACAATGGACTGTTGAAGACTACACTGAAAGCAATGGGTGCTGGGACATTCAAAAATTGGGATACACATTTGGCAAAGGCCACCTGGTTAGTCAATACCAGGGGATCTGCCAACCGAGCTGGACCTGCCCAATCAAACCTGTTACGCACTGTAGAAGGGGATAAAGTTCCTGTAGTGCACGTAAGAAACATGCTGGGTAAAACAGTCTGGGCTACTCCTGCCTCAGGAAAAGGCAAACCCATTCGTGGAATTGCTTTTGCTCAGGGACCTGGATGCACTTGGTGGGTAATGCAAAAGAATGGGGAGGTCCGGTGTGTACCTCAAGGGGATTTGATACTGGGTGAGAATAGCCCATGAGTTGAATTGTAGTATGTTAATTATTATATAATAATGTATGTCATCACTACCATGATTGCTATATATCATAGATGAAAATGGTGATTAATTAGAATGTATTGGACAGAGTGTAACCTGAGCATGACATAAATGGTATGGAATAAGGGGTGGATATCTGTCCTGGTTCCAGTTAGGACAGAGTTAAGTAGCTCATAGTAGCTGGTAGGGTGCTATGTTTTGGATTAGGATGAGAAGAGCGCTGATAACATGCTGATGTTTTAATTGTTGCAGAGCAGTGTTTACACCAGGCCAAGGACTTTTCGGCTTCTCGCTCTGTCCTGCCAGCGAGCAGGCTGGGGGTGCAGCAGGAGCTGGGAGGGGACA
Organism: Anser cygnoides; assembly: GCF_040182565.1. Lineage (NCBI taxonomy): Eukaryota > Metazoa > Chordata > Aves > Anseriformes > Anatidae > Anser > Anser cygnoides. The sequence goes on along the minus strand of NC_089905.1, from coordinate 2,466,646 downwards.
GACCCAGGACAGCTGACCCAAACTGGCCAAAGGGGTATTCCATACCATCTGACGTCATGCTAAACAATATATAGGGGTGGCTGGCCGGGGTGGGGGGGCCGGCTGCTCGGGAATAGGCTGGGCATCGGTCAGCGGGTGGTGAGCAATTGCATTGTGCATCACTTGTTTTCTTACACATTATTATTGTTAATACTATTATCATTATCACTATTATTATTATTATTGTTATTATTATATTCCTTATATTCCTTATATTAATATATTCCTGTCTTAATAAACTGTCTTTATCTCAACTCACCGGCTTCACTTTCCTGTTTCTCTCCGCCATCCCAGAGAGGGAGGGGGGAGGGTGAGCGAACGGCTGTGTGGTGTTTAGCTGCCAGCCGGGTTAAACCACAACACATGGGTCGAGAATGTGGTGCAATAGAGCTTTTATTGCAAGTCCAGGGGAGCAGGAAGATGGCAGAAAGGCAGCCCCTGTCCAGGAGCATCCACCAACTCCTTGGAAAAAGCACAGAGAATGGAACCAGAAATGACGCCACAGGAACAGGAGGAAGGTGCTGGGTTGCGTATCACGGGGCAGCAAGTCCTAAAGACAATCTCTAGCGGGGCAGGTAAAAGTCAGAGTTGCGCCCCATGCAGGCACGAGGCCCCCAAGCTCTGGAGGCCAGTGATGATGAAGGGGTGCCCTTCCTGCTGGTGTCATGGCGGGACATACCAGGGCAGCTCTGGAGCTCTCCTTTGTCAGAGGTTGGAGCCAGAGGTGGGCTTAGCAGGGCCCGCAGTTGCCACTGAGGTACCTGAGGCCCCGACGCCAGCCGCCATATCTGCAGCTGCCAAAGGCTCCATAGCCCCCATAACCCCCAAGGCCTCCATAGCCCCCAAGGCCTCCATAACCACCAAGGCCTCCATAACCACCAAGGCCTCCATAGCCCAAAAGGCCTCCATAGCCCCCAAAGCCACCACGGCCTCCAAAAGTGCCGCCGAAGCCCCCTGCCACACCCGGGACTCCGGCCGAGCCGACCACGGCATGCTGCGGGAAGGAGCTGAGGATGGGCCCGGGCAAGGTGAGCACCGTGGCCGGGGGCTGGATCACCACGGTGGAGTCGGGGCACTGCCGCACGCAGGGCTCGTTGGCACTGTCAGCCACTGGGGCCGGGGCAGCCACCCCACACACAGGGGCACACAGGCTGGAGCAGGACATCTTCCACGCAGGCAAGGAGTACTGCAAAGTGCAGGCAGAGTTAGGCAAGGATCTGGGGAGAGGCTGTACTGATGGAGGCAGGGAGAGAGCCCCGAGAAGCCTCCAAGAGCACGACTTACCAGGTGATCTGTTTAGAGACAAGTGGAGGAAGCAGGATAGAGGGCTGCGAAGCCCTCAGCCCTTTTATACCTGTCCCAGACAGCCTGCAACATCAGGCAGGGGGCGGTGGTGGAAGCCTCAGATATTCATGCAATAAAGCCAGCACAAATCATGACACACTTGGCGATGTGGAGCAATTATATCCCTCCCCATCAGGGACACTGTGGCTCAAACTTGCCCTGGGGAGCAGGGAGGTGATGGGAGTGACAAACCGTGCCATTCAACTACATCAAAGGCCAGACACTGCTGAAGCTGACCTGAAACACCAATAAACCCTGATTTTTCCCTAATCCCAAACGTTCTCTATGTGGAAGAATCACGGGTAATTGGCGGAAGATGTGCTTTGCAACCCTGTGCACAGCCAGCACGCCTGCCATTACCTCCCTTTTATGGGCTGGTAAACAGAGGTGGTAGAAGTTTGGGTAAAGGGATGAAGCCATCCCAACCACTTGCAAAAGCTCCCAAACACTCACCATCACCCTGTACAGGCAAGGACTGCAAGGCACTCAGGTGGGAGTTTAGGAGCATCCCTAACCATTGCCCTTTTCCCTGCCCCATGGGACATGTGCTACTCCTTGCTCTCCAATTCACCCAAAGGCCAAGCAAAGAGCTGTGGCTGTGTTGGCATTGTGGGTGAAGCCCAATCCGCCTGGGGGATTAGGAATTCATTGGGGTTTATTGGTGCCGTGAGGTCAGCTTCAGTAGCAGCTGGCCTTTCAAGACGTTATGTGTCACAGCTTGTTCCTCCCATCACATCCCTGTTCTCCTGCGCATGTTTGAGCCTCAGTGTCCTCAATGGGGAGCGATATAATTGCTCCACGTCTCCACGTGTGTCATGAAGGGTTTCAGTTTTATTGCATGAATATCTGGGGCTTCCAACTCTGTTCAACGCCACAGGCTGTCTGAGACAGATATAAAAGGGCTGAGGGCTTTGCAGCCCTCTATTCTGCTTCCTCCACTTGTCTCTAAACAGATCACCTGGGTAAGTCGTGCTCTTGGAGGTTTCTCGGGGCTCTCTCCCTACCTCCATCAGTTCAGCCTCTCCCCAGATCCTTGCCTAATTCTGCCTGCCCTTTGCAGTACTTCTTGCCTGCGTGGAAGATGTCCTGCTCCAGCCTGTGTGCCCCTGTGTGTGGGGTGGCCGCCCCGGCCCCAGTGGCTGACAGTGCCAACGAGCCCTGCGTGCGGCAGTGCCCCGACTCCACCGTGGTGATCCAGCCCCCGGCCACGGTGCTCACCTTGCCCGGGCCCATCCTCAGCTCCTTCCCGCAGCATGCCGTGGTCGGCTCGGCCGGAGTCCCGGGTGTGGCAGGGGGCTTCGGCGGCACTTTTGGAGGCCGTGGTGGCTTTGGGGGCTATGGAGGCCTTGGGGGCTATGGCGGCCTTTTGGGCTATGGAGGCCTTGGTGGTTATGGAGGCCTTGGGGGCTATGGAGGCCTTGGAGGCTATGGGGGCTATGGAGCCTTTGGGAGCTGTGGATACGGAGGCTGGCGCCGGGGCCTCAGGTACCTCAGTGGCAGCTGTGGGCCCTGCTAAGCCCACCACTGGCTCCAGCCCCTGACGAAGGAGAGCTCCAGAGCTGCCCCGGAATGTCATAACATGACACCATCAGGAAGGCTCCCCTTTATCATCGCTGGTCTCCAGAGCATGGAGGCCTAATGCCTGCATGGGGCCCACCTCTGTCCTTCTCCTCCCTGCTTGAGCTTCTCTACAGGACTTGCTGCCCCATGACGATGCAGCCAAGCAACGGACGCCTCCTGTGGCATTGCGGCTGCTCACCAACGCTCTGCCTTCTGCAAGGAGTCATTGGCTGCCTTTCTGCCATCTCCCTGCTCCCCTGGACCTGAAATAAAAACTCTGTTGCACCTCATTCTGGACCCTGTCTTTTCTGTGACCCTTCCTCCGTTTGCTTCTTGCTGTAAGGCTAGGGAGCTGCCACCGCGGAGTCCTCAGGGGCCCCGTATGCACTCCCTCACCTCCTCCAAAAGCCCTGCGCATCACGGCCATTACAAGAGGGTTGCCACAGCCTCCCCAAGGGCAAAGGCCTGGTTAGAGTCAGCTGGGAGGCCACGGGACAGAGGAAGGAGGCGGAGGTCCACCCACCAGCCTTTCCTCCAGCCCCTCGGGTTTCCCTCCTCTTCCTCCCACATCTCCATGGAGCACTTGCATGCCTTTCCCCATCCCTGGGCCAGAAGCTCTCCCCTGATGAAGGAGGGCTCTAGAGCTTCCATGGAACATCCCTACCTGATGTTGCCAGGAAGGGCTCCTCTTCAGCATCCCCAGGCTTCAGAGTCTGGAGGTTTCATGCCTGCATGGGGCCCATCTCTGTCTTTGTCCTTCCTGCTTGAGCTTTTTTTCAGGACTTGCTGCCCCATGATGACACTGCCCAGCACCATACGCCTGTTCCTGTGGCATTGCTGATGCTCACCTCTTCTCTTGTTTATGCAAGGAGTCGGGCCTGCCCCTGGCCAGGGGCTACCCTTCTGCTGTCTCCATGCTCCCTTGGAACTGAAATAAAATCTCTGTTGCACCACATTTTCGACCCCATTTTTTGCATGTTCCTACCTCCATTCACTTCTTGCTGTGAGGCCAGGGAGCTGCCACCGGAGCATTTTCAGGGGCCCTGCAGGCATTCCCTCAACTCCTCCAAATGCCCTGCACCGCACGGCCATTATAAGAGGGTCAGAACAGCCTCCCTAAGGGCATAGGCCTGGTTAGAGCCAAGTGGAAGGCAACGGGACAGAGGAAGGAGGCGGAGGTCCTCCGACCAGCCTTTCCTCCAGCCCCTCGGGTTTCCCTCCTCTTCCTCCCACATCTCCATGGAGCACTTGCACGTCTTTCCCCACCACTGGGCCAGAAGCTCTTCCCTGTATACACAGCTTGCCTGCTTGTAGCTGGTGGACACAGCTCTGCCCGGGTAGGACAGCAGTGCTCCACACAGCCCCATACTGCAGACATGCTGCCAGGCCATGGCTGCCCTTCCTCACACACCAGCACACAAAGCGACCTGCACGGCCAGGCCCCCAGAACACCTGGCCACAACGGCTGTGAGGAGGCACGACTGCTGCCTCCCACCACTCTGCCCTCACCCAGCATGCAGGGGATGCTATGTGAGGCAGCACCCAGTGGTTGGCTGGGGGTCCTAGCACTGGAGCCTGAGGAGTGGTGTGGATGGGCAGAAATGGAAAAGAGGTCCTCAAGCACAAGAGGAGACACAAAAACTTCTGCGCAGGTGGTGGAGGAAAGCTGTGGCTGCTCGGACAGTTTGCTGCTGTTTTCCCCTTCCCCTGTCTTGACAATTACGGGTGATGCATGTTCTCCTGAGCCCCCAGCAGTGAACAACGTGCTGCCCCACTGCTCTTCTTGATTTCCCTAGCAGGAACCGTCTCCAAGAAACACCACTGTGCAGAGCCAGGATCACACGATGAGGAGATGTTTGGGAAAGGAAGGGACATGAGGAGGGTACGGACACCCACCTCCTACTCAAGGCCTTTGTGCCCCCTGGCTCTGGATGGCTGCAATGGGTACATGATATGAGGGGAACCTTGGGCAGACTTGGCTGTGTCTCCTTCACCTCTTCCCAGTGCCACCAGTTGCAGCTGGGCACATGAGCACAGTCAGCAGGTGGCAGGAGCCCTGACCATGCAGTGGCCGCCTCTCTGTCTCCCCAGACCTCCACGGGTGACCATAGAAAAGGCAATATAAAGAGGTCAAACATGCTGTGGTGGCTGTGCAAGACGTCTGTTTCTCTGTCGTGTTCTCAAAGAACATTGAGATTGAAAACATTGAGAACATTGCCATTCTTCCCACTGAGAGAAGGGAGGAGGTTCAGGGGGCTGTCCTCTACAAGACCCACTGGGGACTCTGATCTTCAGTTGTAATGCCCTGCCCCAGCGGCCCAAAGGCCCCATTAGCAAAGCCAGGAGTGCAGCCAGCGGCCCAACTGCCCCGGCTCTGAGGTTTGGGGGAAGTCTGGAAGAAGAAGGATGAAGAAATACCATGGGTCGAGAATGTGGTGCAATAGAGCTTTTATTGCAAGTCCAGGGGAGCAGGAAGATGGCAGAAAGGCAGCCCCTGTCCAGGAGCATCCACCAACTCCTTGGAAAAAGCACATAGGATGGAACCAGAAATGACACCACAGGAACAGGAGGAAGGTGCTGGGTTGCGTATCACGGGGCAGCAAGTCCTGAAGAGACTCTCAAGCGGGGCAGGTAAAAGTCAGAGTTGCGCCCCATGAAGGCATAGGGCCCCCAAGCTCTGGAGGCCAGTGATGATGAAGGGGTGCCCTTCCTGCTGGTGTCATGTCGGGACATACCAGGGCAGCACTGGAGCTCTCCTTTGTCAGAGGTTGGAGCCAGAGGCGGGCTTAGCAGGGCCCGCAGTTGCCACTGAGGTACCTGAGGCCCCGACGCCAGCTGCCATATCCGCAGCTGCCAAATGCTCCATAGCCCCCATAACCCCCAAGGCCTCCATAGCCACCAAGGCCTCCGTAACCCCCAAGGCCTCCATAGCCTAAAAGGCCGCCATAGCCCCCAAGGCCTCCATAGCTCCCAAAGACACCACGGCCTCCAAAAGTGCCGCCGAAGCCCCCTGCCACACCCGGGACTCCCGCTGAGCCGACTACGGCATGCTGCGGGAAGGAGCTGAGGATGGGCCCGGGCAAGGTGAGCACCGTGGCCGGGGGCTGGATCACCACGGTGGAGTCGGGACACTGCCGCACGCAGGGCTCGTTGAAGCTGTCAGCCACTGGGGCCGGGGCAGCCACCCCACACACAGGGGCACACAGGCTGGAGCAGGACATCTTCCACGCAGGCAAGGAGTACTGCAAAGAACAGGCAGAATTAGGCAAGGATCTGGGGAGAGGCTGTACTGATGGAGGCAGGGAGAGAGCCGCGAGAAGCCTCCAAGAGCACGACTTACCAGGTGATCTGTTTAGAGACAAGTGGAGGAAGCAGGATAGAGGGCTGCAAAGCCCTGAGCCCTTTTGTAACTCTCCCAGACAGGCTGTGTTATCGGGCAGGAGGCGGTGGTGGAAGCCCCAGATATTCATGCATTTAAGCCACCACAACTCATGAGACACGTGGAGACGTGGAGCAATTATATCCCTCCCCACTGGGGACATTGAGGCTCAAATGTGCCCTGGGGTACAGGGAGGTGATGAGAGGAACAGACTGTGGCACTCATCTACATGACAGACCAGCTGCTGCAAAGCTGACATCATGGCACCAATAAACCCCAATGAATTCCTAATCCCCCAGGTGGTTTGGGCATCACCCACAACACCAAAACAGCTACAGCTCTTTGGTTGGCCTTCAGGTTAGTTGGAGAGCAAGGAGTACCACATGTCCCAAGGGGCAGGGAAAAGGGCAATGGTTAGGAATGCTCCTGAACTCCCACCTGAGTGCCTTGCAGCCCTTGCCTGTACAGGGTGATGGTGAGTGTTTGGGAGCTTTTGCAAGTGGTTGGGATGGCTTCATCCCTTTACCCAAACTTCTACCACCTCTGTTTACCAGCCCATAAAAGGGCGGTAATGGCAGGCGTGCTGGCCTTGTGCACAGTTGCAAAGAGCTTCTTCCGCAAAATATCTCTGACACTTCCTCATAGACTAAGTTTTGGATTATGAACACATTGGGATTTACTGGTGCTGTGAGGTCAGCTTTAGTGGCGCCTAGCCTTTCATGTAGGTGAGTGGCATGGTCTGTCCCTCCCATCACCTCCCTGCTCCCCAGGGCACGGTTAGCGCCTCATGTCCGTGATGGGAAGGGATTTAATTGCCTCGCATCTCCACATGTGTCATGTTGGTGCAAGCTTTATTGCATGAATACCTGGGGCTTCCAACTGTTCGATGCTGCAGGCTCTCAGGGATAGGTATAAAAGGGCTGAGGTCTTTGCAGCCCTCTATTCTGCTTCTTCCACTTGTCTCTAAACAGATCACCTGGGTAAGTCCTGCTCTTGGAGGCTTCTCGCGGCTCTCTCCCTGACTTCATCAATACAGCCTCTCCCCAGATCCTTGCCTAATTCTGCCTGCACTTTGCAGTACTCCTTGCCTGCGTGGAAGATGTCCTGCTCCAGCCTGTGTGCCCCTGTGTGTGGGGTGGCCGCCCCGGCCCCAGTGGCTGACAGTGCCAACGAGCCCTGTGTGCAGCAGTGCCCTGACTCCACCGTGGTGATCCAGCCCCCGGCCACGGTGCTCACCTTGCCCGGGCCCATCCTCAGCTCCTTCCCGCAGCATGCCGTGGTCGGCTCGGCGGGAGTCCCGGGTGTGGCAGGGGGCTTTGGCGGCACTTTTGGAGGCCGTGGTGGCTTTGGGGGCTATGGAGGCCTTTTGAGCTATGGCGGCCTTAGTGGTTATGGAGGCCTTGGTGGTTATGGAGGCCTTGGGGGCTATGGGGGCTATGCAGCCTTTGGGAGCTGCGGATATGGCGGCTGGCGTCGGGGCCTCAGGTACCTCAGTGGCAACTGCGGGCCCTGCTAAGCCCATCTCTGGCTCCAGCCCCTGATGAAGGAGTGCTCCAGAACTGCCCTGGTATGTCCCAACAGAAAGGGCTCCCATTCGCCTTCACTGGTCTCCAGAGCTTGGAGGCCTCATGCCTGCACAGGGTGCAACTCTGACTTTTACCTGCCCCGCTTGAGATTCTCTTCAGGACTTGCTGCCCCGTGATACGCAACCCAGCACCTTCCTCCTGTTCCTGTGGTGTCATTTCTGGTTCCATCCTATGTGCTTTTTCCAAGGAGTTGGTGGATGCTCCTGGACAGGGGCTGCCTTTCTGCCAATTTCCTGCTCCCCTGGACTTACAATAAAAGTTCTGTTGCAACACATTCTCGACCCATGGTATTTCTTCATCCTTCTTCTTCCAGACTTCCCCCAAAACGCAGAGCCAGGGCAGTTGGGCTGTTGGCTGCACTCCTGGCTTTGCTACTGGGACCTTTGCTACTGGGTGTTAAGCTGAGACAGGGGAGGTTTAGGCTGGACATCAGGAAGATGTTCTTCAGTGGGTGGTTGCACACTGGAACAGGCTCCCCAGTGAAGTAGTCACTGCACCAAACCTGTCTGAATTTAATAAGCTATTGCACTGTGCACATAGTCACATGGTCTAAAATTTTGGGAAGACCTCTGCGGTGCCAGGAGTTGGACTTGATGATCCCTATTGGTCCCTTCCAAATCGTGATATTCTATGATTCTATGATTCTTTGGGCCACTGGGGCATGGCATTATGACTGAAGATCAGAGTCCCCAGTGGGTCTTGTAGAGGACAGCCCCCTGAACCTCCTCCCTTCTCTCAGTGGGAAGAATGGCAATGCATACCCAATCCTACTTTGAGAACACGACGGAGAAACAGACGTCTTGCACAGCCACCACAGCATGTTTGACCTCTTTATATTGCCTTTTCTATGGTCACCCGTGGAGGTCTGGGGAGACAGAGAGATGGCCACTGCATGGTCAGGGCTCCTGCCACCTGCTGACTGTGCTCATGTGCCCAGCTGCAACTGGTGGCACTGGGAAAGGGGTGAAGGAGACACAGCCAAGTCTGCCCAAGGTTCCCCTCACATCATGTACCCATTGCAGCCATCCAGAGCCAGGGGGCACAAAGGCCTTGAGCAGGAGGCGGGTGTCCGTACCCTCCTCATGTCCCTTCCTTCCCTAAAAGTCTTCTGATCGTGTGATCCTGGCTCTGCACAGTGGTCTTTCTTGGAGACGATTCTTGTCAGGGAAATCAAGAAGAGCAGTGGGGCAGCACATCGGTCCCTGCTGGAGGCTCAGGAGAACATGCATCACCCGTAATTGTCAAGACAGGGGAAGGGGAAAACGTCAGTGAACTGTCAGAGCAGCCACAGCTTTCCTCCACCACCTGTGCAGAAGTTTGTGTGTCTCCTCTTGTGCTTGAGGACCTCTTTTCCATTTCTGCCCATCCACACCACTCCCCAGGCTCCAGTGCTAGGACCCCCAGCCAACCACTGGGTCCTGCCACCCATGGCATCGCCTGCATGCTGGGTGAGGGCAGAGTGATGGGAGGCAGCAGTCGTGCCTCCTCACAGCCGTTGTGGCCAGGTGTTCTGGGGGCCTGGCCGTGCAGGTCGCTTGGTGTGCTGGTGTGTGAGGAAGGGCAGCCATGGCCTGGCAGCATGTCTGCAGTATGGGGCTGTGTGGAGCACTGCTGTCCTACCCGGGCAGAGCTGTGTCCACCAGCTACAAGCAGGCAAGCTGTGTATACAGGGAAGAGCTTCTGGCCAGTGGTGGGGAAAGGCGTGCAAGTGCTCCATGGAGATGTGGGAGGAAGAGGAGGGAAACTGGGGGGTCTGGAGGAAAGGCTGGTGGGGAGCCCTCAGCCTCTTTTGGCTGCCCCATGGCCTCTCAGGTGGCTCCAACCACGCGTTTGCCCTTGGGGAAGGTGTGGCAACCCTCTTGCAATGGCTGTGTTGCCCGGGGTAGGGCATGGAGGTGAAGGAACGCCTGCAGGGTCCCTGAGAATGCCCCGGGTGGCAACTTGTAGGGATGGACCCAGAAAGATGGTGCATCCGTACGGCAAGGATGGAGAGGAGGAAGCAACAAGGAAAAACTGTGGTCAAGAATGTGCTGTAACAGAGTATTTATTGCTGCTGTAGGGGATTGTAGGGGATCAGGGAGACGGCAGGAAGCCAGGCCCTGACTCCTTGCAGAAGGCAGAGCAGTAGTGAGCAACAGCCATGCCACAGGAGGCGTCTGGTGCTTGGCTGCATCATCATGGGGTATTGAGTCCTGAAGCGAAGCTCAAGCAGCGAGGAGAAGGGCAGAGGGGCCCCATGAAGGCATAAGGCCTCCAAGCTCTGGAAACCAGTGAAGATGAGTGGGAGCTTTTCCTGAAGGTGTCACGTTGGGATGTTCCAGGGCAGCTGCGGAGCATTCCTTCACCAGGGGCTGGAGCCAGAGGTGGGCTTAGCAGGGCCCGCAGTTGCCACTGAGGTACCTGTGGCCCAGACGCCAGCCTCCGTATCCGCAGCTCCCAAAGGCTCCATAGCCCCCATAACCCCCAAGGCCTCCATAGCCCCCAAGGCCTCCATAGCCCAAAAGGCCACCATAACCCCCAAGGCCTCCATAGCCTCCAAAGACACCACGGCCTCCAAAAGTGCCGCCGAAGCCCCCTGCCACACCCGGGACTCCTGCCGAGCCCACCACGGCATGCTGCGGGAAGGAGCTGAGGATGGGCCCGGGCAAGGTGAGCACCGTGGCCGGGGGCTGGATCACCACGGTGGAGTCGGGACACTGCCGCACGCAGGGCTCGTTGGCGCTGTCAGCCACTGGGGCCGGGGCAGCCACCCCACACACAGGGGCACACAGGCTGGAGCAAGACATCTTCCACGCAGGCAAGGAGTACTGCAAAGAACAGGCAGAATTAGGCAAGGATCTGGGGAGAGGCTGTACTGATGGAGGCAGGGAGAGAAACCCTGAGAAGCCTCCAAGAGCACGACTTACCCAGGTGATCTGTTTAGAGACAAGTGGAGGAAGCAGGATAGAGGGCTGCAAAGCCCTCAGCCCTTTTATACCTGTCCCAGACAGCCCCTGGCATCAAACATAGGTGGAAGCCCCAGACATTCATGCAATAAAGCTGACAACCTTCATGAAACACGTGGAGATGCGAGGCAATTATATCCCTCCCCACTGGGGACACTGAGGCAGAAATGTGCCCTGGGGAGCAGGGAGGTGATGGGAGGAACAAACCATGACACTCACCTACATGAAAGGCCAGCAGCTGCTGAAGCTGACCTCATGGCACTAATAAACCCCAATGAATTCCTAATCCCCCAGGCGGATTGGGCTTCACCCACAATGCCAACACAACCACAGCTCTTTGTTTGGCCTTCAGGTGAATTCGAGAGCAAGGAGTACCCCTTTTCTCACAGAGCATGGAGAAGGGCAATGATTAGGGATGCTCCTAAACTCCCACCTGAGTGCCTTGCAACCCTTGTCTGTACAGGGTGATGGTGAGTGTTTGGGAGCTGCGGCAAGTGGTTGGGATGGTTTCATCGCTTTACCAAAACTTCCACCACCTCTGTTTACCAGTCCATAAAAGGGAGGTAATGACAGGCATGCTGGCTGTGTACAGGGTTTCAAAGTGCTTCTTCTGCTAAATACCTCTGACACTTCCTCATAGACAAAGTTTGGGATTAGGAAGAAATCAGGGTTTATTGGTGCCATGAGGTCAGCTTCACGAGCGGCTGGCCTTTCATGTAGTTATGCGTCGTGGCCTTTTCCTCCCATCACCTCCCTGTTCCCCAGGACACGTTTGAGCCTCAGTGTCCCCGATGGGGAGGTATATAATTGCCCCGCATCTCTACGTGTTTCATGAAGGTTGTCAGCTTTATTGCATGAATGTCTGGGGCTTCCACCACCGCCCCCTGCCCGATGCTGCAGGCTGTGTGGAACAGGTATAAAAGGGCTGAGGGGTTCACAGCCCTCTATCCTGCTTCCTCCACTTGTCTCTTACCACATCACCCGGGTAAGTCCATGCCTTATGTGCCTCTTCCATTCCTCAGCAGTCGTTTCATTATTTCATCTGTTGGTGTGGGTTCTGCACGTGTTTTTGCAGTGTTGTATAGGCTTGGTTTTAATGGTAGTGTTTCATAGCTACGGAAAGATGGATATTGAAGCTTTTAGGCATGGTGCTTTGAGCTTCCCAACGGAATTGAGTCCTTTGGGTGCTCAGTCACTTTCCATGTGCTTTGGATGATGTGGTTTTTCCTGTCCTTCGTGTCAGGGAGATCAAGTTGTTTACACCAGCTTTCCAAGTGAATACTCTGCTTATGCTCTGACTGATTTACTTGGTGCAGAGCATTTCCTGGGGCACAAGCTCCAAGAATGGGAGAGCCACAGGGTATTTGTAATGTGGTGATATTCTGACCCCAGCTCTGCCTTCTCTCACAGTTTTGCCTGCAAATCGAAGGATGTCCTGCTCCAGCCTGTGTGCCCCTGTCTGCGGGGTAGCTGCCCCGGCCCCGCTGGCTGACAGCTTCAACGAGCCCTGCGTACGGCAGTGCCCTGACTCCACCGTGGTGATCCAGCCCCCGGCCACGGTGCTCACCTTGCCCGGGCCCATCCTCAGCTCCTTCCCGCAGCATGCCGTGGTCGGCTCGGCAGGAGTCCCGGGTGTGGCAGGGGGCTTTGGCGGCACTTTTGGAGGCCGTGGTGGCTTTGGGGGCTATGGAGGCCTTGGGAGCTATGGCGGCCTTTTGGGCTACGGAGGCCTTGGAGGCTATGGGGGCTATGGAGCCTTTGGGAGCTGCGGGTATGGAGGTTGGGCTCTAAGCCACAGGTACCTCAGTGGCAACTGCGGGCCCTGCTAAACTCCAAAGGCCCATGGAATGCAGTGCTGCATCTGCCTTGAGCCTTTACAAACAGCTGCCCTTGATTTCTATAACCAGATGCAGAACAAATCTTTCAGTCCCTCTTTCAGCTGTGCCAAAGCAGCTACTTTAATCTACTGCTCCTTGCTTTTTTGCACAGAATAACCTTGCAGATATGTATCTGGGGGCTTCAGGGTATTAACAATCCCTTCAGAAGCTCCCCTCTATCTGCAATACAGCTAAACAGTGCTCATCCTTGGGTGAGTGTCTCCCCTCTCTGCCCAGATCTGAGGATCCCGAACGATGCTAAGAAGGGGGAATCTTTGAGGTGAAGTCCTGTGTTGGAACTTGCTGCAGCTTTAGTATTTTTGTGATTTCATTTCATTGTTTCTGTGTTTTTTTTTTTCTTCTCTCACTTTCTACTGCATTTTCCATTCATATTAAAGAATCTGTATTGCATCAACAAAACTTTTTGTCTGAATTTTGTCTTCACTTTGATGTGAGATATGTTTATAGATTGGTGGTGATGTGAAATACCAGATGGCAAGTGGGTTTGGTAAAATTTTTGTGGAAGCACTGTTTTTCTCTTTGAAAACATTTTGAAATGAAATGTAGGAAAGTTGCTACCAAATGATTAGCTTCACTACTACAAATATATTTAAAGGTAAAATTCAGATTTATGTTTTTCATGATTTATAGAGGAATGGAAAATAAACTAGTTAATTGTTTCTTTCTCATTGATCCTGTGGGAAAATTATGCATATTTTCACATTAAAAGCAATTTAATATAGAGGAAATTGATATACTTTTCCTTCCCTCTGGATGGAAAGACGAAAGAAAATTTTCATTGGGACCCAAAGCAATGTTTTTTCAGCTCATTGGAAACTTCTGCTCCTCGTTGCCACCCATCAGTTGTGATGCACCAAGTTTTCACCCCGCAGCATGTCTACTGCCTTTGCCTTCCTCTGCAGGCATCTCTGGAACTTCCTTTCAGTCTTATGGCCTCAGGGAAGCTCCATGCTGTGAGTTGGAGGGCTGTGCCTGGGCCCTGGGTTTCTCCACCCAGAGGGCTGCACCCAGTGAGGCATGCCTTGCTTGAGGCCAAGTGTTGGAAAGTTGCTCCTGAGATGGACATGGGAAATTTGGCACAGATCATTACCTGAGAAGTGGCAACTGCCAGGGACTCAGGTTGGTCCTGGGGGCTGTCAAATATTAAGCTCATATCTAATGAGATCGTGTAGAAAAGTGTGTGTGTGATTTTGTGATATTTGTGCACAAAGAGGAAACATGAAATACCTATGACAGTGAATAAATATACTATAAATTCAATTGAGAAGTGAAAGAAAAAGGCAACAATTATGTTGTAATGAAAACCAAAAGTCATAGTTTGGTATAGAAAATTTATTTGGAAGGAGACAGCTTTTCTACAATTCTGGAACAAAATTGTACATAATATAAAGATTATCTTTCTGGGGGTTCACTGGGGTCTGGTTTATCACCAGGACCAAAGTGATGCAACCTATAAAAAAATGTGTTTTTTTTTTTTTCTCCCTCGGTGCAGTTGCTGTGTGCAATTTCTAGCATCCTAAGTCACCTCTCTAAACTCAGTGTCAATAATGTAACCGAAGTAAAACAAAGCACAACATAAGCAGATGACTAAACCAGAAAGCCAGAAGCCAACAAACCTAAGCTAAAGGCAAAAGGAGAAACTGCACACATGAGCTGCCTCTCACAGGTGCTGAGCGTTCGCAGCTCTCCTTCTCCAGCTGGAGCCAGGCGATGCCCAGTGCTGAGCTCCTGCCTGGCTGCTCAGCCCTCCTGCATCGCCAGGGGCTTGAGCTACCCAAAGCCACTCTGCATCTCAGCTCAGTATGTCCACCGTTTCCCAGAACGGTACGAGTTGCACGGATGTGTCCATTGGGAAGAATATGTGTAGGAGTATTTGGGAGCACACCGAGGCTCTGGGCGGGTGATGACCTGCGGGGTAAGTTTCTCCACTGCAGCCTCCAGCCTCCCCTGGGCCTCTGCTGGCAGGGGGGCTGCAGCGGGGGGCTCTGCTAGGGCCACCTCGGAGGGCTCCGAGGCTCCCACCACCGTTTGCTGGGGATAGGTGGTGAGGATGGGCCCTGGGAAGGTGACGACGACGGGTGGTGGGTAGATGATCACCCTGGAGTCGCCGCAGGCCACCACGCAGGGCTCGTTGCTGCTGGCAGCCAGGGGCTGGGGGCACTTCGCCTCGCAGGGGTTGCTGCACGCCAGCTGCTCGGAAGCCATCGCCTGGCTGCGGAGGGGGGTCCTGCAATTTCATTGTGAAGTTAAGAGGAGGGAAAAGAGGGGAAAAAAAAACCAAACACACCCTGTGTGCTTGGCTGCTGATACTTCTGTGCTTGACTCTAAGACATCTTGAGAGAGATAATTTGGATAAAGAAAACAGCATAGCTCCTCTCCCCGGCTCAACAACATTTTACTTAGCCTGCATCTATTTATCTTTTCTAATTTGCTGTTTTAATCGTGCTCTCTCCTCATCCTCCAGGAGCAAAAATCTGCCCCTTTCCCTGTGTGCCACCTCCAAAACTCACATGTGCTCTAAAAGCTCCCTGTCTCTTGCAGCATTTCCTGGAGACATGTCGGGTCTTGTTCCAGCACCCTCCCTCCTCCTCCCATGGGCAGCCTCTCAGGGCAGTGCCTACATTCTGTGTTTTACAGAGGGGGGTGCAAGGGGCGGAAAGAGCCAGGTTTTCAATAGATTTGAGTATCGAGTGATCTGTTTAGCAGCCTGCTTAACGTCTTCTATTTTCCATGCAAATTTCTGTTATTACCGAGCATTGTTCCATTAAAGCACAGAAAAAATAAAAGCTACGAATAAAAGGGGGATTAAAAATACCGTTTTAATAAGTAAAACACCACACTTAAAATATTTAAATTGTGGATGAGTGGTTTTGCCAACCCAAATGCAAAACTTGCAGCTCTAGCTTTGGTACAGACAGATTTAATAATGGTTATTTCTTTCTTCACATTAAATCTCTACATACAAGCTAGTTCTCCATGGTATAACATCACACTAATTTTTAAACTTGTAAATCAAAGATATGTTATGGTGATGAATAAGGAAAAAGTATTATTTTATTCTTGGTTAAGCCCTGTGTGCTGCAGTGTATTAAATTACTGTCCTTAAACATTTGAAAATGAAGACTAGGGGATATGGCAGCTTTAAAGCACTCCTCAGAGTAAGTAAATGCAGAATGCTTCTAAAGGCAGAGGGAGGATAATTTGGAGCTAATCTATAAAATCAGTAAGTCTTATGTATGGAGAAGTGATATACAGGATCCTAAAATATGTAGCCAAAAACACTTTATAATAAATAAACGATTAAACCACAAAGCATAAAAGTATCTTAAAAGCTACTTTCCCTGACTTCAGGAGCTCAGTGCTACCTTGTACCAGGTGCTAGCACAGGGAATAGGCAGGGCAATGAGCTCCCATCTATTTACTTGTCTCAGCTGTATTCCGAGGAAAGCAAAAGTGTTCTCAAATGCATCATTCTTCAGGGAGGGGGGAAGCATGTTTGCTA
The DNA here is from genome assembly GCF_040182565.1 of Anser cygnoides. Taxonomy (NCBI): domain Eukaryota; kingdom Metazoa; phylum Chordata; class Aves; order Anseriformes; family Anatidae; genus Anser; species Anser cygnoides. The sequence continues at coordinate 2,450,393 of NC_089905.1, read as the reverse complement.
TTTTTCCCCAAATACCCTTAGGTTAGAATTTAGCTTTGACCTGAAAAAATGCTTACCTCCATCTCTGTAAGAACACATTAAAATGCTAGCAAAGTCACATTTTATTAGTTAGAAATGAAAGCTTATTTTCCACAGTTACATTAAGTAGTAGTATCGAACCATCACCAGATGTAATTTGTTGGGACTCCAACTAAGTTAGCTAAGGATGGACAGATTAAGAATAAAAGCAATGCTGCATCTCTGTAGTTACACCAAACTACCTTCAAACAATGAGCTTTTACTTCAACAGTTGTCTAGGAAATTCCCCCACTTAACAACTGACAAATTTCCTATGCATGGCATATATGTAAAAACAGAGCTAAAATCTATTCTTAATGTTTTTCTGAGAAATTTACTAAATGGAGAGTAAAATTTCCCAATTCTCCCATAAAATTAGTAGCCCAAAGGAGTCTTGAAAAACTCTTGCTTTTATTTTACAGCTTTTATCCAGCAGATAAAAAAAAATCTGTAGAAAGATGCTTACTAATGTCTCTGATAGAGGATTTAGTCCCAATTTTAACAAAACTTACACTAAAATAACATTAAGCTCAAGATTTTTATAGTTGTCAAATCAGACTTACTCAGTGTACCGCAGAGAACAAGTCAAGAGAAGTAGTGAGAAGAACCTTGCACGGAAAGTGTATTTATATCCTTTCTCAGACTGCCTGGAGGATCTGAGACGCCCTTTGTGTAAAGGGCCTTAATTACTTATGAAGCAAACTTTGTTGCATGTATTACTCCTGTACTTGCTGTAATTGTTTTGCTCACTGTTTACGATTATCTAAAGCTAAGTTAGGTAATAATTCAAAATGCAGACTGTAGGCTGCAAGTTCCTTTCATCTTGAAATTTCCTTGTTTTACTCTACTGATTTCATTAGGAATTAAAAATACATGAATGAATAGGCTTCTAGTGACTTATCTTTGCTAAAAACATGATTGCATAGGGAGTTTTAGAAACGTCAGTGACAAATTGTGTCAACACATGCAGGATTTATTTTCCATATTGGAAATACAGGTAACATCTAACCTTCTCCGTGCCTAGATAAATCTCTAGAAGCACAGGGCTTCTTCTTCATCTGATATAATGTTAGTGAAGCTGATGGATGTGTTCTTACCCAAGCCAGAGGAATTATCTGGTGCAAAAACTTTAAAGAGCAGAACTATCACAAAACTATCTATTAAATAAAAATGAAGTCATCTCCAATTATGAAGTCTAAAATGAGGAGTTGATTAAATGAATGTTTTACACTTTTCATTCTGTATGAGGTCAGAGCACTCTAAATCCACTAGGATATTATTACTATTAACATAAAATAACTTCCAAGTTTGGCATACTAACATGTTTGTGAAGTACTTTGAAATCTTGTTTCTCCATGTCTCCAGAATATTCCTGATAAGCTCTACAGCCTGGGGGATGTTTAGGGTGTCTTCATTAAAAAGAATTAAACCCACTGTCATGGTGTTTATGACATAAATTATTCTTATTTAATGCGGTTGGTGTCTTTATGCACGAAGCTTTCCTCCAAAGGGAAGAGAGAGTGCAGTGGACCGATTTCTTAGAAAATGGTTGTCCAACCCATGCCTGTCACTGAGGTCCCCCCCGGAGGCTGCCTCCACCAGAGGGAGCCTCCATATGTTCAGGAGCCTCCCCTCGTGCACTGCTCCTCTGTGCACATGAGGGCAGAGTTCAGGTATTGGGGTTGCTGGGGCAGTCTTTGAGTTATGGACATAGGCCACAGCAGAGGTGGCCTCAGGTTTTCATGGTTTGGTTCTTGTGAGGTGGTGTTGATATGGAGTATGCATCAAAGGAACTCACAATTCAACTGCAAATAGTGTTGGTGTTTTTTTTTTTTTTTTTTTCTCTCCGAAGTTATAAAGGTCTCCTGGTTCTAAGTTATGCATAACTTGTAGCTAGAAGACTGTTGCCCCCCGCCCCCCCTGGAATTGCTATTTCAAAGCATGGCTTTTAAAGCACATATAACAAGAGTGAAATTCATCCCAATAAAAGTATTCTAGCTAAGCATACTGGATTTTTGCTTCATCTCCACAGCATTTGGGAGATACCCATGAGTACAGGAAATAAGTAGGAACTGAATTCTGGCTGTCATATTAAGATGTAGTCCCTTTGCCCCACAGGAAAATGAACTCTTCAGAATTCCCTCATAATTTAGCAATACTCTACAGATTTTTTTTATTTTATTTTTTTTCCCTTCTGGTTTTCATATTGTACTCTGGAGTGACTAAGAAAGGCAACAAAAGGTAAAGAGTAAAGAAGACTGCATACACCACAATATACAATGTTAATATTGTGAGCATCTATTAATTTTAAAATCATTTTAGAAAATTATATCCTTGTGTAAGGTAGGGACAACATTAATAATAGCTCTTGCCTAGCTAAGATATGATCTATGTGGCCAAACCTGTTCTGTTCAACTTCAGAGCACACAAGTCTTGTTTGTAAAGCTGAGTCAGGGGCACTTGCTAATGAAGAAATAACCAAAGGAAAATGCTTGTGGATGGATGCTCTGATGATGTAGATCTGCAACATTCATTCTGGGGACTTCAAAGAAGCTCTACATGCTTACATCATCTGTAAACACATTATATCAGCAAAAATTCTGCCCATTAGGCAAGTAAGAACTGAAATATAAGTCCAGATCATTAGCAAAGGTTAATCAATTATGTATTAATGTATAGATCCAATATTTCTTACACTAGCCGAATCTCTGGCTTTCTGGTTTTATACAAACTACAAGTGAAAGTTGAGTAATTCAAAATTTGAGGCAGGGCATCAGAGTTTAATTAGGACAGTGCCAGAAATGACCTTGATATCTCTCCTTTAAGGTGATACTATTGCCCAACACTAGGCGTCACCTATGGCTATTATCTTTACAGACCTATTTGCATAAGCCACATATTCATAAATGATTGTGAAACATTTGCAGTCCTCAGCATTCGCATGGTGTTTAACTACATAGGGTGTTTCCAGAAACACCTCATAAATCCCAGTGTATGGCAGAAGGAGAACAATTGAATAAAGCTGCACAGCTACTGGAAAAGTCCACCAGGCTGTGTATCAGGCAGGGTTAGGGATAGTTTTCTCCAAGCATGTTTGTCAGTTCAACAGAACAGGCACTTTCTGAAGGTCTTTTGATAGCATTAGCGAACTAAAAAGGGGAAATTTTTCTTGTGTAATGGCCTTGTGACATGTGGTTGCTGGCTGGCTCTCTGCTTTCCAGGCTTGTCAGGACCAGTGATGTGAGGTCCAGTGCTCCCTGGATGTTCCGTGTCTTCACCAACTCATTACTTGGTTTTAACAGCCCAGGAAACAGGGTACAAGAAGCAAAGACTTCTACTTTTTGTTCCCTGCTATGTGGGATTAACCTAGGTTTTGAGCATTGAAAAACAACATAGAACTGTCAACAAATTAAAGTCTGCGTGAGAAACTCAGAGGAAGTAGGTGTTCAAGGAACACAGAAGGGAGCGGAGGGAGCAGTACAGATGAGACACCTCCTTCACTATGTGCTGACCAGAGCAGTATTGAAATGTATTGTAATACAAGAAAGTCTAAGTGCTAGTTTATTAGGAACAGGAAACCAAAAGAAATCATTTAAATGATGTAAAATGTGTTTGGAGTTTATGTAGGTTGTGTGTTGTCTCTGATCCTACCGCGGATTTTATTTATTTTTTCCTGCTAATGCATATTTTTTTTTTTTTTTTTACATTTGGATAGAAACGTGAACCCTGCAGACAGGTTTAGAAGACACCGAGTTAACCCTGGTTTCTTTAGCCTCCACAGCTCCCTCTAGTTGCCCTGTGTGACATTACATAACCTGCCTCAGTTTCCCTTTGTTTTGAGTTTTCTTTACCTTTCTCACCTGCTTCCCAAGCACTGGCCCCCAGCCCCTCATTGCACGGTGTCAGGCAGCAGCACAGATGGTACCTAACAGAGAAGCAGCAAGCTGCTTTCCTTCTGCCACAGGTAAGGGGCACAGCCCTATTCTTAAGTGACTTGTTGTCTTCAACATGACTATAAATAGGGATGCTGAAGATGCTGTTTGGTTTCCTAGAATTAAAGAGCAGACCAGATTAAATTGTAATGGTGTACATCCAAGTTTCACTACCTGAAATGTCACAATCAAGCTGAAGCCTGCCTGGTGTTGACTATGAAATAGCAATGTAAGGGACAGTCCCTGGATGGGATCATATCTGGGATTATCAGACTGATCTGTCAAAAGGTTTAGAAGGAGCTACTGTTGCTCTATATTTGTCACTATAGTTGAGCAGATGCACAAAAGTAAAAAGCTGAACTGTCATTCTAGGTGAGCACAAGTTATAGAGAAAATGGAGCCAGGCCCTTTATGGAGACACATTGCAGGAATATGAGGAGCAATAGGTGTAAACAATGAGAGAGGTTCAGATAGGAGGAAAAAAATCCCTGTGAAGGAACGAGAGTTTGGATCAGAGACCTAAGAAAAATCTTAGATTAACCAATAATTAGATCCTCGTCTGGTGCAATTTGGCTCTATCAAACTCTAACATCCCTCTGCTATTCTGAATGCTGTTATCTAAAATTCATTTTACAGATCTGAAACTTTGCTTTAAAGCAGTTATTTCTCAATGAAAGATGAATAGAAAACATACAGAATGGGTTTTGGCATATAAAAAGAAAGGGGGGGGTGTCAGTCTTGTGGTAGTAGAGCTTACTGAAACACTGATTATTTCTAATAATGCAGTGTGGTGCATATAGAAGATATTGTAGAGCCTTCACAAAATTCTTTGAAAGTATTTGCTCTCAGCATTCCGCAGGATATATTTAACAAGTGGGTTTCCCCTCAGGGAGATCCCACATATTCACCTCAAAATTTAAGGGCAATTTATGGCATGGAAACCTGAAGTTATTTAATCAGGATCAAACCACAGGAATGTAAACAAATTATACAGGAGAACGAAGAAAGTATTTTTAGAAATCTGTGGGTGTAGCAGCTTAATTCATTGCGAGTCATCCTATGTCCTCCCTGGCAGACCTCAGAGTTGGGATGGTTACAGGGTGAGGAATGCTGTCAGGCACACAGACCTCTGCTGCCAGTGTCCCACATCGCAGCCTGGGGGTCTGGCCCTTAGTGGTAGTAAAAGTACTCAGAGCTCAGGGGCTGGAAGTGAAGATTACTGTGTCAGTAAAATGTCACGAATGAAGTTTGTACGCATAATTTAAAGTGCTCTTTTTTACTTGATATTTGTGTGCAGAGCCTGATAAGGTAGGGTTCAATTTGTTTTGTTCCTGTGGTTGCTGCAGAAAAAGTAAAAATGAGTTTGAGATGAGAATTTTGAACTTGTTTCTTCTAAAACAGCTATAGATAGGTGTTATTACTGAACAGTTCCTTTAGAGGGCAGACCAGAAATTAGGGATAAGGACTGTAGAAGTAGCAATTTAGGGAATAAAGAAAAGACAAGAATACAAATAGTATGAGTAGATTATTCCAGTCCTGCATGCACATAGAAGATCTCTGAAATGGAAGAGGGGTAGAAGAGAATGTTAGGGAGAATCAGGAACATAGCCTACCTCATGGGAAAGTTTGAAATGATGAACAGTCCTTTTGCACACTCAAGGTTTATTATTGAATGCATCTGATCCAGATAAATAGCTACTTCTTAGTAAAGATCTGATTCCAGGGCATCAAAGTTAAGTGATATTAACTTTATAATAGGCACTTTGTCTATGTAAATCAATACAAAGCACTTGGGAATTATTTTGAAACTCTTTCCCTGAGGGACTTTTGGAGATTTCCCCGTGAATGATTTTGTCTCTGCGACCCTTAGAGAAGCACCTCCCAAACTGCAGGGGGCAGTTGGGAGTAAAAATCTGATTAAATCAAAGCACAGGTTGTACAGAAACAGTGTGCAGCAATAGAAGCCAGCTTCTAGTACACAACCTGGACCCCAGCAGTTCTTCCCCTTCCTGCAGTGCATAGTTCCATGGAGCTTCCCAGTGCTGACATCAGTGCTGCGCACACCTGCCCTCCTTTATAGGATGGCTGTTGTTTGAGGGTTGGGACCACGTAGCAGCTGACTGCATCAGCAGCAAAATTACACCTATATGCCAAGTCACTTACAGGTCTGTGACCAACACAAGCCTTGCACAGATCCTTGGGGAAGTAATAACAAGGAACATATACACCCTCCCCTTGTTTTGGGCTTTGGTCTGAAGGATCCAGGATCCTCCATCACCAATGCTAGGACAGGCTTCACAGCTAAATACGTAGGACGTGTGGTGGTAGCAGACAACGAGGTGACTTTGCAGGTGAGAAGTAGCTACTAGTGCCTGACTAGTTGATTACATAAACCACTACGTGAGATATGTTCATGGGGCTGGACTATTGCAGAGTGCAGATATTCAAAATACATGAATATTTTGTATTCATGCCCAATGTAAACTGAGTATAATGCATACTGGGTTGCTAAAGGGGAGAGAGAGGGAGATGCCTGGATTCCACTCTCTTGGCGTTTGTCCCATGCACTTCAAAAAGCCTTAGGGTATGTGAGAGGTGGTTTGTTTAAAATGGAGGGGGGGGGGGGGAAGGAAAAAAAAAAAGCTTGTTTTAATGAAAAGCTGTAAAATAATGATCTCACCTGCAAAATGCTTCTTGAAATCCTCACACATTTCTAAAGTGTGGGTGTTACTCAACAGCTGGATGTCTAAATCTGAAGGCATACACTTAGTTTTGCAACACTGCGTGTGTACAAACATAATTAATGTTTATGAAATAACCTGGAAACTTCAGAGATACGTGCTATTACTGCAAGGATCATGTAGAATCCATCAGAAGTGGGTCTAATTTATGGGAATAGAAGCTACAGCTTTAATTTGCAGACTCCAAGAGCTCAAGTAGATTAGTATGGAGAGGATGTCCTGGGGGACAGGGAGGGCTGTTGGAAATAGTCCTCTGGGAATTACAGTGGGGGAAGAAGGTTTCCACTTGAAAAATCTCGTGAGGCTTCAGCATTTGTCTCTGACTTCAGGGTACAAATTTTTATGTCATTTTTCATGGATTTACTGCTACAGGCCTAGCCTCAAAACCATCCCCTTCTATTTGTCTTTTCTTCCAAACATTTTGGAAGCACAGGATAATGGGGTAGGGGAGAAGTAATTGATTCTTCCTAGTCACAGAATATAGACAATTTAAAAGCAGAATCACTCCCCTGCTTGGCCTCTTCAGCACATTAATACTTAGCCTAATAGCACATTAGTTCTAGCTGTTATTGTCTGTTGGCCAATTGATGTTTGCTTTGCATTTTTAAGTTGCATGTATCCAGGTTGCAGGTGATTTTTGTGCAAGTTGTCCCAACAGTGACCCAGAGAGTGTCACAGAGCCCTGCTGCTGCCTGCGAGTGCTCAGCTGACGATTTTACGCCATTTTTGGGGAATAGACTTGCTAGTTGGCTAGGAAACTCATGGTAGCACTCAAGACAATCTGAAAATCTGCATGTGTTGTGCATGTCTGTGCTCCTAACAACTGGGGAAGGAGTGTGGAGGGTATTTCATGGTGCTCTGTGCTGCTGCAGCTACGTGGATTTCTGTGAACCACTGTGATGCTGTGCAGGGCATGGCCCCCTCTGAATACAACAGCATTTATCTTCCACGCAAAAATGCAGTTGGGATGGATGCTTTAAAAAATGCAAAGGTTTCCAAACATCAGGTAGTGATTTAGTTAATGCTGGTGTGGGTGGTGCACCTCAGGCACGTGGCAGCACTGCTTGTGGTGGGACTCATAAGGGTTCAAAAATAGAGTGTAGGGGGAAAAAAGGAAAAACAAAAAGTGCATGCTGCATGATAATGTTTAATGCGAATGAAAAGCTGAATATACATGCACAAAATTAGATGGATAGGATATAATCAGAAGAGTTCCAGGACTTCATGAGGGTCTACAGTGAATCTCCAGTTCCATGGTTCTGCATAGGTTGTTCTGTATTTGCTCACAAATATTTCACAATGAAATCTGCTGTTACAATTGCTTGATTTTTTTTTTTTTTTTTTTTTTTTTGCCCTGGTTTGCATTAAATGAGATATAGGCAGAAAAATAAGCTAGTAAGCCAGTACATCATGGGTCTTAAGCAGAAATAAAGCATAAGGAAGATTTACTAATGCCTAAGAGCTAACTTTTTTTTTTTTTGGTGGTAAATGCTGGTTCAGCAAAGTATACAAGTGAATGTCAATTTTGATAAAAAATTCATTTTGGAACCCAAGATTTTCAGTCATATAATTTTAAGAATTTTTTTTTTCAAGATGAATTGATAATAAAAAGTCAATGTTGGCATAAAATCTTTAATTTATTGAGAGATACAGTTTTGTCAAACCAAAAATATATTTTTGAAAATCTTGTTTCTTGAAGAATTCTTTTTCATTTCATCCTAATTTTGAATAAGATCAATGGTGAAATTCCAATTTCTTGTAGTTTGGAAATTCTAGTCCTCATGCAGGTCTAGTGCCAGGAAGCCATGCTTTTATCGACTCCACTGGGAACTGTGGGAGCTCAGCACTTCTACAACCCATTATCCATAAACTTAGTCATGATCTGTCTTTTCAGTTCTCGTTTTTACTTAATCCAGCACGGATATCCATGGATTTAGGCTGGCCTGCAAGTTCTATAACAAAATGGCTTGGAGAAGTGAGGAGACAAAGTATTACAGTTTCCTGTATCAAAAAATGGTAATCCTGAGTTACATGCTGTCCCAGAACCACACATGCCCCTGAACCCAAGAGATCCCCTGGAACCAAGTAAATTCCCAATATCGAACAGTGCAGTAGATCCCACTACGGTTTGCTGAGGGAAAGTGGTGAGAGTTGGGCCTGGATAGATCACAGAATATGGTGGCGAGTCAGGGTCCACTATGTCCACTATCGTGTCGGGGTATTTTATGACACAGGTCTCATTGGAGGTGAGGGCAAATGGCTCAGGGCATACCACCCCCGGCGGCAGGCAGCACTCGTCGTAGGGAGACATGTGATGGATCCAGACCTGAAACACAGCAGGAGGAGAGGGGAGAAAAGGAGGTTGTCAGTCCAGCAAGAAGATAACATATTGGATGTCAAGATTTTTGGAAGACAGGGTTGTGTGCTAGATATAGCAATTGGGAGTATTCCAAGGTGCAAGTATTTTAGATGATTGGATGTCCAGTATTCTCCTTTTGCAATGCTCCCCCTCCCTCCTACTGCCTGTTCAAACCTTGCTGCGAGCTGTAACCCAAGCCCAACTCTGTGTTAAAACTCCAGTTTTAATACCCAACACTGGCAAAACCAAAACACAGGGATGAAGCAAGTTACCTCACCTCACCTCACCTCACCTGGTTAGAAGTGGAACAGTAAGAACTGGGATGGAGATCCACCCATCTTTTATTAGTCTCATTATTTATCCTCCAGATTACAGATTCTTATATTTGAAATCACACAGCTCTTTAAAACTGCTCCTGATATCAAGGCCAGGTTTTCTTGGGCATTGTTTAATTATAGATTGACAGGCAGTCCTTGCCCTGAATTGTGCCCACACTAATTAGGTGCAGCAAACACAGTGAGGGAGAAGTGATAATTTTCTTCACTTGATCAGTGTGAAACTGACGTGGAAGAGATTAAGGGTTGGCAGAAAGGGTGGGCCTAAACTGATTTCCCAAATGAATCCCAACATTTACTCAATGAGACTGCAGGAGAAAGAAAATTCAGGGGAGATTTCTTGTCTCCATCTAAATGTCTTGTTTTAGCCACGCGTCTGCGTTGTCCTCTCCCAACCTCAGGGCTGCATCTTCAGCTTTTGCCAATTGACCCTATGCCTTTGAGTTGAAGGTAAGACAAAGGCAACAACAGAATATTTTGTCAGCTGAAGTGCTGGATCTGGAACGGCTAGTTTTCCTCTGACTGGGTAAGAATCGCTACCACAGATCAGTCCAAGGGCAGGGATCCCCAAGTGGTGTGATGGAGACCAACAACTTGTGGAAACTCATCCTAGAACCCACGAAGAGAGGTGAAGGAGAATTTGTATGATCCTTCTGGATTTGTAATTCAGCACTGCTTAAAATATATTTTAAACAAAACCAGCAGTAAAGTGACTTTTTAATAGGAAAAAATGAGCTCCAGTCTCCATAGGCTTTTAAAAATATTTAGGGCAGCTTCATCTGTTAAAAGACACTACTTTCTGTGAAGACAGCTGAAGGTGAGAACATCACAAAAAAAAATATTTTTTTCCAATGTTAATTTGTTTAATGTGACATAGTCTTCATAGTATGAAAAGAATGCTTGCCAGTATGAAATTATTGAGACTTTCTAGAGTTCTGAGGGAATTTTATATACCATTCCTAGTCTAAACGAACTGTTGTCCTGAACACTAACATAGTTTGCAAATGCCAGCTTCCACCTCTGAAGTATAAAACTTCAATTGACTTAAAAATAAAGGTCAACAGAAAGTATATTTCTGGAATAATACCCCCTTACCATTTCCTAAGTTTAACCTATCATTTGATAATATTTAGATAGCAATAAGTAATTGATTCAAAATTGACTTACCCGGATCACCAAGGAGAAGAGTTTAAGAAAAGTGATTAGAAGAGTTCTACGTAGCAAATGCTTTTATACACTTAGTCAAATTGCCTGGAGGATGTGACACCCTTTTTGCATGCAGTCTTAATTAGTTGCAAAACAAAGTTTGCTGCATGCATAACTTCATGCAAGTAATGAAACTGTTTTGCTCGCTGTTTGTGTTTGCTAGCTATTGGACCTTCATGTAGTGTGCTAACATGCTACTACACCCTGCAGGCAGGATTCACTAACATTTCATGGGTCAAAAAGAACTAGATATACTTCATTCGCCACATTTCAGTTATATCATAAGTTGACCACACATTCATGTATTTGCTCTATCTCCCCCCTGCCCCCCATCAAATTCAATTTCTGAAAGAAATTCAAGGGAGCACCAGTAGTACCACTTGCTGTCAGGGAACAGGATTTTATTTTTTTTCCCTAATTTATGCTGGTGTGCAGTATGGAAAAGAAGAGAGTTTGCCCCTAAAATTCCTTACAGGGAGCTTAACCTGAAGCTGTTATGGCCCTCAGTGAATATTCACATTTAAGGAGAACTAAATATATCTGTAGCCATCTTCCGAGTGAGACTGTCTTTGAATAGGATTGGTTTCTAGGGAGAGATATCTGTTATTTAACATCCACTTTAGTATTTACCTATAGTGCTCGCATAGGATTTGAGTGGAGCATGTAGATTTATTTCAGCTTTCTTTGTAGGGTTTGACCGTGTTACAATTAAAGGCAGGCAGGTGTCACCCACGTTTTTTTGCCACTGACTCAAAGTGAAGTCATACAGCATCATGGTAGTGTGTTTTTAGGGTGTTTTTTTTTGACTGGGTTGAAAAGGGCAATACTACAGAAAAGGGAAGATTGCAACAGATTGGACTGTACTCTGAAACTGGTGTTTCCATCCAGCCTTTGTTATTTTCAGTGACAGTACCAAGGTGATGACTGGAAAGAACGTACACAAAAAATAGCTCTATCCTGATTAGAAATTAATTTAACACATGAGAGACATAAGCTTAATATAAGACTACTGAAGAATCAGAGAAAATGAGGGCTGTCAATTTGTCAAGATTTTTATGAGTGAGACAAAGATGTAGAATTAAAAATATTTTTCTAGTTACTTTAAAGGGCAAATCAGTATGACAGAAGCATGTTAAATGAGGAGAAGAAAACCAGGATTTGCTTGGGAACAGACTTCTGGAGAAGTTAGTGTAGATAGAAGAGTTTTTGATGTCAGTCACATGACACAGCAGCCCATAACTCAGAATGTTCTTAATTAAAATACTTAAAATACATAAAAGTTCTTAATTAAACTCTTTTAGCAATACAAAGGATATGGATCATTTACATGTTTGGAAACACACTTGGGTAGTACAATAGAACTCACTGTGTTGCATTAGCATACCTGATGCACGATGTTTTATCTGCATAAATGACTGGGAATTGGTCTGAAATCTTTTGTTCTGTTCACAAGTCTCTGTAAATGCTTTTGCCTTAGGACCCCTGTGAACATCCTCCCAAGCTACAGATAGCTTATGATATGAAGGAAAACTTTGGGTAAATAATTACAAACAAAAGAATCCTTCATCAAGTTTGTAAGGCAAGGGAGGCAGGCATGTCATCTTCCTAGCACAACACAATGGTTCCCTTTCACTTGGAATATAAATCTTGTGAAAGAGAAATGGTAGTTTTGATAGCAGGGTCTTTGTCATGGGGTGCCATAGCCTGACATCTGCTTTAAAATAATGAAGTATATTACAGGAAAAAAAAGCTTTCTGGGACTGGAGTAACTAAGAGAAGTGACCCAGTTGAGAGGACTCCAGGAAAGACCTCCCTGTCCAGATGAAAGGTAGCATCACTGCTTTATCAAGATACGTGAGGAGCCCTGAAGGGTCCTCCTTTGAGAGAAGAGATGCACCAGCCGCGCTGGAGACAGTAAAGATCTAAAGCTGAAATACATTATTTCATTAGCACTTCACAGTCCTGAAGAAGGACTGAAGTCAAGGCTGGCGACTGGACGCTGCAAGTTTGCATAATGCAGTATATTTATTTGGAACCGATTTTCCCATGTTTGGTCCCTTTTTGCTTCTCTTCTCCATCCTTGTTAGGAAACTTTAAACTCTGATTGACTCCCTGCCAGATATGTTGTGCTTGTGCCTGTACATCAGCATGCCTTCAGTCTTTGCAGAGATTACCAGAGCATTTACCCTGATTTGTCTAAAATATTTCAAAATCAAATGTCTGCTTGAAGCTATGGGGAAAAAATTTGCCTATTCCTTCTGCATAACTTATGTAAGATATAGCTTCTATTCACTGAAGGCAAATGTTTTATTGTACAGATTAAGAGCTAAGTTTCTCGATTGTCTTGTGTTGATCTTTATTGTGTGAATAGGCATTTGTGGGGAATGCCATTGAGTGAAATGGGTGCTTCCCTTCTGCCAGAAGGTGGCAAGTCTGGAGTAAAAAGGTGGATTTGTGTTTAACCCTTAGAGCTGCCTTGATATTTATTTTTCCTCCCCAGCAAAGTGTTGTTACCTCTTAGCCACGTTGTTTTTTAGGAACATGTTAAGAAATGGGGAAAATCAGTTTTCTGATTAAAAATAGGATTTCTGAGCACAGCAGGAAGAAAAGAGTAAAGGCAGGTAGGAATGTCCTAAAATCTATCTGTATAATTAAACTGCCTGAGCACTCAGCTGAAGAGCTGCAGGTATGGTCACACACATATATGGAGAACCATATATATTTTGAATGAATCTACTAAATAAATTCTTTTAACAAAGTTCTGGTTCTTGCAATTTGTCCACAATATAAAATTCACACAATGTGCTTCTCATATGCCAAGTCAGGATAAACCTGAAAAACTTTTTTTTTTTTTTTTTTTTTTTAAAGGCAGTTTTTAACCAACTGTAACACACCACTGGTGCCATTCTTAGCAATGAAAGCTGTTGTATGCAGAAGATCCCTTAATTACTGGAAGTGCCCATTTATTTAGTTTTATAAGCAGAGAACAAGAATCCCTGTGATGGTCCAGACACGGAGCCCCCCAGTGGGAGACACTCATGTGGGTGCCATGCAGGAGCCCAAGAGCAGTGGTGGCTGTTCCTTCCCCAGGGCTGGGGTTCTGGTTATCCTTGGACCTTGCTTGAACCAGGGCAATGCCCTATGGAGGCTTTGCTGCAAGCGCTTCAGGCAAACTGGATACGGTCTTTAGTAAACAGTACAGGAAGATAACTGGAAGTGTCTGGTAAACAAAAACACAAACACCTTAGCTGCCAACTATGCTCACCTTCTGTGTTTTCAGCACTTTGTGACATTAATCCAGGCTTAGCATAGCCACTGCTCCTCTTATGCATCTTCTGACTCCTTTCTAAATGCTGTCCCAGAGACTGGTCAGTGCTTCATGCTCATTGCATCCTCTTTTTCTAGCCCCTTGTCACATTATGTCGTGGGGCTTCCTAAGACTTTTACTTTCTTTGCAATTTTGGGCACTATATTGAATGCTACCTAACTTCCCTCGCAGCTTAATTTTTCATTGCCTTGAGCAAATTTTAATTCTAATTATTATCTAGGTTTAATAAAGTGAAGCACAGAGGCTAAATGAATCACCAGAGGTCACTTGGTGAGCAAATGGAACAGCCTGGAATAAAACAGGCTTTCTTCCTTGGCGTTTATTGTATTTATAATTTGAATTCCAGCAATCTTTGAAGTCTTCACTGAGATTGTGTTGTATCAGGCAAACAAAGGACAAGTCTATGCACTGAACAGCAAGCATTGGAACTGATTAGACCTGAGAAACAAAAGAGGAGGGATTATTATCTCTTACAAATGCAACTTTAATGCACAGGGATTAAGGGAGGGGCTGTCAGTTGAGAAAAGCACAGTGAGCAATTTTTGACATGTCCTGAAATGACATAGGAAATCTGTGGCAGTCAGGAAGTAAACACAGACCTGAATTTTAATAAATGATTGAACTCCAAGAGTACCCATTATAGTCATATTTTCCCAATGCTGTTTCTACAATAAAACTGAGGATTTGGTGCAAAACCTCAGTCCCTAAGATGTCAGAAGTGTGTATGACCGTGACTAGACCAGTGGTTTGGGTAACGGAGTGTCCTTCTCTCTGGGATATCTACTTCTAGAGAAAAGAGACCTGAATTTGAATCTGAGGGAATAAGCATCCAAAGGGATTATAAATCCTGGCTTTATGGAGACGTTCTTGATCTGGACAAAACGTAACTTTTCAAGAAGGCTGGAGACTCAGTTTTTTTTTTTCCTTTGCTTGAAATGAATAGTGAGCATTGCTTTTTTCATAAAACAGAAAAAAATTCAAAGTTTTTCAAAGCTAAAGTATTATTACCATCCCTAGTTAAAATCCGTGGCTTCCTTTATGTTTTTTGAAACCTAAGCTGTCATTTAACAAATCTGAAATTATCAATGCATGCAAATTAATGCCTATGGAATAAAATGATCTTTATTAAAAAGAAATCCCCTTAAAGAAAAAACTACATTCAAAATCATCCTTTAAGTAATAGTTGGTTACCAAGGAACAACTTCATTAAGGTGGATTTATCTGCTTTTCTGAGGAGAATAGCTAAAGAGAAACAAATCAAGGAAACAAGTAAAGGAAACAATAAGTTGAGAAATAGGAAGCCTCTGTTGTGGGGACTTTCTTAAAATAACTGAAGGATTACAAAAGATTTTTTTTGTGTGTGTGTGTGAGTTATTTACCTACCCAGATTTTTATTTCCACAAGTAAGATCTTCATGCTGTTTGCATGTGTCAGACTGGCCTGATAAGCACATTTTCTGACCTTCATATTCTGCCTTTAGGTTTCTTTCATTAGAAATGCAGAAGAAGCTAAAATATCACTTGAATCATTCTCCTGACTCTGAAAACAGCCTCTGGAATTGAAAGGTATTTATTTTGTCACTCATTTTTCAATCTGAGTCTATGAATGTTTCAGGTCTTTCTGAGACTCCCCCTGCAAATGCAAACAAAACTAAAATACATGTGCAGATCATGCACTCTTACACAATTCTTATTCTTTCTTGTTTGCACATACATAGAAGAGGGCAAGCAAGCAGGTGCTCATTTGCGTAATTTCTGAGAAAATGATTTTGTATGAGAAGGTTCAGGTTTTCTTAGTAACACTTTTTTTTTTTATTATTTTTTTTGGTTGCATATTTTGAGAAACCTGACAGCAGTACAAAGCTACTTTTCAAATGAAAATCAAACAAAAATGCATATGTTGCAAACACCTTAATACATAACTAGAGAATGTATATTAATAACCTTGACACATTTCAGGGTGACTTTGTAACTCTTTTAAAACACTGCAATCATGCTGGATACTTAAAATATGATAATAAGTGTTTTGCATGTATAAATCATTAATGAGGATTTGCAGAGTGCTTTGAAATCCTTTAATACGAAACTTCCGCAGGCTGTTTCCAATGACTGTCATTGCTTTGGGACCTTTACAAAGACATCTTCTGTACAGGAATACTTTAGAAGATGAGGACCACAGATTGAAAGATTATTAAAAAAGAAAAAAAAAAGAAAATATTAGCAAGTAAGAAAATTAAATAGTCTTTAGAGAAAGGTGGTGGAGCATAAACACTTTCTATGCTGAAATCTTCTCATCTTTCATGAGATAAGATGGTAAAGTTTATACATTAAACTTGCTGAGAGAGTTTTTCACACACAATTATAAATGTAGTTCAAGTAATATGAGAGAGCCCTCTTTACTGCTTATCAACATTGTCCAAAGAGCTGATTGCTAAGACCATATGCAACCAAATTATACTGCTGGTCTGAGGGTAGGAGCCAGCTCTCTTAGAGTATAAGATTATAAAATTAGGGAGCAAAGAAAATATAAAAAATTCTTCTTCTTGTATTTCAGTTCCTGTGCACTCACTCCCCCTGAGCATACGGATTCTCTGGACATGGCCAATGACAGAGGGCACTAAAGTAATAACCACTGTCTTCAGTATTGCTTCGTACGGAGTCTGGTGATTCCCTGTAATCCATTCTCTGAGATCCTCAGGATTCTGACTTTGAAGGTGGGTAAAAGCTGTGGGAGACATCTAGGGAGAAAGAAGGCAAAAGAAGTTATTCAAATGCCTCCTGCTTTACAGTGAAAGCTAATGTTCACTCCCATTGAAAAATGATCAGAGGTTTTGGTTGCCAAAGCCACAATGCCTCAAATGAGAAAGAGTTTTAGAAATGATTTGCCTTGAAAGCCAAGACATCTCTGAGCAGCTCCAAATTTAAATCCAGAAGTAACCAGTCACTGTGATAGTCTGTTTATCTTTCCAAGCAGTTGGCTCCAACTCCCAGCCCATCTGTCTGTGAGTACCACAGCTAAATGTGATTTGAAGGGAGAGATGACTGGAGAACAAAAGCGTTGGACTGATGACAGGCAGCCTACTAAATACACCAGTAATTGTGCCATTGATAAGGGACCAGTCCTTCAAATATATTTATAAAAAGAGAAAATCTGTCACTGATATGAATTCTATCCTGAGACAATATGATTAACATTATTATTTCTATCCTTGGTGGTAAAAATCATTGCAATGACAGAAATCTATGGAATGGTCTTTATTTGCATCTACTGGAGTCACCCAAGATTCTTTAAGGTGGGAGTGGGATCTAATGAGAATGCAGTGTAGGAAAAAAATTGCATTATGAGGCAAGAAATCATGACCTGATTAAGACCTGATTGGTGGTATGACATGCGTGACTTTGATCTGTTTATCGTAAAGGGATGCTATTACTCAATTCATGGGTGTCTGAAGCCAGTACCACACTTTAAGTATAATAACACAGCACTTTGCATGTATAAATCATTAATGAATACTTGTGATATGACATTTGATCCAAGGAGGCCACAGAGCT
This sequence comes from Anser cygnoides, assembly GCF_040182565.1. NCBI lineage: Eukaryota > Metazoa > Chordata > Aves > Anseriformes > Anatidae > Anser > Anser cygnoides. Next base: position 2,432,884 of record NC_089905.1, on the reverse strand, counting down.
TCCTGATAAGAGTTACTGCCCCAGGGATCCTTCTAACACACCTTATAATTTAGAAGGGATTTACAGATTTATTTTTTTTACCACTCTATTAGAGAAGCAAACAAGTAGCAGGTAAACAACACCAGATAGGAAATATGTCTGTAGGGAAGGGTAGATCTCAGGGTATGTGAGGCACTTTCCCTGATGAGCTTGTTCTGTGGGCTGTCAGCTACAGCTTCTGACACAACAGCCCAAGGATGAACTATGCAGGATAGGAAAAAACTTTGTCATCCTTTGTGGCTGCAGCTTTTCACCCTCATTCTAACCAACAGACCCTTTAATCAGGATCAGTGCCCAAACAAGTACTTGTCCCTGGGGGACAACCAAAGCTTGTGCACAGAATGATGCTATCCATTAGAAAGGGCAAGGAAGGCCAGAAAGATCTTTTTCTAAAACAAAACAAAACAAACAAAAAACAAACAAACAAAAAAAAGTACCATTTTCTGTCTAGACAACACACGGAAGTAAAAGCAATTACAATGTAGCAGCCTCTTCAGTTTCCTGGCAAGTCTAAAATCCTTCCTTCTCTCACTTGAAGAAGACTACTTGCCTTGGGATCACTGGGTGTAAATTTCTACTATGAATCTGGAGCAGACATATGGCACTAGCTATGCAGGTAAGCGCTTTAATTAGTCTTCTCTTAGTAGAACTGAGGAAATAATTTTTCACTGAGATAGACAAGCTGGTGAAAGACAAACAGGGAGAAGCAATAAGTCACAGAATTTGTATAAAATGCAAATTTTGCAGTAACGACAGGAACAGACACAGAAGTTGTGGCAGCAGTCTAATGCTTGGGAAAGTGGGTGGTTTGTGTTGGTGGTTTCAGAAAATACCCCACCATATTCCAGCCTTATTTTGTTGCCTGGTGCTGCTGCGTTATATAGTCATAAGAATTTAGAGTAGATGAAGATCTGCTCCAGAATTTTTATAAAAGGTTACTATTGTGACACACAAAACTACTTTTTAATGAAAAATGTAATAACCCTGGTTCGAAGCTATTAAATGTTGTCTGCTTATGGAGTAACCATGACTCTCAAATTTAAAGTGATGTTATATCCAAGTGACATACCTGTTCAAATTTTGTCATATACTTGGAATATTTACATACTATATGCGCTTTGTATGTCTCAACCATTAATGAATATTTGAGACTAACTTTGAAGTTCTAACTTTAAAGAAGCCAAAGAAGCAGCTTCAATATTGTTATACAGCCTTAGGGATCTGCAGACAGACACACCTCAGTGCCTTCTAAACATATAATAGAGGTAAATGAAAGATCAAGATGGTGATATTGCAGGTAGAAAACTTTATTTTAAGTGAAATACGCTTTTGTAGAATGAAATAATACTTTATAAAAACATTTCCATCAATCAGGTAATTGATCACTTATTTCACCTCAAAGATCACCATTAGATGAATTCCCAATTAATTTGTTCTTGTTTCTCAGTTGCAGTAAAATATGTTTTGTGGATGATAGTGGGCTTGACTCATGCTCTAATGAGGATAGAGAAATAAGTACTGAACTCATATAATAATAATCATAAAATAACAAAACTGGATGTGATGTTTTGTAGGAACACTGGTAGGAATATAATTTGATCCCTTCATAGTCGAATTCTTGTTTTGCTGTAGTCATGATGCATTAGGCATGATTTTAATGAAAAAATTAAAACATTTCTCAGAAATGTTTCATGCCATGGAGAAAAAAATCAAGCTTCAGACTTTGTTCATTTTTCTTTATTTGGTTAGCCAAAATTACCAACTCAAATTATTTGAATCTAATATAAGTGATTGTTTAGTACACCACCTCAATGAAGCATTTGGTTTTCTGTGTTTTGGTATGGTAATAAATCAACAGAAAGTATGTGTCCAAGCAATTACATGGATGCCATCTTCTCATGATGTCAATTGATTTAATGTCTTTCCTATAGGAGAGGTGTCTGAATACTTTAAGTGGATGTTCTGCATACAAAATCGTTATTCAAGTACATAAAATCTTAGTGTATTACATCCATAACTAGACAAGGAAAACAACTGGTTCAATAGCCCGTATCCAACATCAGATGAGAAATGCTCTGTAGAATAATTTTGTATTGCTTTAAAAAAACAGCTCATCTGCTGTGCTAAATCCCTAAGTCAGCATCTCTTAACAGGTGCAACACGTTTGTCCATTGAGTTTCATCTCAAATATTTAATGAGTTGTTTATTTTTCTTGTACTGTCGTGGTCTCCACTGCTGCCAGTACATGGATGATTCAAAGTCCTGTTGTGAGAACAGTTTTGTCTGTACTTCACAGGTGTCTGGACTGCCTGATGAAGCCCAATGGATCGTGACTGATATCTTGATTGTGCAATTCAGTCTCTGCCCTGAAGAAACAGATGAACTGTGCAATTCATTGTCCTTGAACAGTTTGAACAAGAGTCCAAAAGTCTGGAAGTTTTTGGTCTCAGCTTATTGAGACAATTCTCACTCTGACTGATATCGGGAAAGGATTCAGAAATCTAACTACTAGTGGCTTCTTTTTCTGACTCCATCCAAAAATATGAGATTTCCTCCAAGAATGCATTGGTTTACTGTTGGAAGTCAGAAAAAAAGGGAAACACACTTCTTAGGATGTTTTACAGAAATTGCTCTGCAGATCAGATGGGCAAGCTATTTCAAAAAAAAAAAAATAGATTGAAGTTTTAAGTTGCCTTGGAGAATACATATTTTAAACGTTTAAACATGATGTTACCATGCTGCATATGGGGAATTAAAAGTAGTTAGAGATTCTACAAAGCTAGAAAGTAATGGCACAATAAAATATAAACCACAATATTATTTCTGAAATAAAATAGTTAACTTGACAAACAAAACAAAAGTTCATATTACACAGGGGATGTGATGTAGTTATGATTTCCTAAAAAAAAAAATTAATTCACTGTAAAATATATATCAAGCCCATATATGAACTTGATTTCTACAACAAATCTAAGAACTACAGAAAAATACCTGGAAAATATTTTCTGCAAATGATGTAAATTTTCTCATTATATAGCTGCTTAGGATGAGTCTGGCATCATTCTAACTTCTAAATGGCCCCAAGACAAGTAGGTGATTAAACTAACAGAGAGAGGAGGAAAAGACCATTGCTTTTCAAGCAGCGTACCATAAATGGCCAAATTACATGAATAAAGAATACTGTGATTGAAATTCATTTGATCTGCAATTATGATGCAAAAGACAAGGATCCGAGGAGGAAGAGACATACCATTAGCAAGGAATTGCACTGGGAGCGTTGCAAGCACCAAACCCAAAGACTGTGTCACTAGTAGGGACTGCTTTGCATTCGAGACGAACTTGTTGGTACACAAATTATAAATGCATGGGGTACCTCTGGGCCTGGGGCAGCCTGGAAGAGTATAAAAGCCCATCCAACAGTAAGCTTCCTCATCCACTTCTCTTGCCTTCTCCTCCTTGGTGAATAAGGTGAGCTGCAAGTGCCTTCTCCTCACTCCCCTCTTGCTCTTCTTCTCCCCTTGGCCTTCTGGCCTTGACCGAGTCTTTGCCTCTGTGCAGCTTTGGTGTGGGCCTTGCCCCTTGACGCTCCTCACTCCATCATTGTTCTGCATGCCACTGTGGGGAGAGGTGGGAGGAGGTCTTGGGCTGTCTTTGCAGGGGCCCTTGGGGACACAGGCTCGCAAGCCCCTCTCTGTCCTCGCACAGCCTGTCGCTGCTCCCCAGACTATGCCTTCTGTCTTGGCCAGCAGGCTGTCAGGCTGCTGCTGACACGCTGCTTGTTCTTTCCCTGCCCTCTCTCCCAGGTGCGCCTCCATCCCACAGCCATGTCCTGCTACGATCTGTGCCGTCCCTGTGGCCCAACCCCGCTTGCCAACAGCTGCAACGAGCCCTGTGTCCGGCAGTGCCAGGACTCCCGTGTGGTGATTGAACCATCTCCTGTGGTGGTGACCCTGCCCGGCCCCATCCTCAGCTCCTTTCCCCAGAACACCGCAGTGGGATCCACCACCTCAGCTGCCGTTGGCAGCATCCTGAGTTCTGAGGGAGTGCCCATCTCCTCTGGGGGCTTTGGCCTCTCTGGCTTTGGTGGCCGCTACAGTGGCAGAAGGTGCCTGCCCTGCTAAAGCCCAGGTGGACGTCCAGTGAGCGCATCGACCAGGAAGCCCGAAGCCAGGTGCCGGACTGAGGACGGAGCTGCTGGCCAGGGTTTCCAGATGGGCTGAATACCCTCGTGGCCTCCTGCAGAGCAGAGAGGGAAGCCAGGGTGCCAGCCTGTGCTGTCTGGAAACATGGCCAGCAGACATCTTCTCCTGCTTTCTTCTCTGCATCACAAGCCCTTGTTGTCTCCTGCTGTCCTGTGCCATAGGTTCATCTGGAAGCAAGTCAAGAGTGTCCTTACTGTTTGTTCTCCCTCTTGCCATGTGAAGGAGGAAGACGTGCATCCCGTTGTGGTGATGGGGGGTCTGACTGCCAGCTGTCCTTGTGGCAGCCTGGGCCGGATCCCTTCCTCCAAGTGCTGCTTTGATTCCTTCTTCAGACTCATTAAAGTTTACGCTGCATTGTAATCTGTGTCTCCTCATGTTCCTTCCCTTTCGGGATTCCCAGCCATTCTCTGTAGAGGGAACTTACATGTCCTGAATTCTAATATTCTGGTTAGCCCCCACATCATCTCTGTATGCATACACTCCTGTTTCTGAAGCACTCAATGAGTCTAGCAGGGCCGCACAGTCACTGCTTGTGTGTTTGCAAGACCATTCTCCTGCAGCATTCAGGTGAGGGATTTTGGCAAGTCCCCATCTGACCCTCTCCTACCAGAGTAAGGAGAGGAAGAAATCCTCTTGGATGAAGCCATTGTGCCTTTCTACCCTTCTGCCCCAACCTGCAAGAGCATCAGCATCAGGCAGGGAAGCAGCATGGCGTTTGTGTGGTTGTTGTGTCCAACTACAACTCCACTACAACTACAGCACTGGTGATTGCTCCTGCCACGGGGGACGCAGGGGATAATGAGCTCCATAGCCCTTCTTCCCATATGCTCTAGTCCTCCACAGGAGATGCTTTTGTCTGTGTCAACCACTCCTGCTTAAGGCAGAGTGAGGGGCACCTCTCATGCTGTCCCGTATGCTGGGGAAAACCTACAACATCTTACACCATAGCTAAAGGCCTGCATTCTCTGACCGACCACTGGTGTCAGGCAAAGCCCTCAGCCTTGCCGTGCAGGAAGACCCTCAGGAAACACACTGGTTGTCAATATTCCTGAGACACCCTGAGCTGACAGCAGGAGCAAAGTGCAGTGAAAAGCTGGTACTGGGGAGGGAAGGCAACATCTGCAGCAGGTGATCAGGGAGCGCAGGGTGCTGCAGGGCACTGTAGCTTTTGGGCAGACCAGCGTTCTGAAGACCAACTGCTGGGCTAGCACTGGCCAGTGGGAAACCACATGTGTAAGTGTGCTGAGATGCATGGGGAGAGGAAATTGAGGGATGTGATTGTTGTGTTTTGTGCTGTGCTGGTGCAGCCTCACCTTGAGTACTGTGTTCAGTTTTGGCTTCCACAGTATAAGAAGGTTATAAAACTATTACAGTGTCCAAAGGAGGGCTACAAATTGGTGAAAGGTCTCGAGGGAAAGACATTTGACCAGTGGTCTCAGTCACTTTTTTTTTCAGCGTGGAGAACAGGAGACTGAGGGGAGGCCTCCTTGCAGCCTACAGCTTCCTCATGAGGGAAGTGAAATGTCGGCCCTGTTCACTTCTCTGTGGTGACAGTGGCAGGACCTGAGGGAACGGCATGGATCTGCAACAGGGGAGGTTCAGGCTGGATGTTAGGAAAAGATTCTTCACACTGAGAAGGCGGTCAGGCAGTGGAACAGGCACCCACTGGGAGTGGCCATGGCACTGAGCCTGCCGACATTCAGGAAGTGTTCGGACACCACTCTCAGACATATGTTGTGATTGTTTGGTGGTCCTGTGTGGAGATAGAAGTTGTACTTGATGATCCTTGTGGGTTCCTTCCAACTCAAGATATTCTAGGATTCTATGAAACAGAGGTCATGATGCATATTTTCCTCTATAGACATCCTGCTGTCATTCTCAGGCCGTGCCAGCTTGTGATGAGTTTTCGTGTTGCATGGAAAGTTTTCCAAGCATTTTGCAGTGGAGGTTATTGAATTAGCATGCAGTTTCAAAGCAGAAGTTGCAGGAAGCCTTGAGGAGGAGGAAGGAGGAGTTGTGAAGCCACTACATTACTGCACTGACCTTTGGTGGCATGAGGGGTGTAGACTTAGCACATGTTGGAAAGGGGTGTCTCTCCTCAAACGTCCTTCTTCTGTTGATTGGAGACTTCAGGAGGCTGCCCAGCCAAAGGAGGGAAGGACAACGAACATGTGAATTTCTCCTGATGTTAGATTGCAGACAGTCTAAAAGCCAACAGGGTATCCAACCTGACTGGCAAGTTCAGACCTAACGTAGAATTATTTATTATGTGAAGCATTGGTGGTGTCCACTCCTGTCATAGAAAAGTTTTTTTAAGTCATGCCTTGTATTTTAGGATGGGAAGGAAATGTGAGTTAAGCATTTTTGAAATCCTCAAAGGAAGGCTCCTTAGGATATAAGGCTGCCATCAAATACTGTAGTTCAATACCTCTCATCACTGCCTGTATCATTTTCCTGTGCTGATGCATCATTTCCAATGGAAATATTTTGGTCTCTAATTCTGTCCCTTTAAAGGAGTGTGCATGGCAAAATACGCATGTCATGAACAGGGAAATGAAAAGGGAGCATTAATGGGAACAAAAAATAGTGTCAGCCATTTACTTGACTTCACTGTTTTGCATAGAAGATGAGCTTGTTGTGAAACACGTTCAAGCCGAAATGGTGCCTCTAGGCCTGGGGCAGTCTGGAACAGTATAAAAAGTCATCCAACAGCAGGCTGCCTCATCCACTTCTCTTGCCTTCTCCTCCTTGGTGAATAAGGTGAGCTGCAAGTGCCTTCTCCTCACTCCCCTCTTGCTCTTCTCCTCTGGGCCTTCTGGATTCAGCTGAGTCTTTCCCTCCGTGTAGCTCTTGGTGTGGGCCTTGCCCCTTGACGCTGCTCCCTCCATCACTGTTCTGCATGTCACTGTGGGGAGAGGTGGGAGGAGGTCTTGGGCTGTCTTTGCAGGGGCCCTTGGGGACACAGGCTCGCAAGCCCCTCTCTGTCCTCGCACAGCCTGTCGCTGCTCCCCAGACTATGCCTTCTGTCTTGGCCAGCAGGCTGTCAGGCTGCTGCTGACACGCTGCTTGTTCTTTCCCTGCCCTCTCTCCCAGGTGCGCCTCCATCCCACAGCCATGTCCTGCTACGATCTGTGCCGTCCCTGTGGCCCAACCCCGCTTGCCAACAGCTGCAACGAGCCCTGTGTCCGGCAGTGCCAGGACTCCCGTGTGGTGATTGAACCATCTCCTGTGGTGGTGACCCTGCCCGGCCCCATCCTCAGCTCCTTCCCCCAGAACACCGCAGTGGGATCCACCACCTCAGCTGCCGTTGGCAGCATCCTGAGTGCTGAGGGAGTGCCCATCTCCTCTGGGGGCTTTGGCCTCTCTGGCTTTGGTGGCCGCTACTATGGCAGAAGGTGTCTGCCCTGCTAAAGCCCAGGTGGACGTCCAGTGAGCGCATCGACCAGGAAGCCCGAAGCCAGGTGCCGGACTGAGGACGGAGCTGCTGGCCAGGGTTTCCAGATGGGCTGAATACCCTCGTGGCCTCCTGCAGAGCAGAGAGGGAAGCCAGGGTGCCAGCCTGTGCTGTCTGGAAACACGGCCAGCAGACATCTTCTCCTGCTTTCTTCTCTGCATCACAAGCCCTTGTTGTCTCCTGCTGTCCTGTGCCATAGGTTCATCCGGAAGCAAGTCAAGAGTGTCCTGTTTCTTCTCCCTCTCTCCATGCAAGGGAGGAAGACGTGCATCCCATTGTGGTGATGGGGGGTCTGACTGCCAGCTGTCCTTGTGGCAGCCTGGACTGGATTCTTTCCACCATGAGCTGCTTTGATTCCTTCTTCAGACTCATTAAAGTTTACGCTGCATTGTAATCTCTGTCTCGTCATGTTCCTTTTCTATTGGGATGTCCAGTGAACCTTTCCAGGGAGAAATGTGATGTCTTGGTGTGGAAAAGTATGGGCGAATATGACGCTAATGTGGACCTCCTTCATGTCTGGAGGAGTTAGCTAGCCTCAAGAAAGATGGTCATTGGTGGAGATGTGGAGAGGTGGAGTTGTGTCTGGTGTTTGCAAGCTATAATGAGAGTGTCCAAGATTTAACCCAAGAGATTTGTCACCAACATGGGAGGTTTGCTGCTGTCTTCCAGTTTATGAGGCAAACCCTTGAATTTCTGAAAAGTATGTTTGTGCAGGCCAGTGCCCAATTGGATGAAGCTCTGATGGTATATTACCACTCTAAATATTTTGTCCTGCCCATCCCTCTCCAAGCACGTCTGCCAAGGCCTCAGATTGGAAAGAGTCCCAAAGAAGGCAAAGGGAGAAGTGAAAGCCAGGGCAGTCGATTAGAGGGTGATGTGAGCTCCTGTTTTTGGGTCTAAGTCCCTCCCTCCTCTGCTCTTTTTCTCTGTGGGCAATCCCTTGCTCCAGGCCATCTAGTCCTGACTGAGGTTGAGTGAGAAGCTTCTCTTTTGCTGTACCTTCTGGAGGACAGTATAATTTTGCACCAGATGGGTATATTCTCTTAAAGACAGCAACCGTCCAAACGATCCATGCATCTGTCCTTGATGGGAGACCCTCTAAAATGCACTTTGCTCTGTTTCTAAGGCATCCTATTCCATCTGCAGAATACAGGAGTTGTTAAAAGATACAACTGGGGATAGAAGTCAGCATCCTCAGTATGCCGTCTGAGAGAGTAGTGTGTTACAAGATGCTTGAGGTCTTGTATAGACCCTCAGTATGTGATTCTGCACTGGGGACTATGGAGAGATGACAGAAAAATATGTTTTTGTATGCAATGTCTTTCTTGTGGAGAGTTTTTAATGGAAGCAGTATCTATGGGAAACTGGTGCCCTGTATAGTTTAAAGATGATTAAAATTCCTTTATGTATGGAGATCCTTACTTTCCGTGCAGCAATGCTGTATTGCAGTCACACTGTGGATTTATTCTGCATGCAGATTTGCTTAGATGGACATGCCCTGTCAACTTAAAAGCTCCTTTCATCTTCTTAAATGAGGAATTTGGTTGGGCCTCTGTGATTAGAGAGTTGCCTATGTCTGGTGGAGTCCCAGCCTCATTGGGAAGGCATTTTTGTCCACCCCGTGGGATGAGGGCCTGGCTGCGGATCCTGAGCTGTGTATGCCTAATATCCCAAGCTGGGCGGTTGTTTCACTGAGAAACGTGCTGCCTCAGGAAAGGACAGGGTGTGGCTTGGTGTTGCCCCCTTGGCACATATCCCCAGGGAGGTCCTGATACCTGCTGCTCTCCAGGATGCCCTCGGTGGACCTCCCAGACCTCCCTTGTTTCTGGGCAGGGTTGTGTGTAGCATGGAAATGATGCCACGTGTTTGCCAGTGTGTTCTTGTTAGGGTGGTTTCTTCAAGAAAGCAGCATATCCAGATAATACTGACTTTGGAAGAGCAACATCATTCTTTCTGAAGCATGCTTGGTCTGGTTATTGGGGATTAACAGACAACAGCGAAGGAGGTGAGAAAGCAAAACAGCCTGGATAACTTGACTGTGCAACGCCAGATCAAAAGGAGAGTCCAAAACAGCTGACAGCACAGTCATCCTGCTATAAAAATAATGCCTATGAAAGCTTTAAAAGCCTTGGAGGCACAGAGAGCAACAGATTTGGCCAGTCCTTGGATAAAGAATATTGCTCCCTAATCAAATGAATATAATGGGGAAACAAACAAACAAACAAAAGCCACCAACAAAATAATGCCACATTCATAAAAAGAGTCTAATATGCCTAAGAAGGGGAAAATACTGATGTCAAGTAAAAACACGGCAAAAGTCCTCTCACGTGGCTGAAACATCTGCCTGATTTTAACTATAATTAGCAATGCAGATACTGGCCTATAATACTGGAACTTGAAAGGAGACTGCATGATGGAATGGACATCTCATGAAACAGTGAAATGAAAAGGGAGCATTGCAGGGAAAATAAACAACCAGCCAATTTCCTTAATTTGGAAACTTAGCATAAAATATGAACTTGTTGGTAAACACATTAAAAGTGCAAATGGTGCCTCTAGGCCTAAGGATGTCCGGAACAGTATAAAAACTCATCCAACAGCAGGCTGCCTCATCCACTTCTCTTGCCTTCTCCTCCTTGGTGAACAAGGCGAGCTGCAAGTGCCTTCTCCTCACTCCCCTCTTGCTCTTCTTCTCCCCTTGGCCTTCTGGCCTTGACCGAGTCTTTGCCTCTGTGCAGCTTTGGTGTGGGCCTTGCCCCTTGACGCTGCTCCCTCCATCACTGTTCTGCATGCCACTGTGGGGGAAGGTGGGAGGAGGTCTTGGGCTGTCTTTGCAGGGGCCCTTGGGGACACAGGCTCGCAAGCCCCTCTCTGTCCTCGCACAGCCTGTCGCTGCTCCCCAGACTATGCCTTCTGTCTTGGCCAGCAGGCTGTCAGGCTGCTGCTGACACGCTGCTTGTTCTTTCCCTGCCCTCTCTCCCAGGTGCGCCTCCATCCCACAGCCATGTCCTGCTACGATCTGTGCCGTCCCTGTGGCCCAACCCCGCTTGCCAACAGCTGCAACGAGCCCTGTGTCCGGCAGTGCCAGGACTCCCGTGTGGTGATTGAACCATCTCCTGTGGTGGTGACCCTGCCCGGCCCCATCCTCAGCTCCTTCCCCCAGAACACCGCAGTGGGATCCACCGCCTCAGCTGCCGTTGGCAGCATTCTGAGTGAGGAGGGAGTGCCCATCTCCTCCGGGGGCTTTGGCCTCTCTGGCTTTGGTGGCCGCTACTATGGCAGAAGGTGCCTGCCCTGCTAAAGCCCAGGTGGACGTCCAGTGAGCACATCAACCAGGAAGCCCGAAGCCAGGTGCCGGACTGAGGACGGAGCTGCTGGCCAGGGTTTCCAGATGGGCTGAATACCCTCGTGGCCTCCTGCAGAGCAGAGAGGGAAGCCAGGGTGCCAGCCTGTGCTGTCTGGAAACACGGCCAGCAGACATCTTCTTCTCCCGCTTTCTTCTCTGCATCATGAGTCCTTGTTGTCTCCTGCTGTTCTGTGCCATGGGTTCATCCGGAAGCAAGTCAAGAGTGTCCTGTTTCTTCTCCCTCTCTCCATGCAAGGGAGGAAGACGTGCATCCCGTTGTGGTGATGGGGGGTCTGACTGCCAGCTGTCCTTGTGGCAGCCTGGACTGGATTCTTTCCACCATGAGCTGCTTTGATTCCTTCTTCAGACTCATTAAAGTTTACGCTGCATTGTAATCTGTGTCTCGTCATGTTCCTTTTCTATTGGGATGTCCAGTGAACCTTTCCAGGGAGAAATGTGATGTCTTGGTGTGGAAAAGTATGGGCGAATATGACGCTAATGTGGACCTCCTTCATGTCTGGAGGAGTTAGCTAGCCTCAAGAAAGATGGTCATTGGTGGAGATGTGGAGAGGTGGAGTTGTGTCTGGTGTTTGCAAGCTATAATGAGAGTGTCCAAGATTTAACCCAAGAGATTTGTCACCAACATGGGAGGTTTGCTGCTGTCTTCCAGTTTATGAGGCAAACCCTTGAATTTCTGAAAAGTATGTTTGTGCAGGCCAGTGCCCAATTGGATGAAGCTCTGATGGTATATTACCACTCTAAATATTTTGTCCTGCCCATCCCTCTCCAAGCACATCTGCCAAAGCCACAAAGAGGAGGGAGTCCCAAAGAAGTCAAAGGGACAGGTGGCAGCCAGGGCAGCTTTTAGAGGGTGATGTGAACCTTGTTTAAATCTTGGCACGATGCAGGTAAATTCAGCCTTGGTGTGTATAATGGCGAGGGGAGGTGAATGGCGATGCGGAGTTTGTTCCCTTTCCTCTGAAAGGGCTTATGGAGAATCTTTCACTTGTCCTGAAAACACTGCAGAGGACAGGAATAGAGCAGGACGAGTATCCTCTTCCCAACTGGAGCATTCCTGTGGTGAAAAGTGTTATGTCTTGCAGGGTATTATGTGTGCATCACTGTGTCCTGAAGCCAAGTGGGTCTGGAGCAGCCCCGCAGGACTCCTCCAAAAATCCCACTCTGCTGCTGTGCAGGCTGTGCCTGGGGTGGTCCCAAGCCAATGATTGCTTTGTCCCTCCACCCTGGCCTCAAGCTGGGGAGACCGAGGTTGTGGCACACCAACAGCTCTGTTCTCAGTTCCCCCTTCCCACACTCTTGTCCTCCACAGGCACTGCTTTGCTCCTGCCACTCTGATCCTGCCTCAGGCAGAGTTAGGGGCACGTCTGGTGCCCTTGCTCATCTGGCTGCCCTTGTGAGGACTCCCAGAGCACGCGTGCTGCTGAGCAGGGTGGGTGAGGTGTCCTGTGGAAATCCTACCAAATATGTGCTTGTGCCTGCTGTGCTGTCAGTCTGGACAGCCAGGGCGCAAAGACATGGGCAGGCAGAGTGATGTGTATCAATTACTCAGCATGTGCTTTTGTTATTGAAGCTCTCCAGCAGGAAGTCTTGGGAGGGCAGCAGCCTTCATTCCCAATTCTTGGAATTAAGATTTGTAAAGCAGGAAGGTACAAAGGGGAGAAGTACGGTTACAAAAGAAGAGCCAGGCACATTTCTCCCAAGAGCAATAGTTAATCTGAGGGAGAGTCTAAAACCAAGATTAGAGGTGCCTTGCCTAGAAATACAATGACTAACAGAACCTGAGTAAGCGCTGCGTTGAGGAGGGAGATTGATAATGCTGACCCTCACACCTGGAAGTCCGGCCTGAAACTTCAAGGCTAGGGAGGAGATGTACTCCAAATATCAGGACGAGTGCTGAAGCAAGGCTCCAGGGAGTAAGAGGCTCGCATTGCCTTAAGAGGTAGGACAATCCTCATCATTGTCTTCATCATCTCCTTGTGCTGACGTGTATTTTTGCCTGGAAACATTTTGGCCTCTAATCCTGTGACTTGAAAGAAGCCAGCGTGGCAGAATGGCTATGACATGAGCAAGGAAATGAAAAGGGAGCATTGCAGGGAACAAATAAATGCCAGAGATTCTTAAATTGTAATATTTTGCATGTGAGATGAGCTTGCTAGTAAAAACATTACCTGTGCAAATGGTGCCTCTGGGCCTGGGGCAGTCTGGAACAGTATAAAAAGTCATCCAACAGCAGGCTGCCTCATCCACTTCTCTTGCCTTCTCCTCCTTGGTGAACAAGGTGAGCTGCAAGTGCCTTCTCCTCACTCCCCTCTTGCTCTTCTTCTCCCCTTGGCCTTCTGGCCTTGACCGAGTCTTTGCCTCTGTGCAGCTTTGGTGTGGGCCTTGCCCCTTGACGCTGCTCCCTCCATCACTGTTCTGCACGCCACTGTGGGGGAAGGTGGGAGGAGGTCTTGGGCTGTCTTTGCAGGGGCCCTTGGGGACACAGGCTCGCAAGCCCCTCTCTGTCCTCGCACAGCCTGTCGCTGCTCCCCAGACTATGCCTTCTGTCTTGGCCAGCAGGCTGTCAGGCTGCTGCTGACACGCTGCTTGTTCTTTCCCTGCCCTCTCTCCCAGGTGCGCCTCCATCCCACAGCCATGTCCTGCTACGATCTGTGCCGTCCCTGTGGCCCAACCCCGCTTGCCAACAGCTGCAACGAGCCCTGTGTCCGGCAGTGCCAGGACTCCCGTGTGGTGATCCAGCCCTCTCCCGTGGTGGTGACCCTGCCCGGCCCCATCCTCAGCTCCTTCCCCCAGAACACCGCAGTGGGATCCACCACCTCGGCTGCCGTTGGCAGCATTCTGAGTGAGGAGGGAGTGCCCATCTCCTCCGGGGGCTTTGGCCTCTCTGGCTTTGGTGGCCGCTACAGTGGCAGAAGGTGCCTGCCCTGCTAAAGCCCAGGTGGACGTCCAGTGAGCGCATCGACCAGGAAGCCCGAAGCCAGGTGCCGGACTGAGGACGGAGCTGCTGGCCAGGGTTTCCAGATGGGCTGAATACCCTCGTGGCCTCCTGCAGAGCAGAGAGGGAAGCCAGGGTGCCAGCCTGTGCTGTCTGGAAACATGGCCAGCAGACATCTTCTTCTCCCGCTTTCTTCTCTGCATCATGAGTCCTTGTTGTCTCCTGCTGTTCTGTGCCATGGGTTCATCCGGAAGCAAGTCAAGAGTGTCCTGTTTCTTCTCCCTCTCTCCATGCAAGGGAGGAAGACGTGCATCCCGTTGTGGTGATGGGGGGTCTGACTGCCAGCTGTCCTTGTGGCAGCCTGGGCCGGATCCCTTCCTCCAAGTGCTGCTTTGATTCCTTCTTCAGACTCATTAAAGTTTTTGCTTCAAGGTAATCTGAGTCTCCTTATGTTCCTTTTCTATTGGGATGTCCAGTGAACCTTTCCAGGGGGAACTGTGATGTCTTGGAGTGGAAAAGCATGGGTGGATATGGTCCTAATGTGGATCTCCTTCATGCCTGTAGGAGATCATAGAATCAGAGAATGGCTTGGGTTGAAAAGGACCTTAAGTATCATCTAGTTTCAACCCCGCTACTCTGGACAGGGTTGTCAACCAGAAGAGCAGGCTGCCCAGAGACACTTCTAGCCTAGCCTGGCCTTGATTGCCTCCAGGGATGGGGCATCCTCATCCTCTCATGGCTACCTGTTCCAGTGCCTCACCACCCTCTGAGTGAAAAGCTTTCTCCTAATATCTAACCTAAATCTCCCCTGTCTTAGTTTAAAACCATTCCCCCTTTTCCTATCACTACCAACACATGTAAACAGGTGTTCCCCCTCCTGTTCATACACTCCCTTCAAGTACTGGAAGGCCACAATGAGGTCTCCCAGGAGTCTTCTCTTCTCCAAGCTAATAAGCCCAGTTCCCTCAACCTTTCTCCATAGGAGAGGTGCTCCAGCCCTCTGATCATCTTAGTGGCCCACCTGTTGACCCGTTCCAATAGCTCCACATCCTTCTTGTGCTGGGGGCACCAGGGCTGCATGCAGTATTCCAGGTGGGGTCTCAGAAGAGCAGAGTAGAGGGGGACAATCACCTCCCTCTCCTGGCTGGCCACCCCTTCTTTAATGCAGCCCAGGAAATAGTTGGCCTTCTGGGCTGCAAGTGCGCACTGCTGGCTCATGTCCAGCTTCTCGTCCATCAGGACCGCCAAGTCCTTCTCCACAGGGCCGCTCTCAAGTTCTTCTTCTCCCAGTCTATATAAATAACTGGGATAGCCCCAGCCTAAGTGCAACACCTTGCACTTGGCCTTGTTGAACCTCATTAGGTTCTCATGGGCCCACTTCTCCGGCGTGCCCAGGTCCCTTTGGATGGCATCCCTTCCCTCTATTGTATCGACTGCACCACTCAGCTTAGTGTCATCTGCAAACTTTCTGAGGGTGCACACAATTCCATCGTCTATGTCATTGGTGAAGATGTTGAAGAGCACCGGTCCCAAGACCAACCCCTAAGGGACACCACTTGTGACCGACCTCCACCCAGACGTAGAAACGTTGGCCACAATGACTAGTACCCTTAAGGAATTTGGTCTTTGTAGGAGTGACAGAGAGGTGCGGTATTGGCAAGATCTTAGGAGGGTTTCCAGGAGCCCCCTCTCTCTAATTGTCATATCACCCACAACGAAGGTTTGATCCTGTCTGCCAGCTGATGAAGCAAACCTTTGAATTGCTGGAAGGTATGTTTGTGCAGGCCAATGCCCAGCTGGGTGAAGCTCTGATGGTATATTACCACTCTAAATATTTTGTTCTGCCCATCCCTCCTCCAAGCACATCTGCCAAAGCCACAAAGAGGAGGGAGTCCCAAAGAAGTCAAAGGGACAGGTGGCAGCCAGGGCAGCTTTTAGAGGGTGATGTGAACCTTGTTTAAATCTTGGCACGATGCAGGTAAATTCAGCCTTGGTGTGTATAATGGCGAGGGGAGGTGAATGGCGATGCGGAGTTTGTTTCCTTTCCTCTGAAAGGGCTTATGGAGAATCTTTCACTTGTCCTGAAAACACTGCAGAGGACAGGAATAGAGCAGGACGAGTACCCTCTTCCCAACTGGAGCATTCCTGTGGTGAAAAGTGTTATGTCTTGCAGGGTATTATGTGTGCATCACTGTGTCCTGAAGCCAAGTGGGTCTGGAGCAGCCCCGCAGGACTCCTCCAAAAATCCCACTCTGCTGCTGTGCAGGCTGTGCCTGGGGTGGTCCCAAGCCAATGATTGCTTTGTCCCTCCACCCTGGCCTCAAGCTGGGGAGACCGAGGTTGTGGCACACCAACAGCTCTGTTCTCAGTTCCCCCTTCCCACACTCTTGTCCTCCACAGGCACTGCTTTGCTCCTGCCACTCTGATCCTGCCTCAGGCAGAGTTAGGGGCACGTCTGGTGCCCTTGCTCATCTGGCTGCCCTTGTGAGGACTCCCAGAGCACGCGTGCTGCTGAGCAGGGTGGGTGAGGTGTCCTGTGGAAATCCTACCAAATATGTGCTTGTGCCTTCTGTGCTGTCAGTCTGGACAGCCAGGGCGCAAAGACATGGGCAGGCAGAGTGATATGTATCAATTACTCAGCATGTGCTTTTGTTATTGAAGCTCTCCAGCAGGAAGTCTTGGGAGGGCAGCAGCCTTCATTCCCAATTCTTGGAATTAAGATTTGTAAAGCAGGAAGGTACAAAGGGGAGAAGTACGGTTACAAAAGAAGAGCCAGGCACATTTCTCCCAAGAGCAATAGTTAATCTGAGGGAGAGTCTAAAACCAAGATTAGAGGTGCCTTGCCTAGAAATACAATGACTAACAGAACCTGAGTAAGCGCTGCGTTGAGGAGGGAGATTGATAATGCTGACCCTCACACCTGGAAGTCCGGCCTGAAACTTCAAGGCTAGGGAGGAGATGTACTCCAAATATCAGGACGAGTGCTGAAGCAAGGCTCCAGGGAGTAAGAGGCTCGCATTGCCTTAAGAGGTAGGACAATCCTCATCATTGTCTTCATCATCTCCTTGTGCTGACGTGTATTTTTGCCTGGAAACATTTTGGCCTCTAATCCTGTGACTTGAAAGAAGCCAGCGTGGCAGAATGGCTATGACATGAGCAAGGAAATGAAAAGGGAGCATTGCAGGGAACAAATAAATGCCAGAGATTCTTAAATTGTAATATTTTGCATGTGAGATGAGCTTGCTAGTAAAAACATTACCTGTGCAAATGGTGCCTCTGGGCCTGGGGCAGTCTGGAACAGTATAAAAAGTCATCCAACAGCAGGCTGCCTCGTCCACTTCTCTTGCCTTCTCCTCCTTGGTGAACAAGGTGAGCTGCAAGTGCCTTCTCCTCACTCCCCTCTTGCTCTTCTTCTCCCCTTGGCCTTCTGGCCTTGACCGAGTCTTTGCCTCTGTGCAGCTTTGGTGTGGGCTTGCCCCTTGACGCTGCTCCCTCCATCACTGTTCTGCATGCCACTGTGGGGGAAGGTGGGAGGAGGTCTTGGGCTGTCTTTGCAGGGGCCCTTGGGGACACAGGCTCGCAAGCCCCTCTCTGTCCTCGCACAGCCTGTCGCTGCTCCCCAGACTATGCCTTCTGTCTTGGCCAGCAGGCTGTCAGGCTGCTGCTGACACGCTGCTTGTTCTTTCCCTGCCCTCTCTCCCAGGTGCGCCTCCATCCCACAGCCATGTCCTGCTACGATCTGTGCCGTCCCTGTGGCCCAACCCCGCTTGCCAACAGCTGCAACGAGCCCTGTGTCCGGCAGTGCCAGGACTCCCGTGTGGTGATCCAGCCCTCTCCCGTGGTGGTGACCCTGCCCGGCCCCATCCTCAGCTCCTTCCCCCAGAACACCGCTGTGGGATCCACCACCTCGGCTGCCGTTGGCAGCATTCTGAGTGAGGAGGGAGTGCCCATCTCCTCCGGGGGCTTTGGCCTCTCTGGCTTTGGTGGCCGCTACAGTGGCAGAAGGTGCCTGCCCTGCTAAAGCCTACGAGGATGTCCAGTGAGCGCATCGACCAGGAAGCCCGTAGCCAGGTGCCGGACTGAGGACGGAGCTGCTGGCCAGGGTTTCCAGATGGGCTGAATACCCTCGTGGCCTCCTGCAGAGCAGAGAGGGAAGCCAGGGTGCCAGCCTGTGCTGTCTGGAAACACGGCCAGCAGACATCTTCTTCTCCCGCTTTCTTCTCTGCATCATGAGTCCTTGTTGTCTCCTGCTGTTCTGTGCCATGGGTTCATCCGGAAGCAAGTCAAGAGTGTCCTGTTTCTTCTCCCTCTCTCCATGCAAGGGAGGAAGACGTGCATCCCGTTGTGGTGATGGGGGGTCTGACTGCCAGCTGTCCTTGTGGCAGCCTGGGCCGGATCCCTTCCTCCAAGTGCTGCTTTGATTCCTTCTTCAGACTCATTAAAGTTTTTGCTTCAAGGTAATCTGAGTCTCCTTATGTTCCTTTTCTATTGGGATGTCCAGTGAACCTTTCCAGGGGGAACTGTGATGTCTTGGAGTGGAAAAGCATGGGTGGATATGGTCCTAATGTGGATCTCCTTCATGCCTGTAGGAGATCATAGAATCAGAGAATGGCTTGGGTTGAAAAGGACCTTAAGTATCATCTAGTTTCAACCCCGCTACTCTGGACAGGGTTGTCAAGCAGAAGAGCAGGCTGCCCAGAGACACTTCTAGCCTAGCCTGGCCTTGATTGCCTCCAGGGATGGGGCATCCTCATCCTCTCATGGCTACCTGTTCCAGTGCCTCACCACCCTCTGAGTGAAAAGCTTTCTCCTAATATCTAACCTAAATCTCCCCTGTCTTAGTTTAAAACCATTCCCCCTTTTCCTATTACTACCAACACATGTAAACAGGTGTTCC
The DNA here is from genome assembly GCF_040182565.1 of Anser cygnoides. Taxonomy (NCBI): domain Eukaryota; kingdom Metazoa; phylum Chordata; class Aves; order Anseriformes; family Anatidae; genus Anser; species Anser cygnoides. The sequence continues at coordinate 2,413,990 of NC_089905.1, read as the reverse complement.
CCCTCCTGTTCATACACTCCCTTCAAGTACTGGAAGGCCACAATGAGGTCTCCCAGGAGTCTTCTCTTCTCCAAGCTAATAAGCCCAGTTCCCTCAACCTTTCTCCATAGGAGAGGTGCTCCAACCCTCTGATCATCTTAGTGGCCCACCTGTTGACCCGTTCCAATAGCTCCACATCCTTCTTGTGCTGGGGGCACCAGGGCTGCATGCAGTATTCCAGGTGGGGTCTCAGAAGAGCAGAGTAGAGGGGGACAATCACCTCCCTCTCCTGGCTGGCCACCCCTTCTTTAATGCAGCCCAGGAAATAGTTGGCCTTCTGGGCTGCAAGTGCGCACTGCTGGCTCATGTCCAGCTTCTCGTCCATCAGGACCGCCAAGTCCTTCTCCACAGGGCCGCTCTCAAGTTCTTCTTCTCCCAGTCTATATAAATAACTGGGATAGCCCCAGCCTAAGTGCAACACCTTGCACTTGGCCTTGTTGAACCTCATTAGGTTCTCATGGGCCCACTTCTCCGGCGTGCCCAGGTCCCTTTGGATGGCATCCCTTCCCTCTATTGTATCGACTGCACCCCTCAGCTTAGTGTCATCTGCAAACTTTCTGAGGGTGCACACAATTCCATCGTCTATGTCATTGGTGAAGATGTTGAAGAGCACCGGTCCCAAGACCAACCCCTAAGGGACACCACTTGTGACCGACCTCCACCCAGACGTAGAAACGTTGGCCACAATGACTAGTACCCTTAAGGAATTTGGTCTTTGTAGGAGTGACAGAGAGGTGTGGTATTGGCAAGATCTTAGGAGGGTTTCCAGGAGCCCCCTCTCTCTAATTGTCATATCACCCACAACGAAGGTTTGATCCTGTCTGCCAGCTGATGAAGCAAACCTTTGAATTGCTGGAAGGTATGTTTGTGCAGGCCAATGCCCATCTGGGTGAAGCTCTGATGGTATATTACCACTCTAAATATTTTGTTCTGCCCATCCCTCCTCCAAGCACATCTGCCAAAGCCACAAAGAGGAGGGAGTCCCAAAGAAGTCAAAGGGACAGGTGGCAGCCAGGGCAGCTTTTAGAGGGTGATGCGAACCTTGTTTAAATCTTGGCACGATGCAGGTAAATTCAGCCTTGGTGTGTATAATGGCGAGGGGAGGTGAATGGCGATGCGGAGTTTGTTTCCTTTCCTCTGAAAGGGCTTATGGAGAATCTTTCACTTGTCCTGAAAACACTGCAGAGGACAGGAATAGAGCAGGACGAGTACCCTCTTCCCAACTGGAGCATTCCTGTGGTGAAAAGTGTTATGTCTTGCAGGGTATTATGTGTGCATCACTGTGTCCTGAAGCCAAGTGGGTCTGGAGCAGCCCCGCAGGACTCCTCCAAAAATCCCACTCTGCTGCTGTGCAGGCTGTGCCTGGGGTGGTCCCAAGCCAATGATTGCTTTGTCCCTCCACCCTGGCCTCAAGCTGGGGAGACCGAGGTTGTGGCACACCAACAGCTCTGTTCTCAGTTCCCCCTTCCCACACTCTTGTTCTCCACAGGCAGTGCTTTGCTCCTGCCACTCTGATCCTGCCTCAGGCAGAGTTAGGGGCACGTCTGGTGCCCTTGCTCATCTGGCTGCCCTTGTGAGGACTCCCAGAGCATGCGTGCTGCTGAGCAGGGTGGGTGAGGTGTCCTGTGGAAATCCTACCAAATATGTGCTTGTGCCTGCTGTGCTGTCAGTCTGGACAGCCAGGGCGCAAAGACATGGGCAGGCAGAGTGATATGTATCAATTACTCAGCATGTGCTTTTGTTATTGAAGCTCTCCAGCAGGAAGTCTTGGGAGGGCAGCAGCCTTCATTCCCAATTCTTGGAATTAAGATTTGTAAAGCAGGAAGGTACAAAGGGGAGAAGTACGGTTACAAAAGAAGAGCCAGGCACATTTCTCCCAAGAGCAATAGTTAATCTGAGGGAGAGTCTAAAACCAAGATTAGAGGTGCCTTGCCTAGAAATACAATGACTAACAGAACCTGAGTAAGCGCTGCGTTGAGGAGGGAGATTGATAATGCTGACCCTCACACCTGGAAGTCCGGCCTGAAACTTCAAGGCTAGGGAGGAGATGTACTCCAAATATCAGGACGAGTGCTGAAGCAAGGCTCCGGGGAGTAAGAGGCTCGCATTGCCTTAAGAGGTAGGACAATCCTCATCATTGTCTTCATCATCTCCTTGTGCTGACGTGTATTTTTGCCTGGAAACATTTTGGCCTCTAATCCTGTGACTTGAAAGAAGCCAGCGTGGCAGAATGGCTATGACATGAGCAAGGAAATGAAAAGGGAGCATTGCAGGGAACAAATAAATGCCAGAGATTCTTAAATTGTAATATTTTGCATGTGAGATGAGCTTGCTAGTAAAAACATTACCTGTGCAAATGGTGCCTCTGGGCCTGGGGCAGTCTGGAACAGTATAAAAAGTCATCCAACAGCAGGCTGCCTCATCCACTTCTCTTGCCTTCTCCTCCTTGGTGAACAAGGTGAGCTGCAAGTGCCTTCTCCTCACTCCCCTCTTGCTCTTCTTCTCCCCTTGGCCTTCTGGCCTCGACCGAGTCTTTGCCTCTGTGCAGCTTTGGTGTGGGCCTTGCCCCTTGACGCTGCTCCCTCCATCACTGTTCTGCATGCCACTGTGGGGGAAGCTGGGAGGAGGTCTTGGGCTGTCTTTGCAGGGGCCCTTGGGGACACAGGCTCGCAAGCCCCTCTCTGTCCTCGCACAGCCTGTCGCTGCTCCCCAGACTATGCCTTCTGTCTTGGCCAGCAGGCTGTCAGGCTGCTGCTGACACGCTGCTTGTTCTTTCCCTGCCCTCTCTCCCAGGTGCGCCTCCATCCCACAGCCATGTCCTGCTACGATCTGTGCCGTCCCTGTGGCCCAACCCCGCTTGCCAACAGCTGCAACGAGCCCTGTGTCCGGCAGTGCCAGGACTCCCGTGTGGTGATCCAGCCCTCTCCCGTGGTGGTGACCCTGCCCGGCCCCATCCTCAGCTCCTTCCCCCAGAACACCGCTGTGGGATCCACCACCTCGGCTGCCGTTGGCAGCATTCTGAGTGAGGAGGGAGTGCCCATCTCCTCCGGGGGCTTTGGCCTCTCTGGCTTTGGTGGCCGCTACAGTGGCAGAAGGTGCCTGCCCTGCTAAAGCCCAGGTGGACGTCCAGTGAGCGCATCGACCAGGAAGCCCGTAGCCAGGTGCCGGACTGAGGACGGAGCTGCTGGCCAGGGTTTCCAGATGGGCTGAATACCCTCGTGGCCTCCTGCAGAGCAGAGAGGGAAGCCAGGGTGCCAGCCTGTGCTGTCTGGAAACACGGCCAGCAGACATCTTCTTCTCCCGCTTTCTTCTCTGCATCATGAGTCCTTGTTGTCTCCTGCTGTTCTGTGCCATGGGTTCATCCGGAAGCAAGTCAAGAGTGTCCTGTTTCTTCTCCCTCTCTCCATGCAAGGGAGGAAGACGTGCATCCCGTTGTGGTGATGGGGGGTCTGACTGCCAGCTGTCCTTGTGGCAGCCTGGGCCGGATCCCTTCCTCCAAGTGCTGCTTTGATTCCTTCTTCAGACTCATTAAAGTTTTTGCTTCAAGGTAATCTGAGTCTCCTTATGTTCCTTTTCTATTGGGATGTCCAGTGAACCTTTCCAGGGGGAACTGTGATGTCTTGGAGTGGAAAAGCATGGGTGGATATGGTCCTAATGTGGATCTCCTTCATGCCTGTAGGAGATCATAGAATCAGAGAATGGCTTGGGTTGAAAAGGACCTTAAGTATCATCTAGTTTCAACCCCGCTACTCTGGACAGGGTTGTCAAGCAGAAGAGCAGGCTGCCCAGAGACACTTCTAGCCTAGCCTGGCCTTGATTGCCTCCAGGGATGGGGCATCCTCATCCTCTCATGGCTACCTGTTCCAGTGCCTCACCACCCTCTGAGTGAAAAGCTTTCTCCTAATATCTAACCTAAATCTCCCCTGTCTTAGTTTAAAACCATTCCCCCTTTTCCTATCACTACCAACACATGTAAACAGGTGTTCCCCCTCCTGTTCATACACTCCCTTCAAGTACTGGAAGGCCACAATGAGGTCTCCCAGGAGTCTTCTCTTCTCCAAGCTAATAAGCCCAGTTCCCTCAACCTTTCTCCATAGGAGAGGTGCTCCAACCCTCTGATCATCTTAGTGGCCCACCTGTTGACCCGTTCCAATAGCTCCACATCCTTCTTGTGCTGGGGGCACCAGGGCTGCATGCAGTATTCCAGGTGGGGTCTCAGAAGAGCAGAGTAGAGGGGGACAATCACCTCCCTCTCCTGGCTGGCCACCCCTTCTTTAATGCAGCCCAGGAAATAGTTGGCCTTCTGGGCTGCAAGTGCGCACTGCTGGCTCATGTCCAGCTTCTCGTCCATCAGGACCGCCAAGTCCTTCTCCACAGGGCCGCTCTCAAGTTCTTCTTCTCCCAGTCTATATAAATAACTGGGATAGCCCCAGCCTAAGTGCAACACCTTGCACTTGGCCTTGTTGAACCTCATTAGGTTCTCATGGGCCCACTTCTCCGGCGTGCCCAGGTCCCTTTGGATGGCATCCCTTCCCTCTATTGTATCGACTGCACCACTCAGCTTAGTGTCATCTGCAAACTTTCTGAGGGTGCACACAATTCCATCGTCTATGTCATTGATGAAGATGTTGAAGAGCACCGGTCCCAAGACCAACCCCTAAGGGACACCACTTGTGACCGACCTCCACCCAGACGTAGAAACGTTGGCCACAATGACTAGTACCCTTAAGGAATTTGGTCTTTGTAGGAGTGACAGAGAGGTGTGGTATTGGCAAGATCTTAGGAGGGTTTCCAGGAGCCCCCTCTCTCTAATTGTCATATCACCCACAACGAAGGTTTGATCCTGTCTGCCAGCTGATGAAGCAAACCTTTGAATTGCTGGAAGGTATGTTTGTGCAGGCCAATGCCCATCTGGGTGAAGCTCTGATGGTATATTACCACTCTAAATATTTTGTTCTGCCCATCCCTCCTCCAAGCACATCTGCCAAAGCCACAAAGAGGAGGGAGTCCCAAAGAAGTCAAAGGGACAGGTGGCAGCCAGGGCAGCTTTTAGAGGGTGATGTGAACCTTGTTTAAATCTTGGCACGATGCAGGTAAATTCAGCCTTGGTGTGTATAATGGCGAGGGGAGGTGAATGGCGATGCGGAGTTTGTTTCCTTTCCTCTGAAAGGGCTTATGGAGAATCTTTCACTTGTCCTGAAAACACTGCAGAGGACAGGAATAGAGCAGGACGAGTACCCTCTTCCCAACTGGAGCATTCCTGTGGTGAAAAGTGTTATGTCTTGCAGGGTATTATGTGTGCATCACTGTGTCCTGAAGCCAAGTGGGTCTGGAGCAGCCCCGCAGGACTCCTCCAAAAATCCCACTCTGCTGCTGTGCAGGCTGTGCCTGGGGTGGTCCCAAGCCAATGATTGCTTTGTCCCTCCACCCTGGCCTCAAGCTGGGGAGACCGAGGTTGTGGCACACCAACAGCTCTGTTCTCAGTTCCCCCTTCCCACACTCTTGTTCTCCACAGGCAGTGCTTTGCTCCTGCCACTCTGATCCTGCCTCAGGCAGAGTTAGGGGCACGTCTGGTGCCCTTGCTCATCTGGCTGCCCTTGTGAGGACTCCCAGAGCACGCGTGCTGCTGAGCAGGGTGGGTGAGGTGTCCTGTGGAAATCCTACCAAATATGTGCTTGTGCCTGCTGTGCTGTCAGTCTGGACAGCCAGGGCGCAAAGACATGGGCAGGCAGAGTGATATGTATCAATTACTCAGCATGTGCTTTTGTTATTGAAGCTCTCCAGCAGGAAGTCTTGGGAGGGCAGCAGCCTTCATTCCCAATTCTTGGAATTAAGATTTGTAAAGCAGGAAGGTACAAAGGGGAGAAGTACGGTTACAAAAGAAGAGCCAGGCACATTTCTCCCAAGAGCAATAGTTAATCTGAGGGAGAGTCTAAAACCAAGATTAGAGGTGCCTTGCCTAGAAATACAATGACTAACAGAACCTGAGTAAGCGCTGCGTTAAGGAGGGAGATTGATAATGCTGACCCTCACACCTGGAAGTCCGGCCTGAAACTTCAAGGCTAGGGAGGAGATGTACTCCAAATATCAGGACGAGTGCTGAAGCAAGGCTCCAGGGAGTAAGAGGCTCGCATTGCCTTAAGAGGTAGAACAATCCTCATCATTGTCTTCATCATCTCCTTGTGCTGACGTGTATTTTTGCCTGGAAACATTTTGGCCTCTAATCCTGTGACTTGAAAGAAGCCAGCGTGGCAGAATGGCTATGACATGAGCAAGGAAACGAAAAGGGAGCATTGCAGGGAACAAATAAATGCCAGAGATTCTTAAATTGTAATATTTTGCATGTGAGATGAGCTTGCTAGTAAAAACATTACCTGTGCAAATGGTGCCTCTGGGCCTGGGGCAGTCTGGAACAGTATAAAAAGTCATCCAACAGCAGGCTGCCTCATCCACTTCTCTTGCCTTCTCCTCCTTGGTGAACAAGGTGAGCTGCAAGTGCCTTCTCCTCACTCCCCTCTTGCTCTTCTTCTCCCCTTGGCCTTCTGGCCTCGACCGAGTCTTTGCCTCTGTGCAGCTTTGGTGTGGGCCTTGCCCCTTGACGCTGCTCCCTCCATCACTGTTCTGCATGCCACTGTGGGGGAAGCTGGGAGGAGGTCTTGGGCTGTCTTTGCAGGGGCCCTTGGGGACACAGGCTCGCAAGCCCCTCTCTGTCCTCGCACAGCCTGTCGCTGCTCCCCAGACTATGCCTTCTGTCTTGGCCAGCAGGCTGTCAGGCTGCTGCTGACACGCTGCTTGTTCTTTCCCTGCCCTCTCTCCCAGGTGCGCCTCCATCCCACAGCCATGTCCTGCTACGATCTGTGCCGTCCCTGTGGCCCAACCCCGCTTGCCAACAGCTGCAACGAGCCCTGTGTCCGGCAGTGCCAGGACTCCCGTGTGGTGATCCAGCCCTCTCCCGTGGTGGTGACCCTGCCCGGCCCCATCCTCAGCTCCTTCCCCCAGAACACCGCTGTGGGATCCACCACCTCGGCTGCCGTTGGCAGCATTCTGAGTGAGGAGGGAGTGCCCATCTCCTCCGGGGGCTTTGGCCTCTCTGGCTTTGGTGGCCGCTACAGTGGCAGAAGGTGCCTGCCCTGCTAAAGCCCAGGTGGACGTCCAGTGAGCGCATTGACCAGGAAGCCCGTAGCCAGGTGCCGGACTGAGGACGGAGCTGCTGGCCAGGGTTTCCAGATGGGCTGAATACCCTCGTGGCCTCCTGCAGAGCAGAGAGGGAAGCCAGGGTGCCAGCCTGTGCTGTCTGGAAACACGGCCAGCAGACATCTTCTTCTCCCGCTTTCTTCTCTGCATCATGAGTCCTTGTTGTCTCCTGCTGTTCTGTGCCATGGGTTCATCCGGAAGCAAGTCAAGAGTGTCCTGTTTCTTCTCCCTCTCTCCATGCAAGGGAGGAAGACGTGCATCCCGTTGTGGTGATGGGGGGTCTGACTGCCAGCTGTCCTTGTGGCAGCCTGGGCCGGATCCCTTCCTCCAAGTGCTGCTTTGATTCCTTCTTCAGACTCATTAAAGTTTTTGCTTCAAGGTAATCTGAGTCTCCTTATGTTCCTTTTCTATTGGGATGTCCAGTGAACCTTTCCAGGGGGAACTGTGATGTCTTGGAGTGGAAAAGCATGGGTGGATATGGTCCTAATGTGGATCTCCTTCATGCCTGTAGGAGATCATAGAATCAGAGAATGGCTTGGGTTGAAAAGGACCTTAAGTATCATCTAGTTTCAACCCCACTACTCTGGACAGGGTTGTCAAGCAGAAGAGCAGGCTGCCCAGAGACACTTCTAGCCTAGCCTGGCCTTGATTGCCTCCAGGGATGGGGCATCCTCATCCTCTCATGGCTACCTGTTCCAGTGCCTCACCACCCTCTGAGTGAAAAGCTTTCTCCTAATATCTAACCTAAATCTCCCCTGTCTTAGTTTAAAACCATTCCCCCTTTTCCTATCACTACCAACACATGTAAACAGGTGTTCCCCCTCCTGTTCATACACTCCCTTCAAGTACTGGAAGGCCACAATGAGGTCTCCCAGGAGTCTTCTCTTCTCCAAGCTAATAAGCCCAGTTCCCTCAACCTTTCTCCATAGGAGAGGTGCTCCAGCCCTCTGATCATCTTAGTGGCCCACCTGTTGACCCGTTCCAATAGCTCCACATCCTTCTTGTGCTGGGGGCACCAGGGCTGCATGCAGTATTCCAGGTGGGGTCTCAGAAGAGCAGAGTAGAGGGGGACAATCACCTCCCTCTCCTGGCTGGCCACCCCTTCTTTAATGCAGCCCAGGAAATAGTTGGCCTTCTGGGCTGCAAGTGCGCACTGCTGGCTCATGTCCAGCTTCTCGTCCATCAGGACCGCCAAGTCCTTCTCCACAGGGCCGCTCTCAAGTTCTTCTTCTCCCAGTCTATATAAATAACTGGGATAGCCCCAGCCTAAGTGCAACACCTTGCACTTGGCCTTGTTGAACCTCATTAGGTTCTCATGGGCCCACTTCTCCGGCGTGCCCAGGTCCCTTTGGATGGCATCCCTTCCCTCTATTGTATCGACTGCACCACTCAGCTTAGTGTCATCTGCAAACTTTCTGAGGGTGCACACAATTCCATCGTCTATGTCATTGGTGAAGATGTTGAAGAGCACCGGTCCCAAGACCAACCCCTAAGGGACACCACTTGTGACCGACCTCCACCCAGACGTAGAAACGTTGGCCACAATGACTAGTACCCTTAAGGAATTTGGTCTTTGTAGGAGTGACAGAGAGGTGCGGTATTGGCAAGATCTTAGGAGGGTTTCCAGGAGCCCCCTCTCTCTAATTGTCATATCACCCACAACGAAGGTTTGATCCTGTCTGCCAGCTGATGAAGCAAACCTTTGAATTGCTGGAAGGTATGTTTGTGCAGGCCAATGCCCATCTGGGTGAAGCTCTGATGGTATATTACCACTCTAAATATTTTGTTCTGCCCATCCCTCCTCCAAGCACATCTGCCAAAGCCACAAAGAGGAGGGAGTCCCAAAGAAGTCAAAGGGACAGGTGGCAGCCAGGGCAGCTTTTAGAGGGTGATGTGAACCTTGTTTAAATCTTGGCACGATGCAGGTAAATTCAGCCTTGGTGTGTATAATGGCGAGGGGAGGTGAATGGCGATGCGGAGTTTGTTTCCTTTCCTCTGAAAGGGCTTATGGAGAATCTTTCACTTGTCCTGAAAACACTGCAGAGGACAGGAATAGAGCAGGACGAGTACCCTCTTCCCAACTGGAGCATTCCTGTGGTGAAAAGTGTTATGTCTTGCAGGGTATTATGTGTGCATCACTGTGTCCTGAAGCCAAGTGGGTCTGGAGCAGCCCCGCAGGACTCCTCCAAAAATCCCACTCTGCTGCTGTGCAGGCTGTGCCTGGGGTGGTCCCAAGCCAATGATTGCTTTGTCCCTCCACCCTGGCCTCAAGCTGGGGAGACCGAGGTTGTGGCACACCAACAGCTCTGTTCTCAGTTCCCCCTTCCCACACTCTTGTCCTCCACAGGCACTGCTTTGCTCCTGCCACTCTGATCCTGCCTCAGGCAGAGTTAGGGGCACGTCTGGTGCCCTTGCTCATCTGGCTGCCCTTGTGAGGACTCCCAGAGCACGCGTGCTGCTGAGCAGGGTGGGTGAGGTGTCCTGTGGAAATCCTACCAAATATGTGCTTGTGCCTGCTGTGCTGTCAGTCTGGACAGCCAGGGCGCAAAGACATGGGCAGGCAGAGTGATGTGTATCAATTACTCAGCATGTGCTTTTGTTATTGAAGCTCTCCAGCAGGAAGTCTTGGGAGGGCAGCAGCCTTCATTCCCAATTCTTGGAATTAAGATTTGTAAAGCAGGAAGGTACAAAGGGGAGAAGTACGGTTACAAAAGAAGAGCCAGGCACATTTCTCCCAAGAGCAATAGTTAATCTGAGGGAGAGTCTAAAACCAAGATTAGAGGTGCCTTGCCTAGAAATACAATGACTAACAGAACCTGAGTAAGCGCTGCGTTGAGGAGGGAGATTGATAATGCTGACCCTCACACCTGGAAGTCCGGCCTGAAACTTCAAGGCTAGGGAGGAGATGTACTCCAAATATCAGGACGAGTGCTGAAGCAAGGCTCCAGGGAGTAAGAGGCTCGCATTGCCTTAAGAGGTAGGACAATCCTCATCATTGTCTTCATCATCTCCTTGTGCTGACGTGTATTTTTGCCTGGAAACATTTTGGCCTCTAATCCTGTGACTTGAAAGAAGCCAGCGTGGCAGAATGGCTATGACATGAGCAAGGAAATGAAAAGGGAGCATTGCAGGGAACAAATAAATGCCAGAGATTCTTAAATTGTAATATTTTGCATGTGAGATGAGCTTGCTAGTAAAAACATTACCTGTGCAAATGGTGCCTCTGGGCCTGGGGCAGTCTGGAACAGTATAAAAAGTCATCCAACAGCAGGCTGCCTCATCCACTTCTCTTGCCTTCTCCTCCTTGGTGAACAAGGTGAGCTGCAAGTGCCTTCTCCTCACTCCCCTCTTGCTCTTCTTCTCCCCTTGGCCTTCTGGCCTTGACCGAGTCTTTGCCTCTGTGCAGCTTTGGTGTGGGCCTTGCCCCTTGACGCTGCTCCCTCCATCACTGTTCTGCACGCCACTGTGGGGGAAGGTGGGAGGAGGTCTTGGGCTGTCTTTGCAGGGGCCCTTGGGGACACAGGCTCGCAAGCCCCTCTCTGTCCTCGCACAGCCTGTCGCTGCTCCCCAGACTATGCCTTCTGTCTTGGCCAGCAGGCTGTCAGGCTGCTGCTGACACGCTGCTTGTTCTTTCCCTGCCCTCTCTCCCAGGTGCGCCTCCATCCCACAGCCATGTCCTGCTACGATCTGTGCCGTCCCTGTGGCCCAACCCCGCTTGCCAACAGCTGCAACGAGCCCTGTGTCCGGCAGTGCCAGGACTCCCGTGTGGTGATCCAGCCCTCTCCCGTGGTGGTGACCCTGCCCGGCCCCATCCTCAGCTCCTTCCCCCAGAACACCGCAGTGGGATCCACCACCTCGGCTGCCGTTGGCAGCATTCTGAGTGAGGAGGGAGTGCCCATCTCCTCCGGGGGCTTTGGCCTCTCTGGCTTTGGTGGCCGCTACAGTGGCAGAAGGTGCCTGCCCTGCTAAAGCCCAGGTGGACGTCCAGTGAGCGCATCGACCAGGAAGCCCGAAGCCAGGTGCCGGACTGAGGACGGAGCTGCTGGCCAGGGTTTCCAGATGGGCTGAATACCCTCGTGGCCTCCTGCAGAGCAGAGAGGGAAGCCAGGGTGCCAGCCTGTGCTGTCTGGAAACACGGCCAGCAGACATCTTCTTCTCCCGCTTTCTTCTCTGCATCATGAGTCCTTGTTGTCTCCTGCTGTTCTGTGCCATGGGTTCATCCGGAAGCAAGTCAAGAGTGTCCTGTTTCTTCTCCCTCTCTCCATGCAAGGGAGGAAGACGTGCATCCCGTTGTGGTGATGGGGGGTCTGACTGCCAGCTGTCCTTGTGGCAGCCTGGGCCGGATCCCTTCCTCCAAGTGCTGCTTTGATTCCTTCTTCAGACTCATTAAAGTTTTTGCTTCAAGGTAATCTGAGTCTCCTTATGTTCCTTTTCTATTGGGATGTCCAGTGAACCTTTCCAGGGGGAACTGTGATGTCTTGGAGTGGAAAAGCATGGGTGGATATGGTCCTAATGTGGATCTCCTTCATGCCTGTAGGAGATCATAGAATCAGAGAATGGCTTGGGTTGAAAAGGACCTTAAGTATCATCTAGTTTCAACCCCGCTACTCTGGACAGGGTTGTCAACCAGAAGAGCAGGCTGCCCAGAGACACTTCTAGCCTAGCCTGGCCTTGATTGCCTCCAGGGATGGGGCATCCTCATCCTCTCATGGCTACCTGTTCCAGTGCCTCACCACCCTCTGAGTGAAAAGCTTTCTCCTAATATCTAACCTAAATCTCCCCTGTCTTAGTTTAAAACCATTCCCCCTTTTCCTATCACTACCAACACATGTAAACAGGTGTTCCCCCTCCTGTTCATACACTCCCTTCAAGTACTGGAAGGCCACAATGAGGTCTCCCAGGAGTCTTCTCTTCTCCAAGCTAATAAGCCCAGTTCCCTCAACCTTTCTCCATAGGAGAGGTGCTCCAGCCCTCTGATCATCTTAGTGGCCCACCTGTTGACCCGTTCCAATAGCTCCACATCCTTCTTGTGCTGGGGGCACCAGGGCTGCATGCAGTATTCCAGGTGGGGTCTCAGAAGAGCAGAGTAGAGGGGGACAATCACCTCCCTCTCCTGGCTGGCCACCCCTTCTTTAATGCAGCCCAGGAAATAGTTGGCCTTCTGGGCTGCAAGTGCGCACTGCTGGCTCATGTCCAGCTTCTCGTCCATCAGGACCGCCAAGTCCTTCTCCACAGGGCCGCTCTCAAGTTCTTCTTCTCCCAGTCTATATAAATAACTGGGATAGCCCCAGCCTAAGTGCAACACCTTGCACTTGGCCTTGTTGAACCTCATTAGGTTCTCATGGGCCCACTTCTCCGGCGTGCCCAGGTCCCTTTGGATGGCATCCCTTCCCTCTATTGTATCGACTGCACCACTCAGCTTAGTGTCATCTGCAAACTTTCTGAGGGTGCACACAATTCCATCGTCTATGTCATTGGTGAAGATGTTGAAGAGCACCGGTCCCAAGACCAACCCCTAAGGGACACCACTTGTGACCGACCTCCACCCAGACGTAGAAACGTTGGCCACAATGACTAGTACCCTTAAGGAATTTGGTCTTTGTAGGAGTGACAGAGAGGTGCGGTATTGGCAAGATCTTAGGAGGGTTTCCAGGAGCCCCCTCTCTCTAATTGTCATATCACCCACAACGAAGGTTTGATCCTGTCTGCCAGCTGATGAAGCAAACCTTTGAATTGCTGGAAGGTATGTTTGTGCAGGCCAATGCCCAGCTGGGTGAAGCTCTGATGGTATATTACCACTCTAAATATTTTGTTCTGCCCATCCCTCCTCCAAGCACATCTGCCAAAGCCACAAAGAGGAGGGAGTCCCAAAGAAGTCAAAGGGACAGGTGGCAGCCAGGGCAGCTTTTAGAGGGTGATGTGAACCTTGTTTAAATCTTGGCACGATGCAGGTAAATTCAGCCTTGGTGTGTATAATGGCGAGGGGAGGTGAATGGCGATGCGGAGTTTGTTTCCTTTCCTCTGAAAGGGCTTATGGAGAATCTTTCACTTGTCCTGAAAACACTGCAGAGGACAGGAATAGAGCAGGACGAGTACCCTCTTCCCAACTGGAGCATTCCTGTGGTGAAAAGTGTTATGTCTTGCAGGGTATTATGTGTGCATCACTGTGTCCTGAAGCCAAGTGGGTCTGGAGCAGCCCCGCAGGACTCCTCCAAAAATCCCACTCTGCTGCTGTGCAGGCTGTGCCTGGGGTGGTCCCAAGCCAATGATTGCTTTGTCCCTCCACCCTGGCCTCAAGCTGGGGAGACCGAGGTTGTGGCACACCAACAGCTCTGTTCTCAGTTCCCCCTTCCCACACTCTTGTCCTCCACAGGCACTGCTTTGCTCCTGCCACTCTGATCCTGCCTCAGGCAGAGTTAGGGGCACGTCTGGTGCCCTTGCTCATCTGGCTGCCCTTGTGAGGACTCCCAGAGCACGCGTGCTGCTGAGCAGGGTGGGTGAGGTGTCCTGTGGAAATCCTACCAAATATGTGCTTGTGCCTGCTGTGCTGTCAGTCTGGACAGCCAGGGCGCAAAGACATGGGCAGGCAGAGTGATGTGTATCAATTACTCAGCATGTGCTTTTGTTATTGAAGCTCTCCAGCAGGAAGTCTTGGGAGGGCAGCAGCCTTCATTCCCAATTCTTGGAATTAAGATTTGTAAAGCAGGAAGGTACAAAGGGGAGAAGTACGGTTACAAAAGAAGAGCCAGGCACATTTCTCCCAAGAGCAATAGTTAATCTGAGGGAGAGTCTAAAACCAAGATTAGAGGTGCCTTGCCTAGAAATACAATGACTAACAGAACCTGAGTAAGCGCTGCGTTGAGGAGGGAGATTGATAATGCTGACCCTCACACCTGGAAGTCCGGCCTGAAACTTCAAGGCTAGGGAGGAGATGTACTCCAAATATCAGGACGAGTGCTGAAGCAAGGCTCCAGGGAGTAAGAGGCTCGCATTGCCTTAAGAGGTAGGACAATCCTCATCATTGTCTTCATCATCTCCTTGTGCTGACGTGTATTTTTGCCTGGAAACATTTTGGCCTCTAATCCTGTGACTTGAAAGAAGCCAGCGTGGCAGAATGGCTATGACATGAGCAAGGAAACGAAAAGGGAGCATTGCAGGGAACAAATAAATGCCAGAGATTCTTAAATTGTAATATTTTGCATGTGAGATGAGCTTGCTAGTAAAAACATTACCTGTGCAAATGGTGCCTCTGGGCCTGGGGCAGTCTGGAACAGTATAAAAAGTCATCCAACAGCAGGCTGCCTCATCCACTTCTCTTGTCTTCTCCTCCTTGGTGAACAAGGTGAGCTGCAAGTGCCTTCTCCTCACTCCCCTCTTGCTCTTCTTCTCCCCTTGGCCTTCTGGCCTTGACCGAGTCTTTGCCTCTGTGCAGCTTTGGTGTGGGCCTTGCCCCTTGACGCTGCTCCCTCCATCACTGTTCTGCACGCCACTGTGGGGGAAGGTGGGAGGAGGTCTTGGGCTGTCTTTGCAGGGGCCCTTGGGGACACAGGCTCGCAAGCCCCTCTCTGTCCTCGCACAGCCTGTCGCTGCTCCCCAGACTATGCCTTCTGTCTTGGCCAGCAGGCTGTCAGGCTGCTGCTGACACGCTGCTTGTTCTTTCCCTGCCCTCTCTCCCAGGTGCGCCTCCATCCCACAGCCATGTCCTGCTACGATCTGTGCCGTCCCTGTGGCCCAACCCCGCTTGCCAACAGCTGCAACGAGCCCTGTGTCCGGCAGTGCCAGGACTCCCGTGTGGTGATCCAGCCCTCTCCCGTGGTGGTGACCCTGCCCGGCCCCATCCTCAGCTCCTTCCCCCAGAACACCGCAGTGGGATCCACCACCTCGGCTGCCGTTGGCAGCATTCTGAGTGAGGAGGGAGTGCCCATCTCCTCCGGGGGCTTTGGCCTCTCTGGCTTTGGTGGCCGCTACAGTGGCAGAAGGTGCCTGCCCTGCTAAAGCCCAGGTGGACGTCCAGTGAGCGCATCGACCAGGAAGCCCGAAGCCAGGTGCCGGACTGAGGACGGAGCTGCTGGCCAGGGTTTCCAGATGGGCTGAATACCCTCGTGGCCTCCTGCAGAGCAGAGAGGGAAGCCAGGGTGCCAGCCTGTGCTGTCTGGAAACACGGCCAGCAGACATCTTCTTCTCCCGCTTTCTTCTCTGCATCATGAGTCCTTGTTGTCTCCTGCTGTTCTGTGCCATGGGTTCATCCGGAAGCAAGTCAAGAGTGTCCTGTTTCTTCTCCCTCTCTCCATGCAAGGGAGGAAGACGTGCATCCCGTTGTGGTGATGGGGGGTCTGACTGCCAGCTGTCCTTGTGGCAGCCTGGGCCGGATCCCTTCCTCCAAGTGCTGCTTTGATTCCTTCTTCAGACTCATTAAAGTTTTTGCTTCAAGGTAATCTGAGTCTCCTTATGTTCCTTTTCTATTGGGATGTCCAGTGAACCTTTCCAGGGGGAACTGTGATGTCTTGGAGTGGAAAAGCATGGGTGGATATGGTCCTAATGTGGATCTCCTTCATGCCTGTAGGAGATCATAGAATCAGAGAATGGCTTGGGTTGAAAAGGACCTTAAGTATCATCTAGTTTCAACCCCGCTACTCTGGACAGGGTTGTCAACCAGAAGAGCAGGCTGCCCAGAGACACTTCTAGCCTAGCCTGGCCTTGATTGCCTCCAGGGATGGGGCATCCTCATCCTCTCATGGCTACCTGTTCCAGTGCCTCACCACCCTCTGAGTGAAAAGCTTTCTCCTAATATCTAACCTAAATCTCCCCTGTCTTAGTTTAAAACCATTCCCCCTTTTCCTATCACTACCAACACATGTAAACAGGTGTTCCCCCTCCTGTTCATACACTCCCTTCAAGTACTGGAAGGCCACAATGAGGTCTCCCAGGAGTCTTCTCTTCTCCAAGCTAATAAGCCCAGTTCCCTCAACCTTTCTCCATAGGAGAGGTGCTCCAGCCCTCTGATCATCTTAGTGGCCCACCTGTTGACCCGTTCCAATAGCTCCACATCCTTCTTGTGCTGGGGGCACCAGGGCTGCATGCAGTATTCCAGGTGGGGTCTCAGAAGAGCAGAGTAGAGGGGGACAATCACCTCCCTCTCCTGGCTGGCCACCCCTTCTTTAATGCAGCCCAGGAAATAGTTGGCCTTCTGGGCTGCAAGTGCGCACTGCTGGCTCATGTCCAGCTTCTCGTCCATCAGGACCGCCAAGTCCTTCTCCACAGGGCCGCTCTCAAGTTCTTCTTCTCCCAGTCTATATAAATAACTGGGATAGCCCCAGCCTAAGTGCAACACCTTGCACTTGGCCTTGTTGAACCTCATTAGGTTCTCATGGGCCCACTTCTCCGGCGTGCCCAGGTCCCTTTGGATGGCATCCCTTCCCTCTATTGTATCGACTGCACCACTCAGCTTAGTGTCATCTGCAAACTTTCTGAGGGTGCACACAATTCCATCGTCTATGTCATTGGTGAAGATGTTGAAGAGCACCGGTCCCAAGACCAACCCCTAAGGGACACCACTTGTGACCGACCTCCACCCAGACGTAGAAACGTTGGCCACAATGACTAGTACCCTTAAGGAATTTGGTCTTTGTAGGAGTGACAGAGAGGTGCGGTATTGGCAAGATCTTAGGAGGGTTTCCAGGAGCCCCCTCTCTCTAATTGTCATATCACCCACAACGAAGGTTTGATCCTGTCTGCCAGCTGATGAAGCAAACCTTTGAATTGCTGGAAGGTATGTTTGTGCAGGCCAATGCCCAGCTGGGTGAAGCTCTGATGGTATATTACCACTCTAAATATTTTGTTCTGCCCATCCCTCCTCCAAGCACATCTGCCAAAGCCACAAAGAGGAGGGAGTCCCAAAGAAGTCAAAGGGACAGGTGGCAGCCAGGGCAGCTTTTAGAGGGTGATGTGAACCTTGTTTAAATCTTGGCACGATGCAGGTAAATTCAGCCTTGGTGTGTATAATGGCGAGGGGAGGTGAATGGCGATGCGGAGTTTGTTTCCTTTCCTCTGAAAGGGCTTATGGAGAATCTTTCACTTGTCCTGAAAACACTGCAGAGGACAGGAATAGAGCAGGACGAGTACCCTCTTCCCAACTGGAGCATTCCTGTGGTGAAAAGTGTTATGTCTTGCAGGGTATTATGTGTGCATCACTGTGTCCTGAAGCCAAGTGGGTCTGGAGCAGCCCCGCAGGACTCCTCCAAAAATCCCACTCTGCTGCTGTGCAGGCTGTGCCTGGGGTGGTCCCAAGCCAATGATTGCTTTGTCCCTCCACCCTGGCCTCAAGCTGGGGAGACCGAGGTTGTGGCACACCAACAGCTCTGTTCTCAGTTCCCCCTTCCCACACTCTTGTCCTCCACAGGCACTGCTTTGCTCCTGCCACTCTGATCCTGCCTCAGGCAGAGTTAGGGGCACGTCTGGTGCCCTTGCTCATCTGGCTGCCCTTGTGAGGACTCCCAGAGCACGCGTGCTGCTGAGCAGGGTGGGTGAGGTGTCCTGTGGAAATCCTACCAAATATGTGCTTGTGCCTGCTGTGCTGTCAGTCTGGACAGCCAGGGCGCAAAGACATGGGCAGGCAGAGTGATGTGTATCAATTACTCAGCATGTGCTTTTGTTATTGAAGCTCTCCAGCAGGAAGTCTTGGGAGGGCAGCAGCCTTCATTCCCAATTCTTGGAATTAAGATTTGTAAAGCAGGAAGGTACAAAGGGGAGAAGTACGGTTACAAAAGAAGAGCCAGGCACATTTCTCCCAAGAGCAATAGTTAATCTGAGGGAGAGTCTAAAACCAAGATTAGAGGTGCCTTGCCTAGAAATACAATGACTAACAGAACCTGAGTAAGCGCTGCGTTGAGGAGGGAGATTGATAATGCTGACCCTCACACCTGGAAGTCCGGCCTGAAACTTCAAGGCTAGGGAGGAGATGTACTCCAAATATCAGGACGAGTGCTGAAGCAAGGCTCCAGGGAGTAAGAGGCTCGCATTGCCTTAAGAGGTAGGACAATCCTCATCATTGTCTTCATCATCTCCTTGTGCTGACGTGTATTTTTGCCTGGAAACATTTTGGCCTCTAATCCTGTGACTTGAAAGAAGCCAGCGTGGCAGAATGGCTATGACATGAGCAAGGAAACGAAAAGGGAGCATTGCAGGGAACAAATAAATGCCAGAGATTCTTAAATTGTAATATTTTGCATGTGAGATGAGCTTGCTAGTAAAAACATTACCTGTGCAAATGGTGCCTCTGGGCCTGGGGCAGTCTGGAACAGTATAAAAAGTCATCCAACAGCAGGCTGCCTCATCCACTTCTCTTGTCTTCTCCTCCTTGGTGAACAAGGTGAGCTGCAAGTGCCTTCTCCTCACTCCCCTCTTGCTCTTCTTCTCCCCTTGGCCTTCTGGCCTTGACCGAGTCTTTGCCTCTGTGCAGCTTTGGTGTGGGCCTTGCCCCTTGACGCTGCTCCCTCCATCACTGTTCTGCACGCCACTGTGGGGGAAGGTGGGAGGAGGTCTTGGGCTGTCTTTGCAGGGGCCCTTGGGGACACAGGCTCGCAAGCCCCTCTCTGTCCTCGCACAGCCTGTCGCTGCTCCCCAGACTATGCCTTCTGTCTTGGCCAGCAGGCTGTCAGGCTGCTGCTGACACGCTGCTTGTTCTTTCCCTGCCCTCTCTCCCAGGTGCGCCTCCATCCCACAGCCATGTCCTGCTACGATCTGTGCCGTCCCTGTGGCCCAACCCCGCTTGCCAACAGCTGCAACGAGCCCTGTGTCCGGCAGTGCCAGGACTCCCGTGTGGTGATCCAGCCCTCTCCCGTGGTGGTGACCCTGCCCGGCCCCATCCTCAGCTCCTTCCCCCAGAACACCGCAGTGGGATCCACCACCTCGGCTGCCGTTGGCAGCATTCTGAGTGAGGAGGGAGTGCCCATCTCCTCCGGGGGCTTTGGCCTCTCTGGCTTTGGTGGCCGCTACAGTGGCAGAAGGTGCCTGCCCTGCTAAAGCCCAGGTGGACGTCCAGTGAGCGCATCGACCAGGAAGCCCGAAGCCAGGTGCCGGACTGAGGACGGAGCTGCTGGCCAGGGTTTCCAGATGGGCTGAATACCCTCGTGGCCTCCTGCAGAGCAGAGAGGGAAGCCAGGGTGCCAGCCTGTGCTGTCTGGAAACACGGCCAGCAGACATCTTCTTCTCCCGCTTTCTTCTCTGCATCATGAGTCCTTGTTGTCTCCTGCTGTTCTGTGCCATGGGTTCATCCGGAAGCAAGTCAAGAGTGTCCTGTTTCTTCTCCCTCTCTCCATGCAAGGGAGGAAGACGTGCATCCCGTTGTGGTGATGGGGGGTCTGACTGCCAGCTGTCCTTGTGGCAGCCTGGGCCGGATCCCTTCCTCCAAGTGCTGCTTTGATTCCTTCTTCAGACTCATTAAAGTTTTTGCTTCAAGGTAATCTGAGTCTCCTTATGTTCCTTTTCTATTGGGATGTCCAGTGAACCTTTCCAGGGGGAACTGTGATGTCTTGGAGTGGAAAAGCATGGGTGGATATGGTCCTAATGTGGATCTCCTTCATGCCTGTAGGAGATCATAGAATCAGAGAATGGCTTGGGTTGAAAAGGACCTTAAGTATCATCTAGTTTCAACCCCGCTACTCTGGACAGGGTTGTCAACCAGAAGAGCAGGCTGCCCAGAGACACTTCTAGCCTAGCCTGGCCTTGATTGCCTCCAGGGATGGGGCATCCTCATCCTCTCATGGCTACCTGTTCCAGTGCCTCACCACCCTCTGAGTGAAAAGCTTTCTCCTAATATCTAACCTAAATCTCCCCTGTCTTAGTTTAAAACCATTCCCCCTTTTCCTATCACTACCAACACATGTAAACAGGTGTTCCCCCTCCTGTTCATACACTCCCTTCAAGTACTGGAAGGCCACAATGAGGTCTCCCAGGAGTCTTCTCTTCTCCAAGCTAATAAGCCCAGTTCCCTCAACCTTTCTCCATAGGAGAGGTGCTCCAGCCCTCTGATCATCTTAGTGGCCCACCTGTTGACCCGTTCCAATAGCTCCACATCCTTCTTGTGCTGGGGGCACCAGGGCTGCATGCAGTATTCCAGGTGGGGTCTCAGAAGAGCAGAGTAGAGGGGGACAATCACCTCCCTCTCCTGGCTGGCCACCCCTTCTTTAATGCAGCCCAGGAAATAGTTGGCCTTCTGGGCTGCAAGTGCGCACTGCTGGCTCATGTCCAGCTTCTCGTCCATCAGGACCGCCAAGTCCTTCTCCACAGGGCCGCTCTCAAGTTCTTCTTCTCCCAGTCTATATAAATAACTGGGATAGCCCCAGCCTAAGTGCAACACCTTGCACTTGGCCTTGTTGAACCTCATTAGGTTCTCATGGGCCCACTTCTCCGGCGTGCCCAGGTCCCTTTGGATGGCATCCCTTCCCTCTATTGTATCGACTGCACCACTCAGCTTAGTGTCATCTGCAAACTTTCTGAGGGTGCACACAATTCCATCGTCTATGTCATTGGTGAAGATGTTGAAGAGCACCGGTCCCAAGACCAACCCCTAAGGGACACCACTTGTGACCGACCTCCACCCAGACGTAGAAACGTTGGCCACAATGACTAGTACCCTTAAGGAATTTGGTCTTTGTAGGAGTGACAGAGAGGTGCGGTATTGGCAAGATCTTAGGAGGGTTTCCAGGAGCCCCCTCTCTCTAATTGTCATATCACCCACAACGAAGGTTTGATCCTGTCTGCCAGCTGATGAAGCAAACCTTTGAATTGCTGGAAGGTATGTTTGTGCAGGCCAATGCCCAGCTGGGTGAAGCTCTGATGGTATATTACCACTCTAAATATTTTGTTCTGCCCATCCCTCCTCCAAGCACATCTGCCAAAGCCACAAAGAGGAGGGAGTCCCAAAGAAGTCAAAGGGACAGGTGGCAGCCAGGGCAGCTTTTAGAGGGTGATGTGAACCTTGTTTAAATCTTGGCACGATGCAGGTAAATTCAGCCTTGGTGTGTATAATGGCGAGGGGAGGTGAATGGCGATGCGGAGTTTGTTTCCTTTCCTCTGAAAGGGCTTATGGAGAAT
The DNA here is from genome assembly GCF_040182565.1 of Anser cygnoides. NCBI lineage: Eukaryota > Metazoa > Chordata > Aves > Anseriformes > Anatidae > Anser > Anser cygnoides. The sequence goes on along the minus strand of NC_089905.1, from coordinate 2,392,663 downwards.
CTTTCACTTGTCCTGAAAACACTGCAGAGGACAGGAATAGAGCAGGACGAGTACCCTCTTCCCAACTGGAGCATTCCTGTGGTGAAAAGTGTTATGTCTTGCAGGGTATTATGTGTGCATCACTGTGTCCTGAAGCCAAGTGGGTCTGGAGCAGCCCCGCAGGACTCCTCCAAAAATCCCACTCTGCTGCTGTGCAGGCTGTGCCTGGGGTGGTCCCAAGCCAATGATTGCTTTGTCCCTCCACCCTGGCCTCAAGCTGGGGAGACCGAGGTTGTGGCACACCAACAGCTCTGTTCTCAGTTCCCCCTTCCCACACTCTTGTCCTCCACAGGCACTGCTTTGCTCCTGCCACTCTGATCCTGCCTCAGGCAGAGTTAGGGGCACGTCTGGTGCCCTTGCTCATCTGGCTGCCCTTGTGAGGACTCCCAGAGCACGCGTGCTGCTGAGCAGGGTGGGTGAGGTGTCCTGTGGAAATCCTACCAAATATGTGCTTGTGCCTGCTGTGCTGTCAGTCTGGACAGCCAGGGCGCAAAGACATGGGCAGGCAGAGTGATGTGTATCAATTACTCAGCATGTGCTTTTGTTATTGAAGCTCTCCAGCAGGAAGTCTTGGGAGGGCAGCAGCCTTCATTCCCAATTCTTGGAATTAAGATTTGTAAAGCAGGAAGGTACAAAGGGGAGAAGTACGGTTACAAAAGAAGAGCCAGGCACATTTCTCCCAAGAGCAATAGTTAATCTGAGGGAGAGTCTAAAACCAAGATTAGAGGTGCCTTGCCTAGAAATACAATGACTAACAGAACCTGAGTAAGCGCTGCGTTGAGGAGGGAGATTGATAATGCTGACCCTCACACCTGGAAGTCCGGCCTGAAACTTCAAGGCTAGGGAGGAGATGTACTCCAAATATCAGGACGAGTGCTGAAGCAAGGCTCCAGGGAGTAAGAGGCTCGCATTGCCTTAAGAGGTAGGACAATCCTCATCATTGTCTTCATCATCTCCTTGTGCTGACGTGTATTTTTGCCTGGAAACATTTTGGCCTCTAATCCTGTGACTTGAAAGAAGCCAGCGTGGCAGAATGGCTATGACATGAGCAAGGAAACGAAAAGGGAGCATTGCAGGGAACAAATAAATGCCAGAGATTCTTAAATTGTAATATTTTGCATGTGAGATGAGCTTGCTAGTAAAAACATTACCTGTGCAAATGGTGCCTCTGGGCCTGGGGCAGTCTGGAACAGTATAAAAAGTCATCCAACAGCAGGCTGCCTCATCCACTTCTCTTGTCTTCTCCTCCTTGGTGAACAAGGTGAGCTGCAAGTGCCTTCTCCTCACTCCCCTCTTGCTCTTCTTCTCCCCTTGGCCTTCTGGCCTTGACCGAGTCTTTGCCTCTGTGCAGCTTTGGTGTGGGCCTTGCCCCTTGACGCTGCTCCCTCCATCACTGTTCTGCACGCCACTGTGGGGGAAGGTGGGAGGAGGTCTTGGGCTGTCTTTGCAGGGGCCCTTGGGGACACAGGCTCGCAAGCCCCTCTCTGTCCTCGCACAGCCTGTCGCTGCTCCCCAGACTATGCCTTCTGTCTTGGCCAGCAGGCTGTCAGGCTGCTGCTGACACGCTGCTTGTTCTTTCCCTGCCCTCTCTCCCAGGTGCGCCTCCATCCCACAGCCATGTCCTGCTACGATCTGTGCCGTCCCTGTGGCCCAACCCCGCTTGCCAACAGCTGCAACGAGCCCTGTGTCCGGCAGTGCCAGGACTCCCGTGTGGTGATCCAGCCCTCTCCCGTGGTGGTGACCCTGCCCGGCCCCATCCTCAGCTCCTTCCCCCAGAACACCGCAGTGGGATCCACCACCTCGGCTGCCGTTGGCAGCATTCTGAGTGAGGAGGGAGTGCCCATCTCCTCCGGGGGCTTTGGCCTCTCTGGCTTTGGTGGCCGCTACAGTGGCAGAAGGTGCCTGCCCTGCTAAAGCCCAGGTGGACGTCCAGTGAGCGCATCGACCAGGAAGCCCGAAGCCAGGTGCCGGACTGAGGACGGAGCTGCTGGCCAGGGTTTCCAGATGGGCTGAATACCCTCGTGGCCTCCTGCAGAGCAGAGAGGGAAGCCAGGGTGCCAGCCTGTGCTGTCTGGAAACACGGCCAGCAGACATCTTCTTCTCCCGCTTTCTTCTCTGCATCATGAGTCCTTGTTGTCTCCTGCTGTTCTGTGCCATGGGTTCATCCGGAAGCAAGTCAAGAGTGTCCTGTTTCTTCTCCCTCTCTCCATGCAAGGGAGGAAGACGTGCATCCCGTTGTGGTGATGGGGGGTCTGACTGCCAGCTGTCCTTGTGGCAGCCTGGGCCGGATCCCTTCCTCCAAGTGCTGCTTTGATTCCTTCTTCAGACTCATTAAAGTTTTTGCTTCAAGGTAATCTGAGTCTCCTTATGTTCCTTTTCTATTGGGATGTCCAGTGAACCTTTCCAGGGGGAACTGTGATGTCTTGGAGTGGAAAAGCATGGGTGGATATGGTCCTAATGTGGATCTCCTTCATGCCTGTAGGAGATCATAGAATCAGAGAATGGCTTGGGTTGAAAAGGACCTTAAGTATCATCTAGTTTCAACCCCGCTACTCTGGACAGGGTTGTCAACCAGAAGAGCAGGCTGCCCAGAGACACTTCTAGCCTAGCCTGGCCTTGATTGCCTCCAGGGATGGGGCATCCTCATCCTCTCATGGCTACCTGTTCCAGTGCCTCACCACCCTCTGAGTGAAAAGCTTTCTCCTAATATCTAACCTAAATCTCCCCTGTCTTAGTTTAAAACCATTCCCCCTTTTCCTATCACTACCAACACATGTAAACAGGTGTTCCCCCTCCTGTTCATACACTCCCTTCAAGTACTGGAAGGCCACAATGAGGTCTCCCAGGAGTCTTCTCTTCTCCAAGCTAATAAGCCCAGTTCCCTCAACCTTTCTCCATAGGAGAGGTGCTCCAGCCCTCTGATCATCTTAGTGGCCCACCTGTTGACCCGTTCCAATAGCTCCACATCCTTCTTGTGCTGGGGGCACCAGGGCTGCATGCAGTATTCCAGGTGGGGTCTCAGAAGAGCAGAGTAGAGGGGGACAATCACCTCCCTCTCCTGGCTGGCCACCCCTTCTTTAATGCAGCCCAGGAAATAGTTGGCCTTCTGGGCTGCAAGTGCGCACTGCTGGCTCATGTCCAGCTTCTCGTCCATCAGGACCGCCAAGTCCTTCTCCACAGGGCCGCTCTCAAGTTCTTCTTCTCCCAGTCTATATAAATAACTGGGATAGCCCCAGCCTAAGTGCAACACCTTGCACTTGGCCTTGTTGAACCTCATTAGGTTCTCATGGGCCCACTTCTCCGGCGTGCCCAGGTCCCTTTGGATGGCATCCCTTCCCTCTATTGTATCGACTGCACCACTCAGCTTAGTGTCATCTGCAAACTTTCTGAGGGTGCACACAATTCCATCGTCTATGTCATTGGTGAAGATGTTGAAGAGCACCGGTCCCAAGACCAACCCCTAAGGGACACCACTTGTGACCGACCTCCACCCAGACGTAGAAACGTTGGCCACAATGACTAGTACCCTTAAGGAATTTGGTCTTTGTAGGAGTGACAGAGAGGTGCGGTATTGGCAAGATCTTAGGAGGGTTTCCAGGAGCCCCCTCTCTCTAATTGTCATATCACCCACAACGAAGGTTTGATCCTGTCTGCCAGCTGATGAAGCAAACCTTTGAATTGCTGGAAGGTATGTTTGTGCAGGCCAATGCCCAGCTGGGTGAAGCTCTGATGGTATATTACCACTCTAAATATTTTGTTCTGCCCATCCCTCCTCCAAGCACATCTGCCAAAGCCACAAAGAGGAGGGAGTCCCAAAGAAGTCAAAGGGACAGGTGGCAGCCAGGGCAGCTTTTAGAGGGTGATGTGAACCTTGTTTAAATCTTGGCACGATGCAGGTAAATTCAGCCTTGGTGTGTATAATGGCGAGGGGAGGTGAATGGCGATGCGGAGTTTGTTTCCTTTCCTCTGAAAGGGCTTATGGAGAATCTTTCACTTGTCCTGAAAACACTGCAGAGGACAGGAATAGAGCAGGACGAGTACCCTCTTCCCAACTGGAGCATTCCTGTGGTGAAAAGTGTTATGTCTTGCAGGGTATTATGTGTGCATCACTGTGTCCTGAAGCCAAGTGGGTCTGGAGCAGCCCCGCAGGACTCCTCCAAAAATCCCACTCTGCTGCTGTGCAGGCTGTGCCTGGGGTGGTCCCAAGCCAATGATTGCTTTGTCCCTCCACCCTGGCCTCAAGCTGGGGAGACCGAGGTTGTGGCACACCAACAGCTCTGTTCTCAGTTCCCCCTTCCCACACTCTTGTCCTCCACAGGCACTGCTTTGCTCCTGCCACTCTGATCCTGCCTCAGGCAGAGTTAGGGGCACGTCTGGTGCCCTTGCTCATCTGGCTGCCCTTGTGAGGACTCCCAGAGCACGCGTGCTGCTGAGCAGGGTGGGTGAGGTGTCCTGTGGAAATCCTACCAAATATGTGCTTGTGCCTGCTGTGCTGTCAGTCTGGACAGCCAGGGCGCAAAGACATGGGCAGGCAGAGTGATATGTATCAATTACTCAGCATGTGCTTTTGTTATTGAAGCTCTCCAGCAGGAAGTCTTGGGAGGGCAGCAGCCTTCATTCCCAATTCTTGGAATTAAGATTTGTAAAGCAGGAAGGTACAAAGGGGAGAAGTACGGTTACAAAAGAAGAGCCAGGCACATTTCTCCCAAGAGCAATAGTTAATCTGAGGGAGAGTCTAAAACCAAGATTAGAGGTGCCTTGCCTAGAAATACAATGACTAACAGAACCTGAGTAAGCGCTGCGTTGAGGAGGGAGATTGATAATGCTGACCCTCACACCTGGAAGTCCGGCCTGAAACTTCAAGGCTAGGGAGGAGATGTACTCCAAATATCAGGACGAGTGCTGAAGCAAGGCTCCAGGGGGTAAGAGGCTCGCATTGCCTTAAGAGGTAGGACAATCCTCATCATTGTCTTCATCATCTCCTTGTGCTGACGTGTATTTTTGCCTGGAAACATTTTGGCCTCTAATCCTGTGACTTGAAAGAAGCCAGCGTGGCAGAATGGCTATGACATGAGCAAGGAAATGAAAAGGGAGCATTGCAGGGAACAAATAAATGCCAGAGATTCTTAAATTGTAATATTTTGCATGTGAGATGAGCTTGCTAGTAAAAACATTACCTGTGCAAATGGTGCCTCTGGGCCTGGGGCAGTCTGGAACAGTATAAAAAGTCATCCAACAGCAGGCTGCCTCATCCACTTCTCTTGCCTTCTCCTCCTTGGTGAACAAGGTGAGCTGCAAGTGCCTTCTCCTCACTCCCCTCTTGCTCTTCTTCTCCCCTTGGCCTTCTGGCCTTGACCGAGTCTTTGCCTCTGTGCAGCTTTGGTGTGGGCCTTGCCCCTTGACGCTGCTCCCTCCATCACTGTTCTGCACGCCACTGTGGGGGAAGGTGGGAGGAGGTCTTGGGCTGTCTTTGCAGGGGCCCTTGGGGACACAGGCTCGCAAGCCCCTCTCTGTCCTCGCACAGCCTGTCGCTGCTCCCCAGACTATGCCTTCTGTCTTGGCCAGCAGGCTGTCAGGCTGCTGCTGACACGCTGCTTGTTCTTTCCCTGCCCTCTCTCCCAGGTGCGCCTCCATCCCACAGCCATGTCCTGCTACGATCTGTGCCGTCCCTGTGGCCCAACCCCGCTTGCCAACAGCTGCAACGAGCCCTGTGTCCGGCAGTGCCAGGACTCCCGTGTGGTGATCCAGCCCTCTCCCGTGGTGGTGACCCTGCCCGGCCCCATCCTCAGCTCCTTCCCCCAGAACACCGCAGTGGGATCCACCACCTCGGCTGCCGTTGGCAGCATTCTGAGTGAGGAGGGAGTGCCCATCTCCTCCGGGGGCTTTGGCCTCTCTGGCTTTGGTGGCCGCTACAGTGGCAGGAGGTGCCTGCCCTGCTAAAGCCCAGGTGGACGTCCAGTGAGTGCATCGACCAGGAAGCCCGAAGCCAGGTGCCGGACTGAGGACGGAGCTGCTGGCCAGGGTTTCCAGATGGGCTGAATACCCTCGTGGCCTCCTGCAGAGCAGAGAGGGAAGCCAGGGTGCCAGCCTGTGCTGTCTGGAAACAAGGCCAGCAGACATCTTCTTCTCCCGCTTTCTTCTCTGCATCATGTGTCCTTGTTGTCTCCTGCTGTTCTGTGCCATGGGTTCATCCGGAAGCAAGTCAAGAGTGTCCTGTTTCTTCTCCCTCTCTCCATGCAAGGGAGGAAGACGTGCATCCCGTTGTGGTGATGGGGGGTCTGACTGCCAGCTGTCCTTGTGGCAGCCTGGGCCGGATCCCTTCCTCCAAGTGCTGCTTTGATTCCTTCTTCAGACTCATTAAAGTTTTTGCTTCAAGGTAATCTGAGTCTCCTTATGTTCCTTTTCTATTGGGATGTCCAGTGAACCTTTCCAGGGGGAACTGTGATGTCTTGGAGTGGAAAAGCATGGGTGGATATGGTCCTAATGTGGATCTCCTTCATGCCTGTAGGAGATCATAGAATCAGAGAATGGCTTGGGTTGAAAAGGACCTTAAGTATCATCTAGTTTCAACCCCGCTACTCTGGACAGGGTTGTCAACCAGAAGAGCAGGCTGCCCAGAGACACTTCTAGCCTAGCCTGGCCTTGATTGCCTCCAGGGATGGGGCATCCTCATCCTCTCATGGCTACCTGTTCCAGTGCCTCACCACCCTCTGAGTGAAAAGCTTTCTCCTAATATCTAACCTAAATCTCCCCTGTCTTAGTTTAAAACCATTCCCCCTTTTCCTATCACTACCAACACATGTAAACAGGTGTTCCCCCTCCTGTTCATACACTCCCTTCAAGTACTGGAAGGCCACAATGAGGTCTCCCAGGAGTCTTCTCTTCTCCAAGCTAATAAGCCCAGTTCCCTCAACCTTTCTCCATAGGAGAGGTGCTCCAGCCCTCTGATCATCTTAGTGGCCCACCTGTTGACCCGTTCCAATAGCTCCACATCCTTCTTGTGCTGGGGGCACCAGGGCTGCATGCAGTATTCCAGGTGGGGTCTCAGAAGAGCAGAGTAGAGGGGGACAATCACCTCCCTCTCCTGGCTGGCCACCCCTTCTTTAATGCAGCCCAGGAAATAGTTGGCCTTCTGGGCTGCAAGTGCGCACTGCTGGCTCATGTCCAGCTTCTCGTCCATCAGGACCGCCAAGTCCTTCTCCACAGGGCCGCTCTCAAGTTCTTCTTCTCCCAGTCTATATAAATAACTGGGATAGCCCCAGCCTAAGTGCAACACCTTGCACTTGGCCTTGTTGAACCTCATTAGGTTCTCATGGGCCCACTTCTCCGGCGTGCCCAGGTCCCTTTGGATGGCATCCCTTCCCTCTATTGTATCGACTGCACCACTCAGCTTAGTGTCATCTGCAAACTTTCTGAGGGTGCACACAATTCCATCGTCTATGTCATTGGTGAAGATGTTGAAGAGCACCGGTCCCAAGACCAACCCCTAAGGGACACCACTTGTGACCGACCTCCACCCAGACGTAGAAACGTTGGCCACAATGACTAGTACCCTTAAGGAATTTGGTCTTTGTAGGAGTGACAGAGAGGTGCGGTATTGGCAAGATCTTAGGAGGGTTTCCAGGAGCCCCCTCTCTCTAATTGTCATATCACCCACAACGAAGGTTTGATCCTGTCTGCCAGCTGATGAAGCAAACCTTTGAATTGCTGGAAGGTATGTTTGTGCAGGCCAATGCCCAGCTGGGTGAAGCTCTGATGGTATATTACCACTCTAAATATTTTGTTCTGCCCATCCCTCCTCCAAGCACATCTGCCAAAGCCACAAAGAGGAGGGAGTCCCAAAGAAGTCAAAGGGACAGGTGGCAGCCAGGGCAGCTTTTAGAGGGTGATGTGAACCTTGTTTAAATCTTGGCACGATGCAGGTAAATTCAGCCTTGGTGTGTATAATGGCGAGGGGAGGTGAATGGCGATGCGGAGTTTGTTTCCTTTCCTCTGAAAGGGCTTATGGAGAATCTTTCACTTGTCCTGAAAACACTGCAGAGGACAGGAATAGAGCAGGACGAGTATCCTCTTCCCAACTGGAGCATTCCTGTGGTGAAAAGTGTTATGTCTTGCAGGGTATTATGTGTGCATCACTGTGTCCTGAAGCCAAGTGGGTCTGGAGCAGCCCCGCAGGACTCCTCCAAAAATCCCACTCTGCTGCTGTGCAGGCTGTGCCTGGGGTGGTCCCAAGCCAATGATTGCTTTGTCCCTCCACCCTGGCCTCAAGCTGGGGAGACCGAGGTTGTGGCACACCAACAGCTCTGTTCTCAGTTCCCCCTTCCCACACTCTTGTCCTCCACAGGCACTGCTTTGCTCCTGCCACTCTGATCCTGCCTCAGGCAGAGTTAGGGGCACGTCTGGTGCCCTTGCTCATCTGGCTGCCCTTGTGAGGACTCCCAGAGCACGCGTGCTGCTGAGCAGGGTGGGTGAGGTGTCCTGTGGAAATCCTACCAAATATGTGCTTGTGCCTGCTGTGCTGTCAGTCTGGACAGCCAGGGCGCAAAGACATGGGCAGGCAGAGTGATGTGTATCAATTACTCAGCATGTGCTTTTGTTATTGAAGCTCTCCAGCAGGAAGTCTTGGGAGGGCAGCAGCCTTCATTCCCAATTCTTGGAATTAAGATTTGTAAAGCAGGAAGGTACAAAGGGGAGAAGTACGGTTACAAAAGAAGAGCCAGGCACATTTCTCCCAAGAGCAATAGTTAATCTGAGGGAGAGTCTAAAACCAAGATTAGAGGTGCCTTGCCTAGAAATACAATGACTAACAGAACCTGAGTAAGCGCTGCGTTAAGGAGGGAGATTGATAATGCTGACCCTCACACCTGGAAGTCCAGCCTGAAACTTCAAGGCTAGGGAGGAGATGTACTCCAAATATCAGGACGAGTGCTGAAGCAAGGCTCCAGGGAGTAAGAGGCTCGCATTGCCTTAAGAGGTAGGACAATCCTCATCATTGTCTTCATCATCTCCTTGTGCTGACGTGTATTTTTGCCTGGAAACATTTTGGCCTCTAATCCTGTGACTTGAAAGAAGCCAGCGTGGCAGAATGGCTATGACATGAGCAAGGAAACGAAAAGGGAGCATTGCAGGGAACAAATAAATGCCAGAGATTCTTAAATTGTAATATTTTGCATGTGAGATGAGCTTGCTAGTAAAAACATTACCTGTGCAAATGGTGCCTCTGGGCCTGGGGCAGTCTGGAACAGTATAAAAAGTCATCCAACAGCAGGCTGCCTCATCCACTTCTCTTGCCTTCTCCTCCTTGGTGAACAAGGTGAGCTGCAAGTGCCTTCTCCTCACTCCCCTCTTGCTCTTCTTCTCCCCTTGGCCTTCTGGCCTTGACCGAGTCTTTGCCTCTGTGCAGCTTTGGTGTGGGCCTTGCCCCTTGACGCTGCTCCCTCCATCACTGTTCTGCACGCCACTGTGGGGGAAGGTGGGAGGAGGTCTTGGGCTGTCTTTGCAGGGGCCCTTGGGGACACAGGCTCGCAAGCCCCTCTCTGTCCTCACACAGCCTGTCGCTGCTCCCCAGACTATGCCTTCTGTCTTGGCCAGCAGGCTGTCAGGCTGCTGCTGACACGCTGCTTGTTCTTTCCCTGCCCTCTCTCCCAGGTACGCCTCCATCCCACAGCCATGTCCTGCTATGATCTGTGCCGTCCCTGTGGCCCAACCCCGCTTGCCAACAGCTGCAACGAGCCCTGTGTCCGGCAGTGCCAGGACTCCCGTGTGGTGATTGAACCATCTCCCGTGGTGGTGACCCTGCCCGGCCCCATCCTCAGCTCCTTCCCCCAGAACACCGCTGTGGGATCCACCACCTCGGCTGCCGTTGGCAGCATTCTGAGTGAGGAGGGAGTGCCCATCTCCTCCGGGGGCTTTGGCCTCTCTGGCTTTGGTGGCCGCTACAGTGGCAGAAGGTGCCTGCCCTGCTAAAGCCCACGAGGATGACCAGTGAGTGCATCGACCAGGAAGCACGAAGCCAGGTGCCGGACTGAGGATGGAGCTGCTGGCCAGGGTTTCCAGATGGGCTGAATCCCCTCGTGGCCTCCTGCAGAGCAGAGAGGGAAGCCAGGGTGCCAGCCTGTGCTGTCTGGAAACATGGCCAGCAGACATCTTCTTCTCCCACTTTCTTCTCTGCATCATGAGTCCTTGTTGTCTCCTGCTGTCCTGTTGCATGGGTTCATCCGGAAGCAAGTCAAGAGTGTCCTTACTGTTTGTTCTCCCTCTTGTCATGTGAAGGAGGAAGACATGCATCCTGTTGTGGTGATGGGGGTTCTGACTGCCAGCTGTCCTTGTGGCAGTCTGGACTCCATCCCTTCCACCATGAGCTGCTTTGATTCCTTCTTCAGACTCATTAAAGTTTTTGCTTCAATATAATCTGAGTCTCCATATGTTCCTTTTCTATTTAGATGCCCAGTGAAAGATTTAATCTGGCTTGTTACTTTTTTCCTGTGATTCCCAGCCATGCTCTGTAGAGGGAACTGCGATATCATGGAGTCTACAGGTTCTTCTGCAATGAGACTATTGAATTCTGTGCCTACACTCCTGTTTCTGAAGCAGTCAACCTTTCCAAGAGTGCTGCACAGTCACTGCTTGTGAGTTTGTGTTACTGTTCCCCTGTGGCATTCAAGTGAGGGTTTCTGCCAAGTCCCTGTCTGACCCTTGCCTACCAGAGCAAGGAGAGGAAGAAATCCTCCTGGATGAAGCCGTTGTGCCTTCCTGACCTTCTTCCTCAACCTGTAAGAGAACCAAAAACAGAGAGGGAAGTAACATGGCTTGTGTGGAGGTGGCACATACTTGTTGGGTCCAACTGCACCGGGCTCTGGTGATTGCTCCTGCCACAGGGGACACAAGGGAAAACGAGCTCCACATATGCTTCTTCCCATATGCTCTAGTCCTCCACAGGAGATGCTTTTGTCTGTGTCACCCACTTCTGCTTGAGGCAGAGTGAGGGGCACCTCTCATGCTATCCCCTATGCTGGGGAAATCCTACGATGCCTTACACTGTAACTAAAGGCCTGCATTCTCTGACCGACCACTGGTGTCAGGCAAAGCCCTCAGCGTTGCTGTGCAGGAAGACCCTCAGGAAACACACTCTTTGTCAACATTCCTGAGCCACCTTGAGCTGACAGCAGAAGCAAAGTGCAGTGAAAAGCGGATACCAGGGAGGGAAGGCAGCATCTGCAGCAGGCGATCAGGGAGCGCAGGGTGCTGCAGGGCATTGCAACTTCTGGGCAGACCCTGAGCTGCGAGACATGTTTTGCCTTGGAAAATTAATTGAAGCTTCCTTCCTTTCTTCTTTTGTGGTAGATGCAGCTGGTGTCCTATGTCCCAGGTGCACAGGAGATTTCCTCCTCTTGCACATCAGTTGTCTGAGTGCAGCAGAGGCCCAATGGCCCTCATCAGGCTCACCAGAGGCCTCGCACCGCACCCTCCTCCCATTGACCCCAGGGCTATAGTTAAGCTCTGTCCTGAGCCTTTGGCCTCCCTTTCAGCTCTGGGTCATCAGTGTGGGTTGCCTGGTCTGTTACAGATTTGCTTATGCCTATCCTTGTGTCCCCTTGGTGGGCCCAAAGTTGCCCAGTGGTTTCCCAGCTTTCCCTTGGGTCTGCCTGTTTTTTTTTTTTTTTGTATTGTTTTGTTTTCCCGGGCCTAGTCAGCAGTCCTTGGGCCCTGTGTTGACCCTGGTTGCTGTCACTGGACCTGACCCTGAAGTGTGGACTGGCTTGTCATCAGTCCTGTGTTACCACCATGAATCTGACCATTGAGCTGGACTCCTGGCTGAATCTGCCTTCCATCTCCTCATCTTCCTTGCTCAGGTGCTGTGCAACGAGAGCCATTGCTGGTGTAGCTGCTGCCCTGCTGGCTGTATGGCCTTGCTTGGCTCCTGGCTCCCATTTTGTAGGCAGCAGGTGGCTCCTACTGAGCTGTGACAGCACTCTTTGGGATAGATGTTCACTGTCATCATCAGGGTAGTACTGTGCGCCTTCAAACCCTTCCTCATCTTCCTAAATGAGGAATTTGGTTGGGCCTCTGTGATTAGAGAGTTGCCTGTGTCTGGTGGAGTCCCAGCCTCATTGGGAAGGCATTTTGTCCACCCCGTGGGATAAGGGCCTGGCTGAGGGGCCTGAGCTCTGTATGCTGATTATCCCAAGCTGGGCGGTTGTTCCCCCAGGAACTGTGCTGCTGAAGGAAAGTGCAGGGTATGTCTTGGTGTTGCCCCTTGGCACACGTCCCCAGGGACGTCCTGATAGCTGCTGCTGCCCAGGCTGCCCTCGATGGCACTCCCAGACCTCCCTTGTTTCTGGGCAGAGTTCTGTGTTGCATGGAAATATGGTCACATTTTTGCTGGTGTGCACTGTTCTGTCAGTATGTGGGGTCAAAGCAGAATCTGAGGCGTGGAGATGGGGAAGGAGGAAAGCAGCTCTATTTGTTGTCCAGTATGGGCCTTTGTCTGCAGGAGACATCCCGGTTTAACAGGAGTGGGCAGCAGGAGTGTGTGTTAGAGAGAGAGCCATGTCCCTGTTTCTGAAAGAGGCCTGCTGTGGTGACAGGGGACCTCTAGTTGTTGGGGGCAGAGGGGAGAGGAAAACCAGCCAAGCTTTTGTCTCCTGAGAGCAATGCTTGGTCCCACAGAAGGGCTGAGGCCTGATGGCAGAGCTGCCATGCTTGGAAATCTGTTGCCTAAGGCAGCCTGAGCAGGTTGATAGGTAAAGCAAAGGCTGTGTCTGCTCTTTGCTGATGAGTCTGGCTGGCAGTCTGACCTTTAAGGGTGGGTTTGCAAGGAAATGAGTACCCATGCATTTAGGACAAAGCCTGAAGGAAGCTGCAGGAGGGTGAGAGGCTGGCACCACTTGACAATTTGGCCATCTCCTTCTTTTTGCCTTCATCTTCTTCCTGTGCTTTTGTGTCACTTCCCCAGAAGCATTTTGGCCTGTAATCCTGTCACTTGAAAGGAGCCTGTGTGATGGAATGGGCATGTCCTGAACAGGAAAATGAAAAGGGGTCACTGCAGGGAACATAAGACACCCATTTCTTTAATTGTGGTGTTTTGCATACTTGACGGTCTTGTTGGTAAACACATTACAAGTGCAAATGGCGCCTCTGGGCCTGGGGCAGTCTGGACTGGTATAAAAGCCTGTCCAACAGCAGGCTCCCTCATCCACTTCTCTTGCCTTCTCCTCCTTGGTGAACAAGGTGAGCTGCAAGGACCTTCTCCTCACTCCCCTCTTGCTCTTCTTCTCCCCTTGGCCTTCTGGCCTCGATCAAGTCTTTGCCTCCGTGCATGTTTGGTGTGGGCCTTGCCCCTTGACGCTGCTCCCTCCATTGCTGTTCTGCTTGCCACTGCAGGGGGAGGTGGGAGGAGGTCTTGGGCTGTCTTTGCAGGGGCCCTTGGGCCTCTCTCTGTCCTCGCACAGCCTGTCGCTGCTCCCCAGACTATGCCTTCTGTCTTGGCCAGCAGGCTGTCAGGCTGCTGCTGACACGCTGCTTGTTCTTTCCCTGCCCTCTCTCCCAGGTGCGCCTCCATCCCACAGCCATGTCCTGCTACGATCTGTGCCGTCCCTGTGGCCCAACCCCGCTTGCCAACAGCTGCAACGAGCCCTGTGTCCGGCAGTGCCAGGACTCCCGTGTGGTGATCCAGCCCTCTCCCGTGGTGGTGACCCTGCCCGGCCCCATCCTCAGCTCCTTCCCCCAGAACACCGCTGTGGGATCCACCACCTCGGCTGCCGTTGGCAGCATTCTGAGTGAGGAGGGAGTGCCCATCTCCTCCGGGGGCTTTGGCCTCTCTGGCTTTGGTGGCCGCTACAGTGGCAGGAGGTGCCTGCCCTGCTAAAGCCCACGAGGATGACCAGTGAGCGCATCGACCAGGAAGCCTGAAGCCAAGCGCCGGACTGAGAACGGAGCTGCTGGCCAGGGTTTCCAGATGGGCTGAGCACCCTCGTGGCCTCCTGCAGAGCAGAGAGGGAAGCCAGGGTGCCAGCCTGTGCTGTCTGGAAACACGGCCAGCAGACATCTTCTTCTCCCGCTTTCTTCTCTGCATCATGAGTCCTTGTTGTCTCCTGCTGTCGTGTACCATGGGTTCATCCGGAAGCAAGTCAAGAGTGTCCTGTTTCTTCTCCCTCTTGCCATGTGAAGGAGGAAGACATGCATCCCGTTGTGGTGATGGGGGGTCTGACTGCCAGCTGTCCTTGTGGCAGCCTGGGCCGGATCCCTTCCTCCAAGTGCTGCTTTGATTCCTTCTTCAGACTCATTAAAGTTTATGCTGCAATGTAATCTGTGTCTCCTCATGATCCTTCCCTTTTGGCATTCCCAGCCATGCTCTGTCGAGGGAACTGGGATATCATGGAGTCTACAGGTTCTTCTGCAATGAGACTATTGAATTCTGTGCCTACACTCCTGTTTCTGAAGCAGTCAACCAGTCCAACAGAGATGCACAGGCAGTGCTTTTGTGTTTGCCAGACCATTCTGCAGCATTCACCTAAGGGTTTCTGCCAAGTCCCTGTCTGACCCTTGCCTACCAGAGCAAGGAGAGGAAGAAATCCTCCTGGATGAAGCCGTTGTGCCTTCCTGACCTTCTGCCCCAAAATGGAAGGGCACCAGCATCAGGGAGGGAAGCAACATGGCTTGAGTGTGGTTGCTTAATTACACCATGCTCTGGTGATTGCTCCTGCCACAGGGGACACAAGGGAAAACAAGCTCCACAACCCTTCTTCCCATATGCTCTAGTCCTCCACAGGAGATGCTTTTGTCTGTGTCACCCACTCCTGCTTGAGGCAGAGTGAGGGGCACCTCTCATGCTATCCCCTATGCTGGGGAAATCCTACGATGCCTTACACTGTAACTAAAGGCCTGCATTCTCTGACCGACCACTGGTGTCAGGCAAAGCCCTCAGCGTTGCTGTGCAGGAAGACCCTCAGGAAACACACTCTTTGTCAACATTCCTGAGCCACCTTGAGCTGACAGCAGGAGCAAAGTGCAGTGAAAAGCGGATACCAGGGAGGAAAGGCAGCATCTGCAGCAGGCGATCAGGGAGCGCAGGGTGCTGCAGGGCATTGCAACTTCTGGGCAGACCCTGAGCTGCGAGACATGTTTTGCCTTGGAAAATTAATTGAAGCTTCCTTCCTTTCTTCTTTTGTGGTAGATGCAGCTGGTGTCCTATGTCCCAGGTGCACAGGAGATTTTCTCCTCTTGCACATCAGTAGTCTGAGTGCAGCAGAGGCCCAATGGCCCTCATCAGGCTCACCTGGGGCCTCGCACCACACCCTCTTCCCATTGACCCCAGGGCTATAGTTAAGCTCTGTCCTGAGCCTTTGGCCTCCCTTTCAGCTCTGGGTCATCAGTGTGGGTTGCCTGGTCTGTTGCAGATTTGTTTACCACAGAATCACAGAATTGTAGAGGTTGGAAGGGACCTCAAGAGATAATCGGGTCCAACCCTCCTGCCAAAGCAGGTTTCCTAGGGAAGGTTGCCAAGGTAGGCATCTAGAAGGGACTTGAATATCTCCAGAGAAGGAGACTCCACAACCTCCCTGGGCAGCCTGTTCTAGTTCTCCATCACACTTACCTTGAAGAAGTTCTTTCACATGTTGGCGTGGAACTTTCTGCGGAATTTATGCCTGCCCCTGGGTCCCCTTGGTGGGCTCAAAGTTGCCCAGTGGTTTCCCAGCTTTCCCTTGGGTCAATCTATTTTATTTATTGATTAATTGATTTATTCTGGGCCTGGTCAGCAGTCCTTGGGCCCTGTGTTGACCCTGGTTGCTGTCACTGGACCTGACCCTGAAGTGTGGACTGGCTTGTCATCAGTCCTGTGTTACCACCATGAATCTGACCATTGAGCTGGACTCCTGGCTGAATCTGCCTTCCATCTCCTCATCTTCCTTGCTCAGGTGCTGTGCAACGAGAGCCATTGCTGGTGTAGCTGCTGCCCTGCTGGCTGTATGGCCTTGCTTGGCTCCTGGCTCCCATTTTGTAGGCAGCAGGTGGCTCCTACTGAGCTGTGACAGCACTCTTTGGGATAGATGTTCACTGTCATCATCAGGGTAGTACTGTGCGCCTTCAAACCCTTCCTCATCTTCCTAAATGAGGAATTTGGTTGGGCCTCTGTGATTAGAGAGTTGCCTGTGTCTGGTGGAGTCCCAGCCTCATTGGGAAGGCATTTTGTCCACCCCGTGGGATAAGGGCCTGGCTGAGGGGCCTGAGCTCTGTATGCTGATTATCCCAAGCTGGGCGGTTGTTCCCCCAGGAACTGTGCTGCTGAAGGAAAGTGCAGGGTATGTCTTGGTGTTGCCCCTTGGCACACGTCCCCAGGGACGTCCTGATAGCTGCTGCTGCCCAGGCTGCCCTCGATGGCACTCCCAGACCTCCCTTGTTTCTGGGCAGAGTTCTGTGTTGCATGGAAATATGGTCACATTTTTGCTGGTGTGCACTGTTCTGTCAGTATGTGGGGTCAAAGCAGAATCTGAGGCGTGGAGATGGGGAAGGAGGAAAGCAGCTCTATTTGTTGTCCAGTATGGGCCTTTGTCTGCAGGAGACATCCCGGTTTAACAGGAGTGGGCAGCAGGAGTGTGTGTTAGAGAGAGAGCCATGTCCCTGTTTCTGAAAGAGGCCTGCTGTGGTGACAGGGGACCTCTAGTTGTTGGGGGCAGAGGGGAGAGGAAAACCAGCCAAGCTTTTGTCTCCTGAGAGCAATGCTTGGTCCCACAGAAGGGCTGAGGCCTGATGGCAGAGCTGCCATGCTTGGAAATCTGTTGCCTAAGGCAGCCTGAGCAGGTTGATAGGTAAAGCAAAGGCTGTGTCTGCTCTTTGCTGATGAGTCTGGCTGGCAGTCTGACCTTTAAGGGTGGGTTTGCAAGGAAATGAGTACCCATGCATTTAGGACAAAGCCTGAAGGAAGCTGCAGGAGGGTGAGAGGCTGGCACCACTTGACAATTTGGCCATCTCCTTCTTTTTGCCTTCATCTTCTTCCTGTGCTTTTGTGTCACTTCCCCAGAAGCATTTTGGCCTGTAATCCTGTCACTTGAAAGGAGCCTGTGTGATGGAATGGGCATGTCCTGAACAGGAAAATGAAAAGGGGTCACTGCAGGGAACATAAGACACCCATTTCTTTAATTGTGGTGTTTTGCATACTTGACGGTCTTGTTGGTAAACACATTACAAGTGCAAATGGCGCCTCTGGGCCTGGGGCAGTCTGGACTGGTATAAAAGCCTGTCCAACAGCAGGCTCCCTCATCCACTTCTCTTGCCTTCTCCTCCTTGGTGAACAAGGTGAGCTGCAAGGACCTTCTCCTCACTCCCCTCTTGCTCTTCTTCTCCCCTTGGCCTTCTGGCCTCGATCAAGTCTTTGCCTCCGTGCATGTTTGGTGTGGGCCTTGCCCCTTGACGCTGCTCCCTCCATTGCTGTTCTGCTTGCCACTGCAGGGGGAGGTGGGAGGAGGTCTTGGGCTGTCTTTGCAGGGGCCCTTGGGCCTCTCTCTGTCCTCGCACAGCCTGTCGCTGCTCCCCAGACTATGCCTTCTGTCTTGGCCAGCAGGCTGTCAGGCTGCTGCTGACACGCTGCTTGTTCTTTCCCTGCCCTCTCTCCCAGGTGCGCCTCCATCCCACAGCCATGTCCTGCTACGATCTGTGCCGTCCCTGTGGCCCAACCCCGCTTGCCAACAGCTGCAACGAGCCCTGTGTCCGGCAGTGCCAGGACTCCCGTGTGGTGATCCAGCCCTCTCCCGTGGTGGTGACCCTGCCCGGCCCCATCCTCAGCTCCTTCCCCCAGAACACCGCTGTGGGATCCACCACCTCGGCTGCCGTTGGCAGCATTCTGAGTGAGGAGGGAGTGCCCATCTCCTCCGGGGGCTTTGGCCTCTCTGGCTTTGGTGGCCGCTACAGTGGCAGGAGGTGCCTGCCCTGCTAAAGCCCACGAGGATGACCAGTGAGCGCATCGACCAGGAAGCCTGAAGCCAAGCGCCGGACTGAGAACGGAGCTGCTGGCCAGGGTTTCCAGATGGGCTGAGCACCCTCGTGGCCTCCTGCAGAGCAGAGAGGGAAGCCAGGGTGCCAGCCTGTGCTGTCTGGAAACACGGCCAGCAGACATCTTCTTCTCCCGCTTTCTTCTCTGCATCATGAGTCCTTGTTGTCTCCTGCTGTCGTGTACCATGGGTTCATCCGGAAGCAAGTCAAGAGTGTCCTGTTTCTTCTTCCTCCCATCTTTTGAGGGAGGAAGATGTGCATCCTGCTGTGGTGAAGGGGGGTCTGACTGTCAGCTGTCCTTGTGTCAGACTGGGCCGGATCCCTTCCTCCAAGTGCTGCTTTGATTCCTTCTTCAGACTCATTAAAGTTTTTGCTGCAATGTAATCTGAGTCTCCTTATGTTCTTTTTCTATTGGGATGTCCGGTGAACCTTTCCAAGGAGAACTGTGATGTCTTGGAGTGGAAAAGCATGGGTGGATATGGTCCTAATATGGATCATCTTCATGCCTGTAGGAGATGAGTACTCTTGAAGAATTTGGTCTTTATAAATGTCAAAGAGAGGTGGAGGAAAGTCGTATTGGCAAAGTCTTAGAAGGGTGTCCAGGAACTCCCTCTAATTGAACTATCACCAACAATGAAGGTTTTCCAACACTTTGTACTCTGCTGCTCAAGGCAGGAAGGTATGAAGGGGAGAAGCATGACTGAAAAAGAAAAGCCACAAACATTTCTCCCAAGAGCAATAGTTAATCTGAGGGAGAGTCCAAAACCCAAGATTATAGGTGCCCTGCTTAGAAAGGTGATGCCTAAGAGGATCTGAGTGACCATAATGTTTATGGGTGACACTAACTTTGTTGATGACACCAAGGCGAGTGGTACAGTTGATATCCCTGTTGGGAAGGGATTTTAGCAGGAGGGACCCTGCCAGGTGTGAGAACTGGGGCCATGTGAACTTCATGAAGTTCAGCAAGGGCATGTGCAAGTTCCTGCGTCTGGTTTGAGGAAATCCCCCATGTCAGTACAGGCTGGGTGTGGGCATGTAGATGTGGTGCTTCGGTACATGGTTTAGTGGTAGCCTTGGCAGTGCTAGACTAACAGTTGCACTTGATGATCTTAGAGGTCTTTTCCAACCTAAATGACTCTACGATCCTGTGAATTGACTGAGATTGGCCCTGCAGAGTAGGAGTCAGCAATATGTGCTTGTAGCCCAGAAAACCAATTACATCTTGGGCTGCATGAAAAGAAGTGTGGCCAGCAGGACAAAGGGAGGTAATTCTCTTTGTCTACTGTGCTCTACTTCACCCAGAGAACCGTATCCATCTCTGGGTTCCCTGGTACAAGAAAGACGTGGACCTGTTAGAGCAGGTCTAGCAGAGGCCATGAAAATGACCTGAGGGCTGGAGTACCTCTGCTATAAAGACAGGCTGAGAGAGTTGGGCTTGTTGAGCCTGGAGAGGAGAAGGCTCCAGGGAAACATTGCAGCCTTTAAATATCTAAAGTTGTCTTGTAAGAAAGATGGATAAAGACTTTTTACCAGGCACAGCAGTGACAGGACAAGGGGAAACAGTTTTAAAGTGAAAGAGGGTAAGTTGAGAGGGGATCTAAGGAAGAAAGTTTTCACAGCGACAGTTGTTACACACTGGAAGCCTCAGCATTGAGAATGTTCAAAGTGAGGTTGGATGGAGTATGAGTAACCAGATCTGGTGGAAGATGTCCCTGCCCAAGGCAGAGGGTTGGACTAGATGATCTTTAAAGGTCCCTTCCAAACTAAGCCATTGCCTAACTTAAGATTTTATTACAGCATCAGGGGGAGCAATTGATGATGCTGGCCCTCCCATGCGGAAGTCCAGGCGAAGCTTCAGGGTTAGGAGGAAACCTACCCCAAACATCAGGACAAGTGTTGAAGCAAGGCCCCAAAGGGCAAGAGGCTGGCGTTCCCCACCGAGGTTGCACACTCCTCATCACTGGCCGCATCATCTGCTTGTGCTGACGTGTCACGTCTTCTGGAAAAAAATATTTTGGCCTCTAATCCTGTGACTTGAAAGAAGACTCCGTGGTGGAATGGGCATGTCTTAAGCAAGGAAATGAAAAGGGAACGTTGCAGGGAACAGAAACAAGACACCCATTTCTTTAATTGTAGTGTTTTACATACAAATGGGCTTGCTATAACACATACTGCATACGTGGTGTGCCACTGGGCCTGGGGCTGTCTGAGCCAGTATAAAAACCCATCCAACAGCATGCTCCCTCATCCACTTCTCTTGCCTTCTCCTTGGTGAACAAGGTGAGCTGCAAGTGCCTTCTCCTCACTCCCCTCTTGCTCTTCTTCTCCCCTTGGCCTTCTGGCCTCGACCGAGTCTTTGCCTCTGTGCAGCTTTGGTGTGGGCCTTGCCCCTTGATGCTGCTCCCTCCATCACTGTTCTACTTGCCACTGTGGGGGAAGGTGGGAGGAGGTCTTGGGCTGTCTTTGCAGGGGCCACTGGGGACACAGGCTCGCAAGCCCCTCTCTGTCCTCGCACAGCCTGTCGCTGCTCCCCAGACTATGCCTTCTGTCTTGGCCAGCAGGCTGTCAGGCTGCTGCTGACACGCTGCTTGTTCTTTCCCTGCCCTCTCTCCCAGGTGCGCCTCCATCCCACAGCCATGTCCTGCTACGATCTGTGCCGTCCCTGTGGCCCAACCCCGCTTGCCAACAGCTGCAACGAGCCCTGTGTCCGGCAGTGCCAGGACTCCCGTGTGGTGATCCAGCCCTCTCCCGTGGTGGTGACCCTGCCCGGCCCCATCCTCAGCTCCTTCCCCCAGAACACCGCAGTGGGATCCACCACCTCAGCTGCTGTTGGCAGTATCCTGAGTTCTGAGGGAGTGCCCATCTCCTCCGGGGGCTTTGGCTTCTCTGGCATTGGTGGCCGCTACAGTGGCAGAAGGTGCCTGCCCTGCTAAAGCCCAGGTGGACGTCCAGTGAGCGCATCGACCAGGAAGCCCGAAGCCAGGTGCCGGACTGAGAACGGAGCTGCTGGCCAGGGTTTCCAGATGGGCTGAGTACCCTCGTGCCCCCCTGCAGAGCAGAAAGGGAAGTCAGGGTGCCATCCTGTGCTGTCTGGAAACACGGCCAGCAGACATCTTCTTCTTCTCCCGCTTTCTTCTCTACATCATGAGTCCTTGTCTCCTGCTGTCCTGTTCCATGGGTTCATCCGGAAGCAAGTCAAGAGTGTCCTGTTTCTTCTTCCTCCCGTCTTTTGAGGGAGGAAGACGTGCATCCCACTGTGGTGAATGGGGGGTCTGACTGTCAGCTGTCCATGTGGCAACCTGGGCCGGATCCCTTCCTCCAAGTGCTGCTTTGATTCCTTCTTCAGACTCATTAAAGTTTTTGCTGCAATGTAATCTGAGTCTCCTTATGTTCTTTTTCTATTGGGATGTCCAGTGAAGCCATGCAGGGAGCACTGTGATGTCTTGGAGTGGAAAAGCATGGGTGGATATGGTCCTAATGTGTATCTCCTTCATGCCTGTAGGACATGAGTACCCTTAAGGAATTTGGTCTTTATAAGAGTCAAAGAGAAGTGGAGGAGAGTCATATTGGCATAGTATCAGAATCACAGAATCACAGAAATGTAGGGATTGCAAGGGACCTAAAGATATCATTGGGTCCAACCCCCTTGCCAAAGCAGGTTCGCTAGAGCAGGTTGTCCAGGTAGGTGTCCAGACAGGTCTTGAATATCTTCAGAGAAGGAGAGTCCACAACCTCCCTGGGCAGCCTGTTCCAGTGCTCTGTCACTGTCACTGTTATGAAGTTCTTTTGCATGTTAGCGCGGAACTTCCTGTGATCCATTTTGTGGCATTGCCCCTTGTCCTGTCCTCACATACCACTGAAAAGAGGTTGGCCATATCCCTCTGTCTCCCACACTTAAGGTATTTATAAACATGAATAGAATCCCCTCTCAGTCTTCTTTTCTCAAGGCTGAACAGACCCAGGTCTCTCAGCCTTTCCTCATAGGGGAGATGCTCCTTGACCCCTTTGTGGCCCTCTGCTGGACTCTTTCCAGGAGATTCCTGTATTTTTTATTCCAGGAGCCCAGAACTGGATACAGTACTCCGGGTGAGGCCTGACCAGGGCTGAGTAGAGGGGGAGGATCACCTCCCTTGACCTGCTGGCCACCCTCCTTTTAATGCATGCCAGGATCCCTTTGGCCTTCTTGCCTACAAGGGCACATGTTGGCTCATGACCAACCTGTCGTCCACCAGGACCCCCAAGTCCTTCTCTGCAGAGCTCCTCTTGAGCAGGTCATCCCCCAGCCTGTACTGATACATGCAGTTGTTCCTTCCCAGGGGCAGGACTCTACACTTACTCTTGTTAAACCTCATTTGGTTTCTCCCTGCCCAGCTCTCCAACCTGTCCAGGTCTCACTGAATGGCAGCACAGCCTTCTGGCATGTTGGCCACTCCTCCTAGCTTTGTATCGTCAGCATACGTGCTGAGGGTGGACACTATTCCCTCATAAAGGTCGTCGATGAAGATGTTGAACAAGACTGGACCCAGCACTGACCCCTGGGGAACACCGCTAGTCACAGGTATCCAGCCAGACTCTGCGATGCCAATCACCACGCTCTGAGCTAGGACGGTCAGCCAGTTCTCAACCCACTTTATTTTCCAATAATATATCCCACACTTTCTCAGCTTTGCTAGCTGGATGTCGTGGGAGAGAGTTATGGGTGACACTAACTTTGTTGATGGCACCAAGGCGAGTAGTACAGTTGATATCCCTGTTGGGAAGGGATTTTAGCAGGAGGGACCCTGCCAGGTGTGAGAACTGGGGCCATGTGAACTTCATGAAGTTCAGCAAGGGCATGTGCAAGTTCCTGCGTCTGGTTTGAGGAAATCCCCCATGTCAGTACAGGCTGGGTGTGGGCATGTAGATGTGGTGCTTCGGTACATGGTTTAGTGGTAGCCTTGGCAGTGCTAGACTAACAGTTGCACTTGATGATCTTAGAGGTCTTTTCCAACCTAAATGACTCTACGATCCTGTGAATTGACTGAGATTGGCCCTGCAGAGTAGGAGTCAGCAATATGTGCTTGTAGCCCAGAAAACCAATTACATCTTGGGCTGCATGAAAAGAAGTGTGGCCAGCAGGACAAAGGGAGGTAATTCTCTTTGTCTACTGTGCTCTACTTCACCCAGAGAACCGTATCCATCTCTGGGTTCCCTGGTACAAGAAAGACGTGGACCTGTTAGAGCAGGTCTAGCAGAGGCCATGAAAATGACCTGAGGGCTGGAGTACCTCTGCTATAAAGACAGGCTGAGAGAGTTGGGCTTGTTGAGCCTGGAGAGGAGAAGGCTCCAGGGAAACATTGCAGCCTTTAAATATCTAAAGTTGTCTTGTAAGAAAGATGGATAAAGACTTTTTACCAGGCACAGCAGTGACAGGACAAGGGGAAACAGTTTTAAAGTGAAAGAGGGTAAGTTGAGAGGGGATCTAAGGAAGAAAGTTTTCACAGCGACAGTTGTTACACACTGGAAGCCTCAGCATTGAGAATGTTCAAAGTGAGGTTGGATGGAGTATGAGTAACCAGATCTGGTGGAAGATGTCCCTGCCCAAGGCAGAGGGTTGGACTAGATGATCTTTAAAGGTCCCTTCCAAACTAAGCCATTGCCTAACTTAAGATTTTATTACAGCATCAGGGGGAGCAATTGATGATGCTGGCCCTCCCATGCGGAAGTCCAGGCGAAGCTTCAGGGTTAGGAGGAAACCTACCCCAAACATCAGGACAAGTGTTGAAGCAAGGCCCCAAAGGGCAAGAGGCTGGCGTTCCCCACCGAGGTTGCACACTCCTCATCACTGGCCGCATCATCTGCTTGTGCTGACGTGTCACGTCTTCTGGAAAAAAATATTTTGGCCTCTAATCCTGTGACTTGAAAGAAGACTCCGTGGTGGAATGGGCATGTCTTAAGCAAGGAAATGAAAAGGGAACGTTGCAGGGAACAGAAACAAGACACCCATTTCTTTAATTGTAGTGTTTTACATACAAATGGGCTTGCTATAACACATACTGCATACGTGGTGTGCCACTGGGCCTGGGGCTGTCTGAGCCAGTATAAAAACCCATCCAACAGCATGCTCCCTCATCCACTTCTCTTGCCTTCTCCTTGGTGAACAAGGTGAGCTGCAAGTGCCTTCTCCTCACTCCCCTCTTGCTCTTCTTCTCCCCTTGGCCTTCTGGCCTCGACCGAGTCTTTGCCTCTGTGCAGCTTTGGTGTGGGCCTTGCCCCTTGATGCTGCTCCCTCCATCACTGTTCTACTTGCCACTGTGGGGGAAGGTGGGAGGAGGTCTTGGGCTGTCTTTGCAGGAGCCACTGGGGACACAGGCTCGCAAGCCCCTCTCTGTCCTCGCACAGCCTGTCGCTGCTCCCCAGACTATGCCTTCTGTCTTGGCCAGCAGGCTGTCAGGCTGCTGCTGACACGCTGCTTGTTCTTTCCCTGCCCTCTCTCCCAGGTGCGCCTCCATCCCACAGCCATGTCCTGTTACGATCTGTGCCGTCCCTGTGGCCCAACCCCGCTTGCCAACAGCTGCAACGAGCCCTGTGTCCGGCAGTGCCAGGACTCCCGTG
Source organism: Anser cygnoides (assembly GCF_040182565.1). Classification (NCBI taxonomy): domain Eukaryota; kingdom Metazoa; phylum Chordata; class Aves; order Anseriformes; family Anatidae; genus Anser; species Anser cygnoides. The sequence goes on along the minus strand of NC_089905.1, from coordinate 2,368,042 downwards.
TGGTGATCCAGCCCTCTCCCGTGGTGGTGACCCTGCCCGGCCCCATCCTCAGCTCCTTCCCCCAGAACACCGCAGTGGGATCCACCACCTCGGCTGCCGTTGGCAGCATTCTGAGTGAGGAGGGAGTGCCCATCTCCTCCGGGGGCTTTGGCCTCTCTGGCTTTGGTGGCCGCTACAGTGGCAGAAGGTGCCTGCCCTGCTAAAGCCCAGGTGGACGTGCAGTGAGCGCATCGACCAGGAAGCCCGTAGCCAGGTGCCGGACTGAGGACGGAGCTGCTGGCCAGGGTTTCCAGATGGGCTGAGTACCCTCGTGCCCCCCTGCAGAGCAGAAAGGGAAGTCAGGGTGCCAGCCTGTGCTGTCTGGAAACACGGCCAGCAGACATCTTCTTCTCCCGCTTTCTTCTCTGCATCATGGGTCCTTGTTGTCTCCTGCTGTCCTGTGCCATGGGTTCATCCGGAAGCAAGTCAAGAGTGTCCTGTTTCTTCTCCCTCTTGCCATGTGAAGGAGGAAGACGTGCATCCGGTTGTGGTGAAGGGGGGTCTGACTGCCAGCTGTCCTTGTGGCAGTCTGGACCACATCCCTTCCACCACGAACTGCTTCGATTCTTTCTTTAGACTCATTAAAGTTTTTGCTGCAATGTAATCTGTCTCCTTATGTTCCTTTTCTATTGGGATGTCCAGTGAAACTGTCCGGGGGGAAACGTGACGTCTTGGAGTGAAAAAGTGTGGGTGTATATGGTCCTAATGTGGATCTCCTGCTTGCCAGGTGGAGTTGGCTAGTCTCGAGGCAGATAGCTGTTTGTGGAGAGGTGGAGTGGTGTATTGTGTTTATAAGACATAATGAGGTATGCTTGTGCAGACCAGTGCACAACTGGATGAAGCTCTGATGGTGGATTACCACTCTAAAGATATTGTTTTGCTCATGCTTCCTCCAAGGACATCTGCAAAAGCCTCAAGGAGGAGAAAGTCCCAAAGAAGTCAAAGGGACAGGTGGCAGCTAGGGCAGCAGTGTAAATTGAGATCTAAGCCCTGCTTTGATCTTGTGCTGTGGGCGTGTGTAATGTCTAGGGGAGGGAGAGGGAAACATGGAGGGTGCTTCCTCTCCTCTAGGGAGAAAATTAGTGTATGTGGTATGTCCAGAAAACACTGCAGAGGACAGGAATAGAGCAGGACGAGTATCATCTGCCCTGGTGGAGCAGTCCTGTGGTGAAAAGTGTTATGTCTTGCAGGGTATTATATGTGCATCACTGTTTCCTGAAGCCAAGTGGGTCTGGAGCAGCCCCGCAGGACTCCTCCAAAAATCCCACTCTGCTGCTGTGCAGGCTGTGCCTGGGGTGGTCCCAAGCCAATGATTGCTTTGTCCCTCCACCCTGGCCTCAAGCTGGGGAGACCGAGGTTGTGGCACACCAACAGCTCTGTTCTCAGTTCCCCCTTCCCACACTCTTGTCCTCCACAGGCACTGCTTTGCTCCTGCCACTCTGATCCTGCCTCAGGCAGAGTTAGGGGCACGTCTGGTGCCCTTGCTCATCTGGCTGCCCTTGTGAGGACTCCCAGAGCACGCGTGCTGCTGAGCAGGGTGGGTGAGGTGTCCTGTGGAAATCCTACCAAATATGTGCTTGTGCCTGCTGTGCTGTCAGTCTGGACAGCCAGGGCGAAAAGACATGGGCAGGCAGAGTGATATGTATCAATTACTCAGCATGTGCTTTTGTTATTGAAGCTCTCCAGCAGGAAGTCTTGGGAGGGCAGCAGCCTTCATTCCCATTTCTTGGAATTAAGATGTGTAAAGCAGGAAGGTACAAAGGGGAGAAGTACGATTACAAAAGAAGAGCCAGGCACATTTCTCCCAAGAGCAATAGTTAATTTGATGGGGAGTCAAAAATGAAGACTAGAGGAGCCCTGCCTAGAAAGGCAATGTTTAACACAAGATGAGAGCATATTATAAAGGGGAGCAATTGCTGTGGCCAGACTTTGAATGTAGAAGTCCATCCTGGTGCTTCAGGTTTAGGAGGAGAAGAGCCTCAATCATCAAGATAAATACTAACACAATGCCCCAGAGAGTAAGAGGCTGGCATCCCCTGGAGTGCCAGGACACTCTTCATCACTGGCAGTACCATTCTTGTGCTGACGTGTCCTTTCTCAAACATTTTGGCCTCTAATCTTGTCACTTGAAAGGAGACTGCCTGATTGAATAAACATGCCCTGAACAGGGACATAAAAAGGAAGCATTGCAGGTAACATAAACAAGACAATTTCTGTAATTGTAATGTTTTGCATGTAACATGAGCTTCTGATAGACACATTACATGTGCAAAGGATGCTTTGGGCCTGGAGCATTCTGGACCAGTATAAAAACACATCCAACAGCAGGCTGCCTTATCCACTTCTCTTGCCTTCTCCTTGGTGAACAAGGTGAGCTGCAAGTGCCTTCTCCTCACTCCCCTCTTGCTCTTCTCCTCTTGGCCTTCTGGCCTTGACCGAGTCTTTGCCTCTGTGTAGCTTTGGTGTGGGCCTTGTCCCTTGACGATCCTCACTCCATCACAGTTCTGCATGCCACTGTGGGGGAAGGTGGGAGGAGGTCTTGGGCTGTCTTTGCAGGGGCCCATGGGGACACAGGCTCGCAAGCCCCTCTCTGTCCTCGCACAGCCTGTCGCTGCTCCCCAGACTATGCCTTCTGTCTTGGCCAGCAGGCTGTCAGGCTGCTGCTGACACGCTGCTTGTTCTTTCCCTGCCCTCTCTCCCAGGTGCGCCTCCATCCCACAGCCATGTCCTGCTACGATCTGTGCCGTCCCTGTGGCCCAACCCCGCTTGCCAACAGCTGCAACGAGCCCTGTGTCCGGCAGTGCCAGGACTCCCGTGTGGTGATCCAGCCCTCTCCCGTGGTGGTGACCCTGCCCGGCCCCATCCTCAGCTCCTTCCCCCAGAACACCGCAGTGGGATCCACCACCTCGGCTGCCGTTGGCAGCATTCTGAGTGAGGAGGGAGTGCCCATCTCCTCCGGGGGCTTTGGCCTCTCTGGCTTTGGTGGCCGCTACAGTGGCAGGAGGTGCCTGCCCTGCTAAAGCCCACGAGGATGACCAGTGAGCGCATCGACCAGGAAGCCTGAAGCCAAGCGCCGGACTGAGAACGGAGCTGCTGGCCAGGGTTTCCAGATGGGCTGAGCACCCTCGTGGCCTCCTGCAGAGCAGAGAGGGAAGCCAGGGTGCCAGCCTGTGCTGTCTGGAAACACGGCCAGCAGACATCTTCTTCTCCCGCTTTCTTCTCTGCATCATGAGTCCTTGTTGTCTCCTCCTGTCCTGTGCCATGAGTTCATCTGGAAGCAAGTCAAGAGTGTCCAGTTTATTCTTCATCTCACCATGTGAGGGAGGAAGACGTGCATCCCGCTGTGGTGAAGGGGGGTCTGACTGCCAGCTGTCCTTGTGTCAGACTGGGCCGGATCCCTTCCTCCAAGTGCTGCTTTGATTCCTTCTTCAGACTCATTAAATTTTATGCTGCATTGTAATCTGTGTCTCCTCATGATCCTTCCCTTTTGGCATTCCCAGCCATGCTCTGTCGAGGGAACTGGGATATCATGGAGTCTACAGGTTCTTCTGCAATGAGACTATTGAATTCTGTGCCTACACTCCTGTTTCTGAAGCAGTCAACCAGTCCAACAGAGATGCACAGGCAGTGCTTTTGTGTTTGCCAGACCATTCTGCAGCATTCACCTAAGGGTTTCTGCCAAGTCCCTGTCTGACCCTTGCCTACCAGAGCAAGGAGAGGAAGAAATCCTCCTGGATGAAGCCGTTGTGCCTTCCTGACCTTCTGCCCCAAAATGGAAGGGCACCAGCATCAGGGAGGGAAGCAACATGGCTTGAGTATGGTTGCTTAATTACACCATGCTCTGGTGATTGCTCCTGCCACAGGGGACACAAGGGAAAACAAGCTCCACAGCCCTTCTTCCCATATGCTCTAGTCCTCCACAGGAGATGCTTTTGTCTGTGTCACCCACTCCTGCTTGAGGCAGAGTGAGGGGCACCTCTCATGCTATCCCCTATGCTGGGGAAATCCTACGATGCCTTACACTGTAACTAAAGGCCTGCATTCTCTGACTGACCACTGGTGTCAGGTAAAGCCCTCAGCGTTGCTGTGCAGGAAGACCCTCAGGAAACACACTCTTTGTCAACATTCCTGAGCCACCTTGAGCTGACAGCAGGAGCAAAGTGCAGTGAAAAGCGGATACCAGGGAGGAAAGGCAGCATCTGCAGCAGGCGATCAGGGAGCGCAGGGTGCTGCAGGGCATTGCAACTTCTGGGCAGACCCTGAGCTGCGAGACATGTTTTGCCTTGGAAAATTAATTGAAGCTTCCTTCCTTTCTTCTTTTGTGGTAGATGCAGCTGGTGTCCTATGTCCCAGGTGCACAGGAGATTTCCTCCTCTTGCACATCAGTAGTCTGAGTGCAGCAGAGGCCCAATGGTCCTCATCAGGCTCACCTGGGGCCTCGCACCACACCCTCTTCCCATTGACCCCAGGGCTCTGTCAAGCTCTGTCCTGAGCCTTTGGCCTCCCTTTCAGCTCTGGGTCATCAGTGTGGGTTGCCTGGTCTGTTGCAGATTTGTTTACCACAGAATCACAGAATTGTAGAGGTTGGAAGGGACCTCAAGAGATCATCGGGTCCAACCCTCCTGCCAAAGCAGGTTCCCTAGAGGAGGTTACCCAGGTAGGTGTCCAGATGGGCCTTGAATATCTCCAGAGAAGGAGACTCCACAACCTCCCTGGGCAGCCTGTTCTAGTGCTCCGTCACCCTTACCTTGAAGGAGTTCTTTCACATGTTGGCGTGGAACTTTCTGCGGAATTTATGCCTGCCCCTGGGTCCCCTTGGTGGGCTCAAAGTTGCCCAGTGGTTTCCCAGCTTTCCCTTGGGTCTGCCTGTTGTTTTTTGTTTGTTTGTTTGTTTTGTTTTGTTTTTTTCCCTGGGCTGGTCAGCAGTCCTTGGGCCCTGTGTTGACCCTGGTTGCTGTCACTGGACCTGACCCTGAAGTGTGGACTGGCTTGTCATCAGTCCTGTGTTACCACCATGAATCTGACCATTGAGCTGGACTCCTGGCTGAATCTGCCTTCCATCTCCTCATCTTCCTTGCTCAGGTGCTGTGCAACGAGAGCCATTGCTGGTGTAGCTGCTGCCCTGCTGGCTGTATGGCCTTGCTTGGCTCCTGGCTCCCATTTTGTAGGCAGCAGGTGGCTCCTACTGAGCTGTGACAGCACTCTTTGGGATAGATGTTCACTGTCATCATCAGGGTAGTACTGTGCGCCTTCAAACCCTTCCTCATCTTCCTAAATGAGGAATTTGGTTGGGCCTCTGTGATTAGAGAGTTGCCTGTGTCTGGTGGAGTCCCAGCCTCATTGGGAAGGCATTTTGTCCACCCCGTGGGATAAGGGCCTGGCTGAGGGGCCTGAGCTCTGTATGCTGATTATCCCAAGCTGGGCGGTTGTTCCCCCAGGAACTGTGCTGCTGAAGGAAAGTGCAGGGTATGTCTTGGTGTTGCCCCTTGGCACACGTCCCCAGGGACGTCCTGATAGCTGCTGCTGCCCAGGCTGCCCTCGATGGCACTCCCAGACCTCCCTTGTTTCTGGGCAGAGTTCTGTGTTGCATGGAAATATGGTCACATTTTTGCTGGTGTGCACTGTTCTGTCAGTATGTGGGGTCAAAGCAGAATCTGAGGCGTGGAGATGGGGAAGGAGGAAAGCAGCTCTATTTGTTGTCCAGTATGGGCCTTTGTCTGCAGGAGACATCCCGGTTTAACAGGAGTGGGCAGCAGGAGTGTGTGTTAGAGAGAGAGCCATGTCCCTGTTTCTGAAAGAGGCCTGCTGTGGTGACAGGGGACCTCTAGTTGTTGGGGGCAGAGGGGAGAGGAAAACCAGCCAAGCTTTTGTCTCCTGAGAGCAATGCTTGGTCCCACAGAAGGGCTGAGGCCTGATGGCAGAGCTGCCATGCTTGGAAATCTGTTGCCTAAGGCAGCCTGAGCAGGTTGATAGGTAAAGCAAAGGCTGTGTCTGCTCTTTGCTGATGAGTCTGGCTGGCAGTCTGACCTTTAAGGGTGGGTTTGCAAGGAAATGAGTACCCATGCATTTAGGACAAAGCCTGAAGGAAGCTGCAGGAGGGTGAGAGGCTGGCACCACTTGACAATTTGGCCATCTCCTTCTTTTTGCCTTCATCTTCTTCCTGTGCTTTTGTGTCACTTCCCCAGAAGCATTTTGGCCTGTAATCCTGTCACTTGAAAGGAGCCTGTGTGATGGAATGGGCATGTCCTGAACAGGAAAATGAAAAGGGGTCACTGCAGGGAACATAAGACACCCATTTCTTTAATTGTGGTGTTTTGCATACTTGACGGTCTTGTTGGTAAACACATTACAAGTGCAAATGGCGCCTCTGGGCCTGGGGCAGTCTGGACTGGTATAAAAGCCTGTCCAACAGCAGGCTCCCTCATCCACTTCTCTTGCCTTCTCCTCCTTGGTGAACAAGGTGAGCTGCAAGGACCTTCTCCTCACTCCCCTCTTGCTCTTCTTCTCCCCTTGGCCTTCTGGCCTCGATCAAGTCTTTGCCTCCGTGCATGTTTGGTGTGGGCCTTGCCCCTTGACGCTGCTCCCTCCATTGCTGTTCTGCTTGCCACTGCAGGGGGAGGTGGGAGGAGGTCTTGGGCTGTCTTTGCAGGGGCCCTTGGGCCTCTCTCTGTCCTCGCACAGCCTGTCGCTGCTCCCCAGACTATGCCTTCTGTCTTGGCCAGCAGGCTGTCAGGCTGCTGCTGACACGCTGCTTGTTCTTTCCCTGCCCTCTCTCCCAGGTGCGCCTCCATCCCACAGCCATGTCCTGCTACGATCTGTGCCGTCCCTGTGGCCCAACCCCGCTTGCCAACAGCTGCAACGAGCCCTGTGTCCGGCAGTGCCAGGACTCCCGTGTGGTGATCCAGCCCTCTCCCGTGGTGGTGACCCTGCCCGGCCCCATCCTCAGCTCCTTCCCCCAGAACACCGCTGTGGGATCCACCACCTCGGCTGCCGTTGGCAGCATTCTGAGTGAGGAGGGAGTGCCCATCTCCTCCGGGGGCTTTGGCCTCTCTGGCTTTGGTGGCCGCTACAGTGGCAGGAGGTGCCTGCCCTGCTAAAGCCCACGAGGATGACCAGTGAGCGCATCGACCAGGAAGCCTGAAGCCAAGCGCCGGACTGAGAACGGAGCTGCTGGCCAGGGTTTCCAGATGGGCTGAGCACCCTCGTGGCCTCCTGCAGAGCAGAGAGGGAAGCCAGGGTGCCAGCCTGTGCTGTCTGGAAACACGGCCAGCAGACATCTTCTTCTCCCGCTTTCTTCTCTGCATCATGAGTCCTTGTTGTCTCCTGCTGTCGTGTACCATGGGTTCATCCGGAAGCAAGTCAAGAGTGTCCTGTTTCTTCTCCCTCTTGCCATGTGAAGGAGGAAGACATGCATCCCGTTGTGGTGATGGGGGGTCTGACTGCCAGCTGTCCTTGTGGCAGCCTGGGCCGGATCCCTTCCTCCAAGTGCTGCTTTGATTCCTTCTTCAGACTCATTAAAGTTTATGCTGCAATGTAATCTGTGTCTCCTCATGATCCTTCCCTTTTGGCATTCCCAGCCATGCTCTGTCGAGGGAACTGGGATATCATGGAGTCTACAGGTTCTTCTGCAATGAGACTATTGAATTCTGTGCCTACACTCCTGTTTCTGAAGCAGTCAACCAGTCCAACAGAGATGCACAGGCAGTGCTTTTGTGTTTGCCAGACCATTCTGCAGCATTCACCTAAGGGTTTCTGCCAAGTCCCTGTCTGACCCTTGCCTACCAGAGCAAGGAGAGGAAGAAATCCTCCTGGATGAAGCCGTTGTGCCTTCCTGACCTTCTGCCCCAAAATGGAAGGGCACCAGCATCAGGGAGGGAAGCAACATGGCTTGAGTATGGTTGCTTAATTACACCATGCTCTGGTGATTGCTCCTGCCACAGGGGACACAAGGGAAAACAAGCTCCACAACCCTTCTTCCCATATGCTCTAGTCCTCCACAGGAGATGCTTTTGTCTGTGTCACCCACTCCTGCTTGAGGCAGAGTGAGGGGCACCTCTCATGCTATCCCCTATGCTGGGGAAATCCTACGATGCCTTACACTGTAACTAAAGGCCTGCATTCTCTGACCGACCACTGGTGTCAGGCAAAGCCCTCAGCGTTGCTGTGCAGGAAGACCCTCAGGAAACACACTCTTTGTCAACATTCCTGAGCCACCTTGAGCTGACAGCAGGAGCAAAGTGCAGTGAAAAGCGGATACCAGGGAGGAAAGGCAGCATCTGCAGCAGGCGATCAGGGAGCGCAGGGTGCTGCAGGGCATTGCAACTTCTGGGCAGACCCTGAGCTGCGAGACATGTTTTGCCTTGGAAAATTAATTGAAGCTTCCTTCCTTTCTTCTTTTGTGGTAGATGCAGCTGGTGTCCTATGTCCCAGGTGCACAGGAGATTTTCTCCTCTTGCACATCAGTAGTCTGAGTGCAGCAGAGGCCCAATGGCCCTCATCAGGCTCACCTGGGGCCTCGCACCACACCCTCTTCCCATTGACCCCAGGGCTATAGTTAAGCTCTGTCCTGAGCCTTTGGCCTCCCTTTCAGCTCTGGGTCATCAGTGTGGGTTGCCTGGTCTGTTGCAGATTTGTTTACCACAGAATCACAGAATTGTAGAGGTTGGAAGGGACCTCAAGAGATAATCGGGTCCAACCCTCCTGCCAAAGCAGGTTTCCTAGGGAAGGTTGCCAAGGTAGGCATCTAGAAGGGACTTGAATATCTCCAGAGAAGGAGACTCCACAACCTCCCTGGGCAGCCTGTTCTAGTTCTCCATCACACTTACCTTGAAGAAGTTCTTTCACATGTTGGCGTGGAACTTTCTGCGGAATTTATGCCTGCCCCTGGGTCCCCTTGGTGGGCTCAAAGTTGCCCAGTGGTTTCCCAGCTTTCCCTTGGGTCAATCTATTTTATTTATTGATTAATTGATTTATTCTGGGCCTGGTCAGCAGTCCTTGGGCCCTGTGTTGACCCTGGTTGCTGTCACTGGACCTGACCCTGAAGTGTGGACTGGCTTGTCATCAGTCCTGTGTTACCACCATGAATCTGACCATTGAGCTGGACTCCTGGCTGAATCTGCCTTCCATCTCCTCATCTTCCTTGCTCAGGTGCTGTGCAACGAGAGCCATTGCTGGTGTAGCTGCTGCCCTGCTGGCTGTATGGCCTTGCTTGGCTCCTGGCTCCCATTTTGTAGGCAGCAGGTGGCTCCTACTGAGCTGTGACAGCACTCTTTGGGATAGATGTTCACTGTCATCATCAGGGTAGTACTGTGCGCCTTCAAACCCTTCCTCATCTTCCTAAATGAGGAATTTGGTTGGGCCTCTGTGATTAGAGTGTTGCCTGTGTCTGGTGGAGTCCCAGCCTCATTGGGAAGGCATTTTGTCCACCCCGTGGGATAAGGGCCTGGCTGAGGGGCCTGAGCTCTGTATGCTGATTATCCCAAGCTGGGCGGTTGTTCCCCCAGGAACTGTGCTGCTGAAGGAAAGTGCAGGGTATGTCTTGGTGTTGCCCCTTGGCACACGTCCCCAGGGACGTCCTGATAGCTGCTGCTGCCCAGGCTGCCCTCGATGGCACTCCCAGACCTCCCTTGTTTCTGGGCAGAGTTCTGTGTTGCATGGAAATATGGTCACATTTTTGCTGGTGTGCACTGTTCTGTCAGTATGTGGGGTCAAAGCAGAATCTGAGGCGTGGAGATGGGGAAGGAGGAAAGCAGCTCTATTTGTTGTCCAGTATGGGCCTTTGTCTGCAGGAGACATCCCGGTTTAACAGGAGTGGGCAGCAGGAGTGTGTGTTAGAGAGAGAGCCATGTCCCTGTTTCTGAAAGAGGCCTGCTGTGGTGACAGGGGACCTCTAGTTGTTGGGGGCAGAGGGGAGAGGAAAACCAGCCAAGCTTTTGTCTCCTGAGAGCAATGCTTGGTCCCACAGAAGGGCTGAGGCCTGATGGCAGAGCTGCCATGCTTGGAAATCTGTTGCCTAAGGCAGCCTGAGCAGGTTGATAGGTAAAGCAAAGGCTGTGTCTGCTCTTTGCTGATGAGTCTGGCTGGCAGTCTGACCTTTAAGGGTGGGTTTGCAAGGAAATGAGTACCCATGCATTTAGGACAAAGCCTGAAGGAAGCTGCAGGAGGGTGAGAGGCTGGCACCACTTGACAATTTGGCCATCTCCTTCTTTTTGCCTTCATCTTCTTCCTGTGCTTTTGTGTCACTTCCCCAGAAGCATTTTGGCCTGTAATCCTGTCACTTGAAAGGAGCCTGTGTGATGGAATGGGCATGTCCTGAACAGGAAAATGAAAAGGGGTCACTGCAGGGAACATAAGACACCCATTTCTTTAATTGTGGTGTTTTGCATACTTGACGGTCTTGTTGGTAAACACATTACAAGTGCAAATGGCGCCTCTGGGCCTGGGGCAGTCTGGACTGGTATAAAAGCCTGTCCAACAGCAGGCTCCCTCATCCACTTCTCTTGCCTTCTCCTCCTTGGTGAACAAGGTGAGCTGCAAGGACCTTCTCCTCACTCCCCTCTTTCTCTTCTTCTCCCCTTGGCCTTCTGGCCTCGACCGAGTCTTTGCCTCCGTGCATGTTTGGTGTGGGCCTTGCCCCTTGACGCTGCTCCCTCCATTGCTGTTCTGCTTGCCACTGCAGGGGGAGGTGGGAGAAGATCTTGGACTCTCTTTGCAGAGAAGCTTTGGGACCGAGCCCCCAAACCTCTCTCTGTCCTCATGCACCCTCTCGCTGCTCCCCAGACTATGCCTTCTGTCTTGGCCAGCAGGCTGTCAGGCTGCTGCTGACACGCTGCTTGTACTTTCCCTGCCCTCTCTCCTAGGTGTGCCTCCACCCCGCGGCCATGTCCTGCTACGATCTGTGCCGTCCCTGTGGCCCAACCCCGCTTGCCAACAGCTGCAACGAGCCCTGTGTCCGGCAGTGCCAGGACTCCCGTGTGGTGATCCAGCCCTCTCCCGTGGTGGTGACCCTGCCCGGCCCCATCCTCAGCTCCTTCCCCCAAAACACCGCTGTGGGATCTTCAGCATCTGCTGCTGTTGGCAGCATCCTGAGTGAGGAGGGAGTGCCCATCTCCTCCGGAGGCTTTGGCCTCTCTGGCTTTGGTGGCCGCTACAGTGGCAGAAGGTGCCTGCCCTGCTAAAGCCCAGGTGGACGTCCAGTGAGCGCATCGACCAGGAAGCCTGAAGCCAAGCGCCGGACTGAGGACGGAGCTGCTGGCCAGGGTTTCCAGATGGGCTGAGCACCCTCGTGCCCTCCTGCAGAGCAGACAGGGAAGCCAGGGTGCCAGCCTGTGCTGTCTGGAAACATGGCAAAATACCTTAATCTTTAAATATCTGCTTCTGATTACTTCTGTTGCATTTTAACTTTGCTTTGTGTAATCCTCTCTTTATGAATAAGTTGAGGGTACTTAATGCCTGAGTAAGGAAAAGCAGTGTCTTCTTTGTCTCTGTTTCAGTTTTAATGGCTTAAATGGCTTCCTTCCTTTACATAAATATGTACTTTGCTTTTGCATTGTGGAATGTTTGCGTTTCTCATTAAACTGATTCTGCATCTTAATTTGAATTTCATTGTTTTTTGTTCTCTATTTCCACCCTTTTGGCTGGAGTATATCATTATATGGTAAACTCTATGCATTTATTAAACCATACCTTCACAGTTGAATTTCAGAAATGAATAGTCAGCAATAATCAACGCGAAGTTTCTTCACTATTTACACCGTTCTTGAAGCATTCAACAGGTTTTCTTGCTAGCTTTTTCCATTTTTTTCCACATCCATGTGGAATGTTACTATTGCGAACTTTCACGTTGGTAGCTTTCTCATCTTGTCTCTTAGTTTTCTTTGAAACTCTGAAAATTGGAAAGTGCGGAGTAGCTTGTCAGAACTTATATTTGTCTGGGTTTTTGTTTGGTTGGTTGTTTTTTATTTTTTTTAGCATGAATGCTACTAACCTCTGAAGATCTAACCACGATAGGCTTTGAGTCAAACTTGTGATCTTGACTCAAAGCCTCAGGACTGAAATGATTGTTCACAACTCCTAAGAATAAGAAGACTCTGAGTGATTAATCATTAATACATTTTTATGGTCAACTTCCACGTTCTCTCTTTCAAGCCTTCAACAAAGTAGATCTTATTCCTTAGCTAATCTGTACAAGAACTCTAATCCACACACAAAAAATTATGTGGGTGAACTAGTTAAATGGCTGTGTTTGCCTTAACAGATTTTAATCCTGCTTCCAGCGAAGACTTTTCTCAAAGAATATTGAAACCCTGCGCTTTGTGTGCTACTGAGGGTTATCAAAAAATAGTAACGAATGCTTGTTTTATCTAGGCACAAAACCATCTAGAAATGCATCTGAGCTCTTAATTGTGTCATTACCTCATTAGCTCCAGTGGCAGAGCAGTGTGGGGTCCAGTATGACACAGAACAGGAAAGCAGTAAGAGTAGCATCTAATTTCTGATGACTCTAAAGCTTGTGCATAGCTTTCTCTTTAGGAGCACAAAAGCTTCTATTTGAAAATGGAATTGTCGTAGTGCTGAAGTAAAAACAGTGAAAGAACCAGGTTGAAGTCAGCAGACATTCAGGTTCAAAGCTGGAACTAGCCCAATATCCAAACGGTGGGGGTAAAAAGGCAGATGTATTCTTTTCAAATGTCTTACGCTTATGTTTCTCTTCTCTTCTCTTCTCTTCTCTTCTCTTCTCTTCTCTTCTCTTCTCTTCTCTTCTCTTCTCTTCTCTTCTCTTCTCTTCTCTTCTCTTCTCTTCTCTTCTCTTCTCTTCTCTTCTCTTCTCTTCTCTTCTCTTCTCTTCTCTTCTCTTCTCTCTCTTCTCTTCTCTTCTCTTCTCTTCTCTTCTCTTCTCTTCTCTTCTCTTCTCTTCTCTTCTCTTCTCTTCTCTTCTCTTCTCTTCTCTTCAAGAACTGCTTTCTTGCGAAGTTGCAAAATTAGGAAAAGAATATTTAGTTTAGAGATAAGATGGCTTATGGCCTTTTTTAGACTGTGGCTTGAGGCAGCAAAGTATAAAAGATGAAAAGTCAATAGATGTTAGACTGAATAGAGCTTCTGCTGAAAAAAATCACTTCCCTGAGTGTATTTAAAAAAAATAAAAGAACAAATGTATACCTGAGTATATGGTGTCCTATCAACAGAACTGGTATGACTGAGGTAATTAGTTATTCACCCAGATCTGTGGGGAATCACTGATAACACCGTTATACATCAAAAAATGTCTTTCTGTTTGGTGGAAGGTAGGTGTCTTTCTATGATGCAAATAGACACATACAGAGTATAGAAATGTGTTTCAGAAGAAGGAACTGCCTAGCTTAGTGGCCTGTCTCTGACAACAGCATATGCTGAAAAGTGTGTTTTGTGGTTCTTCTTGTGAATGAAATAGACTGGAGATCTAGCCTCTTCCATAAGTATTTAAGTCTTTGCCTTGCAATACTTGTCGATTAAAAAAAAAAAAAATCTCCTAGAACTAACCATCTTCAGATAATATGGCAACAAGGAATGTTTGTGCAGAGTGTTGAAGCCTTTAGTAAAAGTAAATGTGGTATTAGAAACTTCCTGAAGAATGTGAATGTCTGTTTAAAAGCAATGTCCTCTTTGCATGTTGAGATTGGAGAAATGGATACAATAACTATGACTACGACTTTTTACAAATTTCTCAGACTATTTGAGACTACTGAAGCATCTTTTTTTCTCTTTTTCTTTTTTTTTTTTCTTTTTTGCGTGACTTAGTTCTCACATACTTTTTTTTTTTTTTTCAGGCGGAACCTTTTTTTGATAATGAAATTGTTCTGCTTTTAGTTTTCTAGTCTAGGTTCCTTCTGGCATTGCATGAGAAGCATACTCTATCCATTTAAAATTCTTTCATCTTCACAATTTATGGGTTCAATTAATTTCTGGTACTTCTATACTGACTCCATTAATGTCAGTACGAAATGAGTCAAAGCCCAGTCTAATAAAGCATTCTTTTCAGATCCTCAGCAATTTGTTACTTTACAGGTGTCTTGGAAGTACAATCTAAGATCACATTCAAGACATTTATTAAAGCTCTTTGTGTGCAATTCCCTGCCTGACCTAGTTAAGAGCAATTGTCATTTAACTTGTTCATCATTCTTAAAATTTCCAAGAAAGGCTCCAAGCCTCCTGGATGAGTTCTTTGAGCCAACCAGTGCAGTCTGAAGTCAGGCCACCATCAGAAGACAGTTCACAAGTCTTCTTGAAAACATTGCTGTGATCTTTCATAAGTTTGTTTTTAAAGTGAGTTATTATATCAAATAGAAGCTCTTGTGTTAAAAGAAGGAAGAAGAACAGAAGTGCTGAAAACAGTATTTATGAATATTGTTACACGTTTTACAGGAAAATTAATTCTCCGAGTTGCCAATAAGAACCTGCTGCAACAGAGAACTAAAAGAACTTTAAAAAATGTAGGTGCCACATATATGTTTATGGATTGATATCGTTTAGGTCTGGAAAGGCAGGGAAATATTTAAGAGTGTAGGTGGATCACTATAAATTATATTACTGAAATATGAAGAGTGGTTCAAAATTGCTAAAACATTGATTGTTCTTTAAATAATAGTTCAGAGCTGTTTTTCATAGAGTCCATTAAAATACAGATGGATCCCTTTTGTGAAGCTAGGTGGCAAAAGATGATCCGGGCTGACAGATTTTGAAGACATCCCATTAGGTGGATTATAAAGGTGATCAAACCCCATTATATATCATGAGCAGTTTGATAATTCCATGAATATGCACATTGTTAATGAAAGTTGTGAAGAAAAATGCGAACATAATAAAATTTTGCATATGTATTCCACTTGTGTAATGAATTTACATCAGTCTGGAGTGCCATCAGTGCTATACTGAAGTCTGTAGCAAGGGGAATAAATATGATTGCAAATGGCTAATTTTTGTGTTTCCTGCCCCCCCCCCCCCCCCCCCCAATAACTTCACAGTTAAAGTCATGTGAGGAGAAGAGGATAATATCTCAAAATAAAAATAGTTTAAAATTCATATGTCCTCAAGATGACTTGTGAAATGCTCTTCATATTTGTTGTCTGAGAAGATACAGAGGGGAGTTATAGGTTTGCTTCATAGAATAACTAAGACATCAAGTTCAGAACGAGTCTGCAAATGTTCCCAGGTGATAGCAGCTGCACCTCAAACTATGACACCAAAGTGTGTGATACTGAACTAGATGAGACCATTCCTAACCTTTGTGTCTTGTCCATGGTGAAGAAGCAAAATCCTGTACAGATTTGAATCTGTACTGAAAAATACGAATTACCCTAATTCACACCAGAAACACTTTCTGCTGCCGTATTTCATCATGCTGTTTCATATAACAGTATTTTTGTCTGAATTTCACAATGGGTTCTGGTTCTTTCTCATTGGATTTGGTGGGATTTTGTTTCATGTGTGCATATGGTTGTGGGTTTTTTTGCAGGGCCTTGAGAAAACACAAAAGTTCAGTCTAGATTTTTCTTATGCTTGGCTGGAGTCAGAGCTTTGCAACCATTGGTAGAGCACAGAATTTTTTAAGGACTGACACTCATATTCTTAATAAAAGAAAAAAATGGATGATAAGTTATGTATTCCATAAATTTTCCTTAATCTTTATCTTGATGACTGAAGTGTGTTGAATGTACAACACATACATTCTGTTGTGACTGAAAGGTGGCACTGGAATAAATTCGGCCCATAATACCATAAGATGAGAGAAACTTGTATGGCAGAATATTCATGTCAGATGATAAGGAAATGAAAACAATAATAAACAGTAAGGAAAAGGCATTTAATCGGTTGGAAGCATTTTGCATTCAGGGCATACTTGTTGGTAAATAATTTCATGCACAAAGGATGTCTGCAGTCCCCAGGCCATCCAAGACAGTATAAAAGCTAGCTCTACTCAAGGTCCTTCCTACCACTTCTTAACTTTTTCTCTTTCATGAACAAGGTTAGTTGAAATCTACTTCTCTTTCTATTTTCTGAATTCTTCCTTTCCTAACAATTTGATTACTGTACTTCTTCCTCCATAGTATTCTGCTAGCTGCTGGTTTGGGGGAAGTGGGTGGGTGGGGGGCGGTGGGGGGTGCTTTTTTTGTTAGGGAAGTATTTTTTCAATATTTGAGTTGCAGGGATTTCTAGAGGCCAGGCTTGGCTATATAGATCTTTGAAATGCTGATATATTTTTATTCAAATGTGTGCTTTCAGGTATGCTAAGTGACTTGGAAAATCCCAATACTAATAATATTAGAGATTAACAAACTGAATGGTTAGAATACAGAGATCTATATGCCCAGGAGAAAAAGCATATTTTATATCTTTAAGGGTCTGTTTCATCACCTGCAATGCTTGAAATTTCATCTGGGTTGACATGAAGAGAAAATAACAGTGTTTGTAAGGGATAAATTTATCTTCAGAAATGTTCAGAAAAATCTGGTTCTGTGCTGTTTATGTTGTAGGATGCTTCTCCAGTGTTTCCATTTTTGTTATGACAAATCTACTCCTGGGCACAGTGGGAAGTAGGAGGGTAAAAGGAACCATATTCTCAAGGAAGCAGCTGGAGAGGAAGAAGATTAGGAAGGTTTAAAGCAGAGGTTTGTGGGTCTTAAAAATCAGTTACATTGAACCACAAGCTTTTGATATCTAAATACTACTTTCTAAATGAGGAAAAAAAGAAGCTGCATACTGAGATTAGAAGCATTCACACTGGGTTTAACAAGGGTATTGACTCTAATACTATAGTAATTAATATAGACTTTAATAGTGCAGATATCATCAAAATGTTCTGCTTGGTATCTTATAGCTGCCAGGTTTTTGAAATTGTAGATTGCAATGACATCTCCCTCAAGTTTAGGGAAATGGTTTCAGGGTCAGTGAGGATAAAGAAGAACAAAAATAGAGAACCGAGTACCCACAGGCTGAGATAGGCATAGGAGATAGTGAAATTTGTGTTTGTTGGAATGCTGGAACTGGTCACAGGGAGCATGCAGGGGCTGCATGGATTTCTCATGGATAGCATGTGTATGGACAAGTCATTTGGGACAAATTTCTAAACAGCTCAGCTTCAAGTATGCCAAATGGTACTGAAATTTGTACCTCTTCTTAGATGAAGTTGGCACCTGGAAATTCTTCATTCCATTTTCCATCTGTCTGATGAACTTTATCCATAAATGCATGGCTAGGAATTGTGGCTAGGAAATACTCATAATTACTACGTCTGCAATGCTTTTAATACTTAGGTTGGATCTCAGTAGTGTATTTCCAGACAGAAAATCAAAATACTAAAATATAAGTCATGAAACAAGTATGTATTCTTTTGTTCTGCTGCCATTTATTCCATTGGATCACCAAAAATTGATAAAGGACTTTTTCAGCCTCCATCTTCTTGTAGTATAGTTAAGAAGTGGTTTTACTTCTCCACTTGACTCTTGAAAGGTTACCTGGAAAGCTCCAGTGGTCCTGGTACCTGAGATGAGTAAACAGTAAACTGCAATATGACTCCTATGCTGCATTTGTTCTGATCCTGTATTTCAGACTTGCCTCCATCCTGCAGCCATGTCCTGCTATGAGCGGTGCCCTTCCACTCCCTGTGGCCCAACCCCGCTTGCCAACAGCTGCAACGAGCCCTGTGTGCGGCAGTGCCAGGACTCAACAGTGGTGATCCAGCCCTCTCCTGTGGTGGTTACCCTGCCTGGCCCCATCCTCAGCTCCTTCCCCCAGAACACCACTGTGGGATCCTCAGCATCTGCGGCTGTTGGGAGTGCACTCAATGCTGAGGGAGTCCCCATCTTCTCTGGTGGCAGCTCCTTGGGATTTGGGAGCTTTGGCTATGCAGGCCTGGGCAGCGGGTACAGCCGGCCCTACCGTCGCTACAACACCTACCGCAGCAGTTTCAGTGGGCCATGCTAAAGCATGAGGAGCGAGCGCGAAGAAATGACCAGAAACACTGAAGCACGACCCGATGCAGGAGAGAGCTCATGGCCATGGTTTTCAGATGTGGTGTTAGGCACCCACAACTCCACCTGAAGTGCATGGAGCTGTGGGAGTTAGTCATTCCCTAAAATGAGGCCCTTGTTCTGAATATGCTACTTTGTATTTCTAATCAAGTATGTAATTCTGCTACCCATTGCTGTATTTGATACTGCCTAGTGCTAAACATACTTTAAACAGTAGATGGGACTTGATTGTCAAGGTGTAGTCGTACACTGAAAGAAGAGCTCTCTGTGGGACACATCACCTTTCTTCCCTTATTAAAACCTGTTGCTTTGCAGTATTTTAATGCACTCTTTAGTATTATTAAAGTTTTATCATATTCCAAGTCTTCTGTTATTTTTATTCCCTATCCTACCTTACTTTGTAACTTTTTCTGGATGAAATTCATCACTGTGTAGATCATCAGTACCAGGCAGAGCCATGGTATGAATACTAGCAGAAACACCGATAAGAGGAAAAGAAGATATATTTAGAGGTTGAGATCAAGAACATATCTTATATTTCAGCTGAAATGCATATTGATTCCAGAGTGATTTATTGTAATACTTGATTTTCTGCATCTCTGTCAGGAAAGTTTTCTCAAGACAGGAAGTGTTTTATTATCTAACAATGACATACTGGGTAATGCATATCTAATCTAGCCTATAATTATGTTTGTTTTAAGGAATACTGTTGTGATTCACTCTCAATAACTCTGACCTAGAGCTGCAGGGTGCAAAGAACCATCAAATCACTGCTTGAATGCTTGGATTCATAAGGTCAAACACGAACAGCAGCACAAGTCCAAGGAAGGTATAGACATAGCTTTTTGTGAGAGACAGAGCAAAACCATTTGGTCTATTTGCTTGCTACTTACCACAGAAGTACTGTCTATTTTAGGGCTCCTAATAAAAGCCTGGCTGTCTTTAATGTCCTGTCTGTAGTGCTACAGAATTCCAACAGAAAGCACGTGGAATGAAGCATGCTAATAAATACAGGACACTGGTAGGCATCAAAACCTTAGGAGTTCTCTCAAGTAAATTATTAGTGCTGAAAGTAAGTACCTGACATTAAAACCAGTATTGCACAGCCACTGAAGCTACTAAAGCAATAGATTTTTGGGAAACAAATTGAAGGCGTTCTCATGTAGGGAAATGTTTGAGGCATTCAAATAATTCTAGTTATCAAACAAATTCTATTGCAGCTGGTTGAATGGTCCCCAAGACTTAAATTGTTCCAGGTAGTTAAATTGTTTTGTTTATAGTTTATGCACCAGTCTAGTCTCATCCTGGCATCAGATGAAAAGACTTCCTCAAAGCTTCTTTCATCTCAAAGACTTGTGGATCATTTCAATAAACACTTTGTACTGTTACATTCACACCTGTGAAGTCAACATAAAGATGATACAAATTTTAGTTCATGTAAATGATTTGTCAGTTCTGGCAATTTGGTAGTTCACCAGCCTAATGGGAGCACTCTGTCGTTACACAAAGTGTTTTAATTGAGTGCATGGAATGCGAAACGCCATCACTGATCCATACATGAGAGCTGTTCAGTCCTGGTTCACCAGTCTTAGCAGTCCCAAAAAGCAAGATCCAAAGACTCACAGCATTTTAGCTGAACTCTGCTAGGTGCCAATTAGACTAAACTGGCAGAATGTCAATTGAAGTATTTGCAGGCTGTTTCTAAGATATTATACACCCTCCAAGGAAAGGAGGGTATGTATTTTGTGTTACTAGAGGGAAGAATGAGGAAAAGGTAGCATTTTTTGCCTACCTAGTTTTAAGGATGAAAAGGAAAAAATTACCCAGGTGAGTGATTTCTTTCACTTACTCTAAGGAAAAGTTGTATGTGAGATAGAGATTTTGTGGAAAGAGAAGGACGTAGTAACTGTTGGAAAGGAGAGGAAAATTTTCCCCTGGAGAATCATTAAAATATTTAGAGTTATAGGAATTTACAGAAATTCCTTTCCTTTCCTTTCCTTTCCTTTCCTTTCCTTTCCTTTCTCTTTCCTTTCCTTTCCTTTCCTTTCCTTTCCTTTCCTTTCCTTTCCTTTCCTTTCCTTTCCTTTCCTTTCCTTTCCTTTCCTTTCCTTTCCTTTCCTTTCCTTTCCTTTCCTTTCCTTTCCTTTCCTTTCCTTTCCTTTCCTTTCCTTTCCTTTCCTTTCCTTTCCTTTCCTTTCCTTTCCTTTCCTCCTTTCCTTTCCTTTCCTTTCCTTTCCTTTCCCTTCCCTTCCCTTCCCTTCCCTTCCCTTCCCTTCCCTTCCCTTCCCTTCCCTTCCCTTCCCTTCCCTTCCCTTCCCTTCCCTTCCCTTCCCTTCCCTTCCTTCCCTTCCCTTCCCTTCCTTCCCTTCCCTTCCCTTCCCTTCCCTTCCCTTCCCTTCCCTTCCCTTCCCTTCCCCCCTTCCCTTCCCTTCCCTTCCCTTCCCTTCCCTTCCCTTCCCTTCCCTTCCCTTCCCTTCCCTTCCCTTCCCTTCCCTTCCCTTCCCTTCCCTTCCCTTCCCTTCCCTTCCCTTCCCTTCCCTTCCCTTCCCTTCCCTTCCCCTTCCCTTCCCTTCCCTTCCCTTCCCTTCCCTTCCCTTCCCTTCCCTTCCCTTCCCTTCCCTTCTTTCCCTCTTTCTTTCTTAACCAACTATGACATTTTTTAATAAAATAATTTGTTTCTGAAGGCGTGTACTTTGAGTTAGTTTGTGAAGTCCTTTGAATGATCTTGACTCACACACTTTGAAATTGGGTTATTAGCCAGGTGATGCGAGAGCTGAGATCTTGTCATGTACCTTGAAATTTAGGTAGCATGAAACTTTGCATATTTGAGCCATTAGTGAAAAGCTATTCTGCACTTTGAAGTCCTTTGCTCTTCTGAAGACCAAGACCAACCTATGTATAAAGATACTCCTCATTGAGAGTTAATTCACATCTCTTGCTGGAGGACTGTGACGCTAAGAGAAGAGACCTGATCCCTGCTCTTTGAATACTTTTCATCTGCGCAAATATTTCTGTCAGGCCACTGCAGGCTGCAGAGGTGAAACAAATCACGTAATGATAAATATAATAGAGAAATGCTGGGTGCAATTTCTACTGACGCTGTAGCTTAGTTCAGGCAGAGAACTGCCTTTAAGAACCAATAACTGCAAGCAGTCTTAATATCCATATTCCTATCTAATTTGATGTGAAAATTGATGTACGTCTCTTTGACTTGCTGGGGTTTCATGTAGGAATAATGTTGATTCTTCAGATGAAAGACTGCAGAAATCAGATAAAAAGTTAGAGGCAGTTAATAAAGTCCCTAAAGTAATAAGATCATGTCATCACACTTTTTCATTAAAGTCTGTTTGTTCGACTTTCACGTGGAAAAAGAAGCTAAAAAATATAGTCCTGTGTGTATATTAGCTGTGTTTGTACAAACTGGGGAAAAAAAAGTATGGGTTAGCCTACAATAAAACACTCTAGAAAGTGTTTTATTGTCTCTGGTCAGCAATTCTCACTGGTCTTAATTTTCTCTTTTCTTCTATTCATGGAAATTTGGTGCTCTTCTCAGCTGTATGCTTGTGAGGGGTTGAAATAGTGCAGAAATGCAAAATTTGGGAATATATATAATGCATCACATCTTGTGGTCAGGCCGACCCCTTGAAATGGAAATGGTCATGAATTGAGCCCAAGCTCGCATCTCAGAGCTTAATGATTGTTCACCTAAAGAAGTGAAGTCTTGAATAAGGACTATGCATCACATACGCTCCCCTTAAGCAATGTCTTGACAACAGAAAAGAAACAAAATGTACATTGGCCTTAGGAGGCAATATAATTATTGCTGTAATTCATATGAATCACCACAGTCTTCCAAGGAATTAAATGGGTGCTCATTGCTGAAGATGAAAGCTTTGCCTGTACTGGAATGTGAGTGTAATAAGGGGAGGGGAAAAATAGAGAAATACAAAAAGAGATTTTTGGGGAAAAAAAAAAAAAGAGTTAATCAGTTTGGTGGATTTTGCATGCAAAAGTATGTACTGTTAAATAATTTCATGCATAGTATATGTCTCAGGTCTTCAGGCGGTCTGG
The DNA here is from genome assembly GCF_040182565.1 of Anser cygnoides. Classification (NCBI taxonomy): domain Eukaryota; kingdom Metazoa; phylum Chordata; class Aves; order Anseriformes; family Anatidae; genus Anser; species Anser cygnoides. The sequence continues at coordinate 2,345,927 of NC_089905.1, read as the reverse complement.
AATGCAGTATAAAAGCCTATACAACACAAGACTCTTCCATCCACTTCTCTTGCCTTATTCGCCCAGGTGAACAGGTAAGTCTGAATCTACCCAGTGTCTTTTTAAATGCTAAACTGTGACTTTGATGACTGCTTTTTGTTGTTCTTAGTTCTTTATAAACATTGCTAGGTGGTTTTTTTTTGTTGTTGTTGTGTTTTTTTTTTCCTTTTGGGGAGGAAAATTAGAAAGGCTTACTTCTATCAAACAGAAAGGCTTTATTTATTTGTGAAGCAGGGTGTAATGATGCAAGACTTAAACTTCAATACTGGCAATATTGTCTCTCAAAACATGCAGCTTCATGCCCCATTTTAGAGGCTGGTGCTAAGGGAGTAGCTAGCCAGAGGACCTGGCTGGAAATACAGTCTTGTCTTAAGATATAGGGACTAGTCAAAAAATAAATGTATTCTGAGTTCCAGGATCTATCCCAAGTCCTCTTTTCCACTGGCAGGAGAGCTGAGATCCTAGGAGACTCAAATACATTGAATTCGAACTAGGGCAAGACTTCTGACCAAGAAAATAATCCTTTTTCCCACTCCATGGCTGCCTGTTCTGGTCATACATACTTTGGGACCAAAGGACGCATCTAAAACACTTTTCTACAATTCTGCAAATGCTTCTGGATGGGCTGCTAGATAGTAAGTTCTAGCACTGAGACATTAAACTCAGGTATGTGTCAGGATAAGGCTCTGCGTTTCCACCCAGATGGTAGCTCCAGCAGCTGTCCTCCATCTCCGCTATAGTGGCACCATCTCCACTTAGTTGCTGCAGAGGGGAAATTGCCAAGGAATGGGAAATGCCTTTGCTGGTAAGGGTTGGGGGAGTTTAACCACAACTGGCAGCATGGTTCAGAGGCCACCTGCTCCAGCAGTCTTGAAAAAGATACAAGAAACTTCTATGTCATTTTCAGACTGCTCACTGTGGATTTTGGTCTAATAAATGACATTAGTACTAGGTTAAAGGTTGGACTAGATGATCTTAGAGGTCTTTTCCAACCTGAATGATTCTGTGATTCTATGATTCTATGAAATGATTATCCCTCTAACCACCTTGTCTAGTTACTTTCCCATGTTAACCCCACATCTGAGTTTTATAAATTCAATACAACTTTTATATTGCATATGATTTCTTTGCTGTGTTTCAGACATCTCTCTGTCCTGCAGCCATGTCCGCTAATGACCTGTGTCCTCCCACCTCCTGTGGCCCAACCCCACTTGCCAACAGCTGCAACGAGCCATGTGTCCGGCAGTGCCAGGAATCGACATACGTGATCCAGCCGCCTCCTGTGGTGGTTACCCTGCCTGGCCCCATTCTCAGCTCCTTCCCCCAGAACACCGCTGTAGGATCCACCAGCTCGGCTGCTGTAGGCAGCACCCTCAGCTCTGAGGGAGTCCCCATCTCCTCTGGGGGCAGCTCTTCGGGATTTGGGAGCTTTGGCTATGCAGGCCTGGGCAGCAGCTACAGCCGGCCCTACAATCGCTACAACACCTACCGCAGCGGTTACAACGGGCCATGCTAAAGCATGAGGAGCAAGTGCGAAGAAATGACCAGAAACGCTGAAGCACGACCCAACACAGGAGAGAGCTCATGGCCATGGTTTTCAGATGTGGTGTTAGGCACCCACAACTCCACCTGAAGTGCATGGAGCTGTGGGAGCTTGGCATCTCCTAAAATAAGGCATTTGCTTGTCTTATTCTTTGAATACTTCATATTTCTGATGAAACTTTTTTTTTCCTATTGCTGTAGATGGGACTTTATTATTTCAGTACACAGCAGCATTGAGAAAAGAAACCTAGGATGAAAAGACATATTAGCTGTTGTCTTACTGACTCCTAGAAATATTTGCTTACACTTTGTACTTTTTTATTCCACTTTTTGCTCTCATTAAAATTATGCTGCATCATAAACCAAGTCTCCTGGTGTTTGTTTGGTAACACCTACTAGCAGCCTGCTCTTGGTAAAATTTCTTACCATTTTTTTTTAGTAATTAACTGCTACTATTTCATATTGACTAGAGTTAAATATTCGGCTTACTACTTCTATGCCAAGAAATCATTTCTACAGCCAGGAAACTTTGGCTTCCTTGTATATACAAGGTAGATACTCTGCAGCGAAGTAGAGTCTGTGTGTGTGTGTGTGCGCGTGCATGTAAGTGCAAAGTAGATACATGGCAGGAAGACCATAGGGAATTTGGCAGGGTTATGCTCTAAGAAGAAACCTGCTCCCTCTGCAAATTGTATTGAGTATTTTTTTGTAATTAATGCCAGCTTATCTGAGACTAAATAAGTGTAGAAATTCTACTGTAGACAGTGCTCTTAGTGCTTCTGTGGTGCTGAAATAATTGGGTTTGGTGGAGGTATTTGCATGCACTCACTGGCTGCAGGCAGCTGTGGAGTTAAATGACAGGCTGAGTTTTCATCCCATGATAATGTCTGTAATTTCAAAGTCTATTTTCAGCATGAAAACCCATCTCTTCGTACTGGGACGGAAAGGATTTAAAAGAGTGTGTGTTAGTCCTGCGTCTCCAGCTCCAAGCAAGTAGGCTGTGATCATTTCCTTCCTAAATGACTAATGGAAGTAAATGTAAAATCAGGGACCTGCCATGTATTTGTGGTAAAATTCATGAGTGAGATCTCATGCAACCCTTGCCAGAAATAAATGAGGGACTGTGAAAAGGGTTTATACCAATGATAATAGGCAACCCCTTGCTCTGAGCTGATGCATTCCAAGTATGCATTTGTCTTTCTGTCTTGGCACTGAGACATCTTTCTGTGAGGTAGGTGGATCTGACACATAGGGCCTTGAGCAGAGAAATTCTAATTGCACAATTACAATTTGAAATGTAATTAACATATGCATTAAAAAAATTATTCAAAAGCATTTGAAAAATAACTAAAGCCCACCCATTGTGGGTGTGGTGTTCTGAAGAAGCTCTGGTGAGTAAATAATTTCTTCCCTCTAGCATGAACTAATTGTTGTTGTTGTTTTCTTCTACTGTGCCCTTTGAATTCTGGTATAACAACCCCACTATAAGCTGTCTCTTTGCAGAAATACTCCACAGGTCTCTATGCAGAAGTTATTACATTTATTTTTTGACAAAAAGAGAAATTGTAATATAAGTTGTTTAAGCTTATTAGACCACAGTAAGATGCCAAACCTCAAAATTTAGTCATTTTAAAGTTCTTTATAACAATATTTGATTATCACTAACAATGAAAATAGCTATGTATGAAATAGGTACGAACTTTTAGGACTTTATATATCTACCTATATTTGAACATGCTTGCCTTCAGGGAAGGTGTCTGAGCAGCGTAAGTTGATATTGTGAAGCTCAAGTTGCAGGCTGTGCCTACATCAAATGCCATCCCAGATTATACAGAGTGCATATTATTCATCTGCCTGTGTCAAACGACAATTTGCAGCAACAAATTGCAACAGAAACAGCAAAGATACCCAGTCTGATTGAACCTTAAGATACATATGTATCTTTGGTTTTAAGCACTAAGTCCTAATACTATGAGGCTATTAGCAGGGTTCACTGTCAATGGCCTCAAAGCAGGTGTCCTAGATTATTGTGTGAACTTCAAACGGCTGTGCAGTCTGTTTGCAATGCTGTCAATAACATCAGTATTAGTACAATTAGCTAAGATTGAGGTCTGAGATTAAAGATATAACTATCAAACCCACTGTCGACAGTGAGTGAAGGAGACTGCACAGGAGGGATCTGTGCCGTAAAGACTTTTACAGATTTGTACAACCGTTCAAAGCCTCTGAGGCATCCATTTCTTTGAACAAGCTAATTAATTACAGCTCAAAAGTTATTGCAGGTGGCAGTCTTCTCATCAGGGACACTGCTCTGTTCTCTGTGTGTCTGTGTTTCCACGCACAGATTTTGGGGTCAATTTTGTGTCTGGAGCCATTGCCCAGAGATTAATGTGAGTAAGATTCCAGTTCTCTTTTGATTAAGAGCTTTTTTCAGCCATTTAGTCACTTACAGGTGTCTCAGGAGGATGTTCTCACATTATGCAAAAACTTTTAATTATAATATGAATATACAGACCTGTCTCTGATTATATAAAAACAGCCATGAACATCTGATTCACTCACTTTAATTCAGCCCAAAGATCAGGACATGAAGTCATTCTGACTGTACAATAATGTGGCTGGACTTAGAACACTAATTATTGTAATCACTTTTAAGGAAGGTCATAGACATCTCTGAAAACATTGCTAGGTCCTTTTCTAAACTCTGAGTCTGATTTTAAAATTATTTAAGCAGAGCTTGGAAGAAAGAATATTTTTTTTTTAAATGATGAAAATCATCTATCAGTACTGCTATGCAAATTAATTCCCTAAATAGGTGTTGAAAAAGCTTGCTAATCCCTCAGAGTATGGAGAAATACTGAGGAATGACTAGGGTTGGTGAAGCTAAAAAAGGATAGAGTAATTTCTTTTTGAATCTCCTTGGAATATGATATAGCTTGAAACAAACCTTGAGGTATTTTTTAATTAAAAGTGAAATAGCCATAATTCCTGCCACCAGCAACAGTGACATAAATTTTAGAAGCCAATGACTGACCTGTACTCCCAAATCTTAATAATAGATTATTATAGAAGTGATATGAGGATTCATATCTGGGTCGCATATCTTAAGGTTCCACATAATATGATACTTTGCATGCCTAGAGTTTTAATAAAAGTTTCTGATAAACTTTGATGTTCTCAGGAACATATGACAAAGCCAAACAAGTTTCTGTTCCCAGGGGATCTTCACAAAGACGCTCATAATTTGGAGATGATTTGCATGTCTAAGTAATTAAAGTGCTAGGAGAGAAAAGACCTGAGTGCTGATCTCAGTGCCAAGGACTGCTTTTGTATTTTACCCCTTTACTATTTATCCTGCAAGACCTTTCTACGGAAAAAGTTTGATGTCATTGCACAGTTCAGAAAAAAAAAAAAAAAGATAGCAAGTGAAGAAATTGCTGATATTTTATGTATTTTTGATGCTTCTGCACTGGGCTACCACTGGTAACACATCATGTACCAGTACTACAGGGGCAGCAGGAGAAATTAATACTCCCATACAAAAGAAAGAAATCTTGTATGTGACTGCTTCTGCCTCCACAGGTCAGTTTTGCAAAGCAATATCCTTTGTAGGACTCTTCCTTGAGAACAAATGTCACCAAACATTATTATACATGTGGAAGTTAGCTTAAAAGCAGCTGCTGATATGTTGAGGTCTGAGATAAGAATAAAGGTGCATCTGTGGATTCCATAAATTAAAAACTCCTAAGAGATGAGGCCCAGAATTAGAGAGCCAGGAAAGATGCTGTATAAGATTTGTGCTTCAGAATCTTCCACAGAAACAGAATAGTTTGATGTTATCTCATTGGACTGGACATGTTATACCTTTTTTTTTTTTTTTTTCCATGTCAAAGAATTGGTATCTTAGTTTTTCTAGTTATATCTTGGCCTTTGTACACAGCCGTAACTCTTTTCAGTTCCTCCTGATTCTCACAGAGTTCTTCATTTCCCTTCACTTTGGCAATATTGAGTTTTTTCTCTCATCTTGAGGCCTGAGTTGGGTGTAAATTGTATGTGCGTTCCCAGCCATTTTCTGAAAAACTCAGTCTCTCTCCTCTTCTCCCTGAGAGCAGCTGGAATCCCTGAACTACAGCTGCTCATGGATCGGCTTCCAACTCATTAAAAGCTGAAATTCTTCATGATTTGCAACAATATTTACCTTGCAGAGGAGGGCTTGTACAAGGGGCTGTATTATGTAAATTCAGCTTAATCTCCTTTAATGACACCAGGCAGATCCAAAAGAGTTTTGAAGGCAGAATAAATTTTTCTGAATTAATTATTCTAATGTTACCAGAAATTAACTTGGCCCAGAATATTTTAAGATGAAAGAAACTTGTGGTCAGATATAAATACCGCAAGATAAGGAAGTGAGGCAGTAATAAGCACAAATACTGAGGCAAAAAAACCATGTAATCAGTAGTGGCTCATAAATAACTTCATGCACAAAGAATGTCCCAAGTTGTCAGGCAACTTGGGATGCAGTATAAAAACCTGAGCAACTCAAGGTTCTTCCATCCATTTCTCTTGCCTTCCTTGCCTTCGTGTATAGGGTAAGTCTGAACTCATTTGTTCTCTGTCTGTATGTTGAACTGTTACCTTGATGATTTTGTAGCTTTTCCTCTCTAATATTGTAGTAGATTCTTTTTTTTTTTAATTATTAATTATTTTATTTATTTTTTTTCCTCTGAGGGAGGAAGCTGGGAGGGCTTTTCATATGAAAGAGAATGTTTTCTCTTGGTGGCCAATTATTAAAATCATGGAATGGGGGAGTTAGACACATGTTAGTTAGACAGCAAGGTCCATTTATTCAACTTCAGGATCAAAACAAGTTATTAGATATGGCAACTGAACATAAAAAAAAATCTGCAGTCACTTCTTAGGTATGTTCAGAGTAGTGTGCTGGTCTGTGGAATATTTATCAAACACCAGACATTCAGAGAAATAGGGGGCCAATACTGGCATTTTATTCTTTGCAGTCCTGGGTCACCAGCTCATCATGCAGAAAGCCTCAGTCCATGCCTGTCTTTGAATCCCAACTCATAGTTCTGCACACAAGGAGTAACCTTTAACCAACTGCCTCCCCATGCTCCAAACAACTGGACAGATTTCTACGGTAGCTTCTGAGAGCTGCTACTGTTTTTAATGTTAATAACAAGACAAAAAGTGGAAGTGTTCCTGAATTCAGCTGCCTGCCTTCCATCTCGTGTCAAACAAATGTTGAGTGCTTCAGTTTCTATTTTCCAGTGTCTTAAAACTGGGAGAAGGGACCTCCAAGATGGGACTTGCAGGAAAGAAAGCGATACAAAGAAGTGGGCAAGATTATTTCCCGTATTAGCGTTGGGTAGGATGCTTGTCATCCTTGACTGTTGAGCAAATATGCCAGCCTTGGATCAGGAATAACAGGCCAGGTCTTACCCATTCCGGCTGAGCACCTTCCCCTGAAGGCTACAGAATCAGCCTCCATTTCTCTAGGACACACCGAGCCCTAATAGCTTTCCTGTGTGCAGCCACTGCAAGGGGAAGTGTTCAAAGTTCCCTTTTTCCAGGGTAGCACTATGGCCATGTGGTTAGGGCACTCTCTGCAGTGTGAGCGACGAGGTTTTCAGCACCGCTACATGCCCCGGTTCCTGGGTGAGTTTACTAACCACGGAGGCTTCAGGGTAAGTTACCAAGCAAAATGCATTAGTGCTACCTTCCCTAGCAGTCTCCTTAAAGAAAATGCAAACTCAACCCTTTTTTCAAAGTACTCTGGAGCAAAAATTTAATCTTGCTCCCCATTTAATCTCTTGTCAGTTTGCTATATTAAAGAGAAGTTTAATCCAATTCTTGTATGGCATTTATTTCCTTCTGTTTCAGATTTACCTCCACCCCAGAGCAATGTCCTGCTATGATCTGTGTCCCCCCACACCCTGTGGCCCAACCCCACTCGCCAACAGCTGCAATGAGCCCTGCGTCCGGCAGTGCCAGGACTCAACAGTGGTGATCCAGCCCTCTCCTGTGGTGGTGACCCTGCCTGGCCCCATCCTCAGCTCCTTCCCCCAGAACACCGCTGTGGGATCCTCGGCATCTGCAGCTGTGGGGAGCGCTCTCAGTGCTGGGGGGGTCCCCATCTCCTCTGGCAGCTCCTTGGGATTTGGGAGCTTTGGCTATCCAGGTTTGGGCAGCGGGTACAGCCGGCCCTACCGTCGTTACAACACCTACCGCAGTGGCTTCTGTGGGCCATGCTAAAGCATGAGGAGCAAGGGCGAAGAAATGACCAGAAACACTGAAGCACGACCTGATGCAGGAGAGAGCTCATGGCCATGGTTTTCAGATGTGGTGTTAGGCACCCACAACTCCACCTGAAGTGCATGGAGCTGTGGGAGCTTGGCATCTCCTAAAATCAGGCCTTTGCTTGTCTTTTGTTATGCTTTACTATGTATTTCTGATCAGATGTCTTGTTCTCTTATGCTTTTTTGTATTTGATAATGACTAGGTAAAATATGTAATTATTAGAAGTTGTTCTGCATGACTGAATTAGTACAGTCCATTTAAGTTACAAAGAAGGAAGATCTCATTTTGCTGAGTGTGTCATTGTGAGAGGGATGAGTGGGTACTGTCCTTACTGGACCTTGGAAATGTATTCCTTACACTTTACATTGCTTCCTTCCATTCCTCAGCCTCATTAAATTTGTGCTGCATCATATTCTGAGTCTGCCTGTGTTTCTTTCTACTCTCAGCCCATTTTCCAGCCTGTCTGTGGTGAAACAGGTCTGTTTGCACGTCATCCATGCCAGAAACTACTGTGCAAATAACTCCAAACCAATTGCTAAATGGGAATGAGTCAGATTTCAGTTGTGGACAACATTTTTCCTTTTTTTTCTATATATGGTAAATCTAGCAGAAGAAAATTTGTCAAAGGCTAGAAAAGGCAGATGAGGTTCCCCTGCAATGGGTATGCCTCCTGTTGTAACATAAGCAGGCAATCTTAAAGTAAGCAAGCTGCTTCTGCTTACTTTCTTTAAATACCCTTTACCTATTGCACTATGGAGATGGAAATGGGTCCTTTAACTGTTTTGATATCACTCTTCTATGAAAAATTGTTAATTTGACATAGATTTCTTCGAAGAGGGATGAGAATGGAGGAATAGGCTCACTTGAGAAAGGGGATGAGCTCCCCTTCAATGAGAAGTGGAATAGCCTAAATTCAGGGAAAAGTTCACTGAAGAAAATCATATTTCTCCTCATCCTTCTGTAGACATAATAAGTAAGAGGAGTAAGAGGAGTTATTAAAAAAAAAAAAAAAAAGAGGTAGAGAGACTGGAGGAAAATCTGGAGGAATATGAGGAACACTAGAAATTATGGGGAGTGCTGAAATGCTACCTCCACTCATCTGTTCTCAGTTTGATCTACAAACTGGAAGGAGATTGTGACTTTTTTAACCTATCTGTGACACTTAAGAGGAACCCTTTAAAAGAAAGGAGTGCTTATGCTTGTCTTGAGAGCACCTGAGCTTGCTAAGCGTGAAGGTGGAAGGAGAGGGGTGGCAAGCTGCTGCAACCCCTTGAGTGCACTTTGATGGGTGCAGCAGACCTCTTGGCAACTGTGAGCAGACTCCAGCAAGTGGTGGAGGTGAGGACGAGAAGGCTATGTGATGTTTTTGCAAAGTAATTAGTCATTGAAGTTTGCTGGCCTGGGACATGTATTTGTGAGAGAGAAATTAAAAGATTTTAAGTTCCATCCCTTTCCCACTGTGTCTTTATATACTTAGATCTACCTATTGTGCCTAGCAGATCTGAACTTTATGTGGCATTGCTTTATCCTAGCATGGCTGTATGTGTTGTAATAAAGGTGGTCTTCAGAGACTGGGAGCTTTGGTCCCTGAAGGGAATAGGCTTGAAAAGTTCTACGTGAAAGCTCTGTGTGATTCAGTGTTCTGTCTCCCCACACAGCTCGCAGCCTGCTATCTCTGAAATTTCTTACTTTGAATCTTTGTCTGTACAGACTGATGCTGAACTATAATTAAGGCCAGAGAAAGATGTTGACAAAGTTATACTGACTACAGTCATTACTGAAGCTAAATTAAAGGAGGTACATCAGTTCGATGAAAGAATCCATAATTTCAAGGAGTAGGTTTTCTTAATTAACAACAGAAGAGAATGGAAAGTTAGCAGTTTGATATTATAATACAGCAGAAGGCTAGTCTGAATTAAATGTATAATATGATTTTTTGCTGTCTCAACTGAAGCTATTGCTTGATTAAAGGGGATTCATTCCAAAGATGTCATCCTTCATTTACAGTTCCAGCAAAATAACTTTCTCTTATGGAACTCAATCTGCCTATCTAACACAACAGAGGAATTACAATTGCACAGTAGCAATGTGACTGGAGAGTCATGGCTAAGGCACTACAGTTCAAGTATCTCTAACATATCCAGGTGGACAGACAGCATCATTTCTCCCTAAAAAAATACATTTTTCTACTGCTGTAATCTCCTTCTGCAACTCTCTGATAAGCTTTAATCTAATTGACTGCATTAAACCCCTCTGCAGTTGTAACCTCTGTGCTTATAAAGTCTTGCTGAAGTTGGGATATTTCCTTTGTGTATTCAGAAAGGAGAAAGGTCTGGTATGTGGCTTATTTCTTTAAAACAAACAAAACAAAACAAAAAAACCTAAAGCGTGATTTCCTCCCTTAATTCATACCACAGACTGCTCTTTTTGTAATAAAATTACTGTAGCAACAAGTGTTGCACCATCCTAAAAGTGAAAGTTTTATTCAGTGCTGCAGAATATGAGCTAGATTATTGTGTTCCAAAGAAATTTTCTAGACAAGACAAGCTGCTTGTCAAATTATTACTCTATTGGCTTTAGAAGTGTCATCCCATGTTAGATCGGGGCTTATGTAATTGGGAAGCATGTGTGCAATAACACAGTACCAGACAGTACAGCAGCAGCATAAAAAATAGCGCATGATACTGTATACACGCTCTGAAACAAACAAACAAACAAAAAACAGTCATCTTCTTCTAGACTGATAAACTTGCATCTGTTAATCTCTGAACAGATTGAAGAATTTGGTCCCATGGATGGAAGTGGGACACTCTTTGCTCTTGCTGTCAGTAAAGGCGTATTTCAATGCCAAACTTTATAAAACTGAAATCAAAATTATAGTGTCTGCTGTGCCTGCAGGGATTACAGAAGACAGAAAGGTTCTGAAGGACGAGAGCTTTTATAGCTTTCTCAGGCTCCCTGGAGGACCCAAGACATTCTTGCACACTTACTAACTAGCTCCTGCATTTTTATTTTTTTTTAATTCTTCTCTTTTTGCATATGGCTGTGTTCCAACTAGTAAAATTGTTTTGTTTACTGTTTATGTTTATTGCCTGGACTTATCCGGGTGTTAGATGAAAACCACGATCCATGGTGTCTCTTTCATCTTTACGGTTTGCATCCTTTAAATATGTCTGGCTCCATAATACCAACTCCACCTTCCCAAGATGTGGATGAGTCAAAATTCAATTTGGTTAGGAATTTTGTCTGCTCTTCAGCATTTTGGTCACACTGGCTCATGGGAGCAACATCATAGCAAGAACTTTTAATTTAAGACCTGAGTGTGCAATTTCATCCCTGATAAGTGACTGTGAGATTTAGGTTTGCTACTCTTTGTGATATTCCAATGAGCAATATCCCAAAGCTCCTGGGATGATGAGATTGAATCAGTGGAGCTAATTTGACACATGAACACCTTCAGGAGAGAAATTGTGACTCTCTTATCATCACCGTACCTTTTGATGAGCTTTTTTTTATTATTATTATTATTTATTTATTTTTAATACATGTTTCTATCATGGTAAAGAAATAGCTACTTCTACAGAGGAATATGTATTTTAACATTCTGACACCACAGTGGTGTGTTTGTATGTGTGTATTGGTAAGGGTATTGGAGAATAACCGATAAATCTCAAGGGACAGGAGAGCTTCAGACAGTAGTGTCACTGGTTGGGGCAGTATGGGTAATGTCATCTCATACCTAAGAACATCCAGTGACTGATGATTGGAATGAGATTTTTGAAGCATGTGATTTTATGCAGACAAATTAAATTTTGAGGAAAAAATGGAATGACTCCAGCTTCTGAAGCCGTATAATGTGATGCAGTTTGGGAACTTTATTAGTAATCCTGGTCACATTTTGAACACTGACTATGTTCAAATAATGTCACACACCTTCAAATCTTCTGTTAACTCAATATTTGCATGTCTGAGCCATTGATGAAAATTTGTTGTGAATTTTGAAGACCTTTGTTCTTGAAAACTGTGCAATCAGCATTTATTTCCCAGGAGATCTTCATGAAGATACTCACAGTTTAGATATAATTTACATGTCTCTAAGTGATTTAAACATTAGGAATGGGAGATTGGAGTACTGCTCTCTGCCGTAAAGTATGCTTATACATTGTATACAATTACTTCTTAAGCTAGAAATTGTCTTTGAAAAAGAAATTGAAATGTTGCACGTTGCAACATTCTTTAAGACCATGCAAAATGAAGACAAAGTAATTCACTTTCAAGAAAGGAAAAAATATATATATATATTAAACACTTCTGTAGGTAGCTGCCATTAATTTGGAGTATAATTTTGTATAATATTGGAAGACATGGTAGGGGAAAAGAATTATGTAGCTGCACATGTAAAACCTGTGACTTTAATGACCCCATAGGTAAGCTTGCTCAAAACTTTGAGTGCCAGTGTCTCTGACTAGCCAAAAATTCACATGCATCCTCAATTTGACCTGAGCTGCTTTTCCTAGAGTCTGATGTAGGAATAAAGTTAAAACTGCAGACTCCTTAGATGAAGGATGTTGACGCTCAGTCTCCAAATTGAAGACCTGAATCTCAAATTCCTTCATGGAAATGCACTAGCTTATATTAAATGAATAGATAAAACTGCCGACACTCTTTCATCCTGTCTCCTGAGTCAAGGAAGTAAAATAATATTTTCCCTCAAATAATAATTCCCTGTTTCCCAGGAAGTACTTTTGAGGGTGCTAAAGTGGAATCAACTCTGCTAAGGGCTTTCTGTAGCAACATGGTTATCTGAGTGTGTGCAGCTGCACAGCTGCTTGAGAGGAAATTGCTCTGGTTCCGAGTCAGAGCCAGATGTGTGAGCAACTTATGGTCTTCATGAAGTGGGAGGGGGAAGTCACAGGGCAGTGTTTATCATATGCATCTTTCCTAATATATTTATTCATCTCTGTCAAATGATGTGCACGGCATATATTGCCCTTAGGATGCAAAATAATTTCCTTAGTAGCTGAGATGAATCAGTTGATCTGACCAGGAATTAACAGGGCTCATAAGATGTTTAAGATAAAAGAAACATCTGTAGTGGGATGCATACGTTATGATGAGGAAATTAAAACAAGGCAACAGCAAGGAAAAATAAATCATCAGCTGGGAATATTTTGCATACAAGAAGTCTTTAGCAATTGGCTGGTAAATAGCTTCATGCACAAAGTATGTCTCAGGTCCTCAGGCACTCTGGGACAGAGTATAAAAGCCAGCACAGTGCAAGTTGCTGCCATCCACATCTATTTTATTCTCCTTGGTGAAAGGGTAAGTCTGAATCTTTCTATGTCCTGAATGATATTTTATTTTTACACTGGCCTGTTTTATACCAGTCTAAGGTTTATGTTCTTCATCAGTGTGTGTGGGAGACCTGCAAGTAGCTCTTTCCATGCAGGGAGGCAGCTGGTCTTTGAAGGGTGGCAATTGCTGGGAACAGGGCTTCACTCATTTTTCAGTTGGGTCACTGGAGCATTCAGTTCCAAGATGCTGAAGTCACTGCATGTGAACTGCTCAGCAACTAGAAGTGGGTGTGGAGAACCTGCACAGAGATTTTTGGCTCTTGGAGCTTTTTCTGAAGGTAGAGAGGTATGTGGACTTGAATTTTTCAAAAGCGTGCTTAGTAATATTGAAAGCGTATCCTTTCTTGCACCAGGATACCAGGAAAAATAATCCTTCTCCATCCCTAAGTACTTTGGGATCAAAAACGTTTGAATTGTCTCCTTCTAAAATGCTCTGTATACTTTGGCACTAGATCTCCCTGGCAGCACCTCAGTAGCCTGTAACTGAAATATCAGCACAGCTCCCATCTATTTTTTCTTATCAAATAATTTGAGACAATGTCAGCTTCCATTTCTTCTTTTAATAAACGGGCTGAAAGTTGCTTTCTCTTCAAGACTGATGTATGAGGAAATAAGCACAAAGGACAGGGGAAGAGTAAGAGTTAGGCAGAATATTTGTTTTGCTGTTTAAGAGGCAAGCCTGTATGCGGGGAGGATACTGCCACATTATCAGGTTATGCTCCTCACTTATCCCTGCTGAGGAATTTTATCTTCTTCCCTCTGTTGTGGAACAAATTGCAACATGGGACAAAGTTTCTCACAACTGTATGGTCAGGACATCAGAAATACAGTCCCTTACTTCCTACATACTGCAGGCTCCATACAACCTAGGGAGTGTTGTGAGAAATGAGCTAACAGAGACTGCTCAGGATCAGGCAGAACTGCCCCTTGAGCTATCCTCCGTAATGGAGAGGAGTTTGGGTTTCACTGAAATCCCCTTTCAATCCAAGACTAACACATCATTATTTTCTCCCCACAGTCTCTAGTTAGTTTTTGGTACTCTCCAGCATCTCAGCATCTCAGTTACACAACTATAATTACAACTTGCTTCTTGTACTTACTGTCTTCTCTGTGTTTCAGATTTACCTCCATCCCGCAGCCATGTCCTGCTATGACCTCTGTCCTTCCAACCCCTGTGGCCCAACCCCGCTTGCCAACAGCTGCAACGAGCCCTGTGTCCGGCAGTGCCAGGACTCAACATACGTGATCCAGCCCTCTCCTGTGGTGGTGACCCTGCCCGGTCCCATCCTCAGCTCCTTCCCCCAGAACACCACTGTGGGATCCTCGGCATCTGCAGCTGTGGGGGATGCTCTCAGTGCTGGGGGGGTCCCCATCTCCTCTGGCAGCTCCTTGGGACTCGGGGGCCTTGGCTATTCAGGCCTGGGTGGCCTTTATGGGAGGTCCTACCGTCGCTACAACCGCCGTGGGAGCTGTGGGCCGTGCTAAAGCCCCAAGGAAAAACCACAAAGGAAAGGAACCAGAAGCTTAAAAGCAAGATCCAGACACAGGACTGAGTTCACGACCATGGCCTTACGCTAGCTGACCACCCTCAGCTTTTCCCTGAGCTAATGGGACTGCAGGAGCTTGGCATTTCTGATTTAATGCCTTTCTCTGTTATCAATGAGGTGAAAAATGTAACTTTGATTGCTGCATATTGGCATTGGGTGTCCAGCCGTAAAGCATTGCCTTGAAATGGATGACTAGTTTTATCCATATTGAAACCTATTGCTTTCCTGTGCTGTATATTTTATTTTATTTTTTAGTTATTCTACTTCTTGCTCATTAAACTTATGGTGCATTATAAACATATCCTCTGATGTTTTTCCTTCCTTCTTTTCTTTGGAGCTCTTTTTTAGATAAATTTGTCAGTTTATATGTTGTCAGGACCAGGCAGATCTTCATTTAAATCATACCATAAAAATTAGTAAGGAGATAATTAAAGACATATGTAAACAGTGAGTAATACCCCTTTTTTGATAAGGTATTTTTCCTTAGCCACACTTCTTTCAGAACAACATTAAATATTCATTCCTGGCTAACAAACAGTGGGTAAAACAGGTGGGGAAACCTAATCCTGTCTTACAGGCAATGTCTTTTCATCTCTTGCTCTTCCAGTTCCTTAGAGCTCATAAAATCCCAGCAACCTCCTCTATTATTTTCCTGACTCATTTTTCACACTATGAAGAAGAATTGCCATTAAGAAAAATGGAAGTAAATAATAGCAAAAACATTAAAAATTAACAAATTAGAGAAGAAAAATATGTATGATTCTTCCTTTATTTCCTTGTTTGTTTAGGAATACTGAAATTAAGGGGTAATTGTTTACTAAATTATGTGGTGATTAGGGGACCTTTGAGGTGTCACCAGAAATCCTCAGAGCAATAACAATTACCCTCCTGTTCTAAACCTTGGGGAAGATAATGACTTCTGAATTGCTAAACAAATATTCATTAACACAATTCTGATGCCATAAGGATCCCAATTAAACTTTCATTCTGCAATTTGAAATGACATGGACTAGGGCAGACTTTCTAAGTTAACTCAGCACACTAGGGAGCTTTGCTCCCAGAGGAGGCTGAGGGACAAATGAAAACCAAGGAGTCTCACGTGCAACACCACAGGACTTTATTGTGACAGGGAAGCATAGCAGGCGATTACAGAAACTCAAGGTGATCCAAGGGGAAAGGCATGATGCAGGTACTGCGTCGTGGGTACTGGTGCCCTGCTCAGGGCCTCCTGGGCCAGTTGAGGTGGCAGGAGGCTGCAGGGGATGCCGAGGCAGAAGCCAGGGCACTCTGTGGCACAGGGCAGTGGGACACTGGGCACACAGCCACATCCAGTCCCCAGGCCCCGGCAGCTGATGGGTGCTGCTGGTCCCCAGGGTTCTTGCTCCATGTCCCCATGCCAGGGTCCTTGCTTCAGAGCTGTCACTGGCTCTGGGCATGGCTGCGGTGGTCTTAGAAAGACCCACAGCTACCGCGGCGGGACCTTCTCCACCTGGTACCAGGGAGGCAATAGCCCATGCCACAGGAGGAGAGGCCAGAGCTGTAGGACCTGCCAAAATTGCCAAAGCCACTAGAGCCATACAGGCCCCCGTAGCCCAGGGAGCCCCCGTAGCTCAAGTCATCCCCATAACCTAGGCAGCTCCCATAGCCCAGGGACCCGCCATAGCCCCCCAGGCCAAAGGAGCTCCCGTAGCCCTGGGACCCGCCATAGCCCCCCAGGCCAAAGGAGCCCCTATAGCCCAGGGAGCTGCCATAGCCCCCCAAGCCCACAGAGCCCCCGTAGCCCTGGAACCCCCCCAGGCCAAAGGAGCCCCCAAAGCCTCGGGACCCTCCAAAACCAAAGGGGCCCCCATAGCCCAGGGAGCCCCCATAGCCCAGGGAGCTTCGGGAGCTGAAGGAGCCCCCCAGAGTGGCTGGGCCCGAGGATCCCACAATGCTCTCCTGAGGAAAAGAGCTGAGCACAGGGCCCGGGACTGTCACCACTGCCGGCGGGGGGATGATCACAGCTCTGGAGGGGGGACACTGCTGCACGCATGGCTCATTGTAGCTCTCGGCAATTGGCTGAGGGCAGGTCACCCCGTAGGGTCTGTAGGACTCCATGGAGCAAGACATCCTTCTTGTAGTGGTTGTGAGTCTGCAGTGCACAGCAAGAAGCAAGTTTAAGGTAAATGGACAAGCCTTAGAGCTTCACTATGAGGAATCTAATGAATCTAATTTATAAGCACAGCTTAAACAAACAAACATTTGCTAGTATATTTACAGTACGTTAAGAAAGGAAGTGTCAGTTATAGCCAGACATTTCTCTATGTTCATATTGCTTCTCTAGTAGCACCCAACTTCCAAGTGAGAACATTTGTTCTTACGGGGCAAATGCTACCACAAGAGGTATTTACTATGCTCCCTCTGATACTTTTAAATTTCCTAGTGCATGTAGCTCCTGAATTGGAATTAAAATGCCTGGGAAATGGATAGTCAAAGTAACATTATATAATTGCCCATTTTGCTGTAAGGAGACCTTCCAACACCTGCAGTTTTCCAAGCCTGCCATTCCATAGCATCACATATGATTTAGCATTAATTGAAAAAACTTGAGAAGGACAGAGGTTGAGCCAAATAGGACTTACCCTGTTCACCAAGGAGAATAAGCCAGGAGAAGTGGGTAGAGAGGCTTGGAGTATGGAGAGCTTTTATACATTTCTCAAACTGCTTACAGGATATGATACACCCTTTGCGCCTTAGGTCTTACATAGTAACAAAACAACCTTGATATTGAGGGATTTATTTTTGCTTGCTTTGCACTGCCACTCCCCATCTTTGAAAAAAAAGGTGTGATACAATGCCAGTACCAAGTCATGGGCATTGGATTGATGAATGATGGGATCTTCCAGTCATCTAGTGCCCAGCACCAGCATTGGCACATCTGTTATTTAAGTACACTTTAAGTTTTATATAACACATATATGTTTTATGTAACATGACTACTATGTGGCTTACTGGTTAAAAATAAGTCACAGATAACACGTTTGCTACTAGTCAATATTTGCTGTATAAAGGTTTTACTTTTTTGTTGTTGTTGTTTTCAGATAGTGAACTTACAATGACTGTCATCATTTGGGCTGCTCAGTGTGGCAAATCGAATCTGACATCTGAAGTTGCATCACAGGATAGGAAATGATGGGGCCTTTAAATAATTTGGGTCTGTGGTCTTGAATATCTCATTATAGGCCAATCACTAGCTCTGCTGCTTGCCTGCAGCGTAATGCACTCAGGGGAGACCATAAAAGATATCTAGAGATACAGTGGTAAATATTGTTGCTACTGAAGTGAATGCATTGAATAAACTACTTTAATTCACATAACAACTACCTCTATCAGAAATTTGGAGGAGAGATGGTTTAAAAAAGTTTATCAAAAAGAACAAACATTTTTTTTTTGTATATCTCTCTCAAGACCTTTAGTGTGAAGAACAATAAATATTCAAGTATAGAAGGAGTGGCAAAGCATCCCCCAGTCAGCCACTTCAAAACAGCCTTTTCTTTTTTTTTTTTTTTTGAAAATAGTTACAACAGCAACTAGGAGTCATTTTGGAAGGTGAAACACACTGAAAGTGGATAAAAAGGGGGGAAAGAGGTAGTACAAAGAAGAATTTCAGGTATCCACATCTGGTTTAGAAACATTTTTTTTTTTTAATCTTTGTTTGCAACCCAAATGACATTAATTACTGACGAATTATAAAGTGGCTTCTATTGTTATTTTACTGTTGTCTTTGAAATGTCAGTGACACATCTCAGAGATGTTCCAGATCTTCCTAGGAATGATAAGAGGCTTCACAAACACCTACTAAAAATTCATATTCAATTGTTGTAGGATTGTTCTACACCGACGTGCTACCATCAGCATGCAAATCTTGTGCAAGAGCATCAGTTTAGAGGTGTGTGGACCAAGTGCTCTGTGTCATAATGTACAGCTTCATGTGTAAGAGAGGGGGTCATGTAGGGGTGACAGCATGAGATCTGGAGACTATGAGAGCAGAGAATTTAGGACATCAGTTTGAGACCCTTTGTTTTTCAGAACATGGACGGATAACTTGTTCAGCCTGAAAATTCAGGTAACCTTTAAGGGGGCTCTTATTTTTTCCTTAGAATTTAAGGTATTAGAATTTCAGGCATATTACCAAAATACAGGCTCATAAAGGGAGATGAAGCTACAATTTGCATTCATAGCATGGACATTGTAATCTCCCCAAACTTATTAATATTTATTAGAATAAAGAGCTTGACATTATGAATGAAAATCAAATTGTTGCGAGCGTCAAATTTAAAAATCACAGCCTGATTATGGAAGCAAAATGAGTGACGTTGGTTGGCATATTTTTGAATGATGCTGTTTCATAACAAGGGAGCTTCTAAATCCTGCCCTTCTTCATTTAGCATGATTATAACAGAAATTGCAAGCATTAAGTGTTAATGAGTGTTTGTGAAGCAGCTTAAAGTCATTATCTTCCAGGTGCCTCTCATTATTATCAGCAAATCCTGATGACACTTCAAAGGTACAGCTATTTAACAATTTCGAGGTCATTTATAGCCTATCTTTTGAAATATTGTTAAATTAGAAAACAACAGATTGGCAAATAATTGTGTGATACCACAGAATTATCCCATTAATAAAATGCTATTAAAAGGGATATATTTTAATTTCCCATTTTTTCTTAAGTTGTCAGTACTTCTGGGATGGGGATTAAAAACAAAAACAAAAAAAAAGGAAAATAAGGATTGTTTTAAAATGTATTTCTAACTTGCAAAAGGTGAGATTCCAAATTAAATTTTCAAGTGGTTATTAGCTTTAGACAGAGACCCCATTAACCATTCTGATGGCATCAAGAAGGCCTTTTCTGCTTCTCTGGAGCAGCCATTCTCAGCTCAGCCTCTCCTCTTTTAACCTGGTGTCATCTGAATTGTCTCAGCAGAGTTGAGTGAATGATGTTGGAAGATATTTCAATAGGTGAATGCCAGCTCCACTTGGGTTGTAGTTAATATTTATAGCAACAACGGGACTGTATCATTCCCCTATGTCACTGGAAATGCATTAAATCAGACACAAATCTCCCTGCCTGAATTAGTTATAGATAAAACGAAAAGCTTAAACCAAGCTAGAAACTTTGTCATGTCCTATTGCTCTCTTGCTGTTACTAGCAATACTGATCATAGAATCACAGAATCTCCCAAGTTGAAAGGGACCCACAAGGACCCATATCGAGTCAAACTCCTGGCTCCATACAGGACCACCAAAAAATCCAATCCTATGTCTGAGAGCGGTATCCAAACACTTCTTGAACTCCAGCGGGCCTGTTGCTATGACCACTGCCCTGGGGAGCCTGTTCCAGTGCCCGACCACCCTCTCAGTACCCAACCAAAAGACACCAAGGTGGTGTCTGACCACAACACCTATTCCATCAGAAGTGAGCCTGCAAAACGTCAGCCCTTTGCCCTGATCTGTCAGAATGTTTATAGATCCCCAACCAACTGCAAGAAGAGGACAAGAGGTAGAAGCACTTTTTTTTTTTTTTTTAAATTTGAGAGTGACTGAGAACTGGCACAGGTTGGCCAGGGAGGTTGTAGATTCTCTTCTTGGAGATCTTCAAAAGCTGCCTGGACATGATCCTGGGCAACCTGCTCTGGATGGCCCTGCTTGAGCCCGGGGCATGGAACTGATGACCTCCAGAGGTCCCTTCCAAGCTGAACCCTCCTGTGATTCTGTGTGAGGAGAACTTGTGTCCTCTCAGAGCTGAATGTCTAGCTCACATTAGATGACCTTCACCTAGTTCTTGCACATGGCACAGAAAGGGCCCCATGTCATGCAGGTACTATCCCAAACATTAAAATGGGACTAACATGACGCATGTTTCTTGCTCTGGCTTTTAGTCAATGACTGTACAGGATGCAACCCTTTGGATGCAAGTTTCATAAATCCTCTAAAATGAAAATCACAGATAACTGATTGTCATCAGCATTGTATCACACCCATAGTAACTCTTGGGAGGGACAGTGCTGACAAGGCAATATGAAAGCTCCCACTATCATGTTTGTTTTGTAACAAATTAGGACCAGAGGCACAAATGATGGCTTAAAGACAGCGGCTGGGGAAGCATATAAAAACTCATGTTCCCTGCAGCCCATCTATCCGCTTCTCTTGCCTCAGTCTCCGCAGCAAACAAGGTAAGCGTGGTTTCCACTCTGTCTTTCTACTACCATTACCTTTTATTTTTACAGTGCTTTTACCATGGAGAAGATTCCTGCATGTGTGATCACAGATTTACACCCTTTGTTTCATTCTGAAAATGAATCTGTCCAGGCAGAGCATCAGGAGTCACTGCGTTAGGATAGGAAGTAAATCTTCAAGCTAGAAAAATACGAATACTTGAAGTGCGTTAGGAAGCCTGAATTAACACATACAGGCAATGAGATTTTTCTCCTCTTCATACTGACTTCTTTTTCTCTGGTTCTTACACCTTGTGAACGCAGTACAAAATGCTGGAGACAGCATTACAAAATGTACCTGTCTCCAGCATTTTGTACCTCAGCACTACAAAACGCTGGAGACAGATCATTGAGTTACTCCAGTCTGGCACCTAGTAATTTCTCCAGAACAGAATTTGTGTTTCACACCAGATTCTTCACAAAGCTGATCATGATAAGATTAAAGATAGTATAAGGGCAGTTGATAGAAGAAAGAGTTTCATTTGTTATATACATAAATTTACTCTTAACTGCTGGTGATTCAGAAACGCATTCAACACTTAGAAATCTTGGTTCATCTCCTCATAGTGAAGCTCTAAGGCTTGTCCATTTACCTTAAACTTGCTTCTTGCTGTGCACTGCAGACTCACAACCACTACAAGAAGGATGTCTTGCTCCATGGAGTCCTACAGACCCTACGGGGTGACCTGCCCTCAGCCAATTGCCGAGAGCTACAATGAGCCATGCGTGCAGCAGTGTCCCCCCTCCAGAGCTGTGATCATCCCCCCGCCGGCAGTGGTGACAGTCCCGGGCCCTGTGCTCAGCTCTTTTCCTCAGGAGAGCATTGTGGGATCCTCGGGCCCAGCCACTCTGGGGGGCTCCTTCAGCTCCCGAAGCTCCCTGGGCTATGGGGGCTCCCTGGGCTATGGGGGCCCCTTTGGTTTTGGAGGGTCCCGAGGCTTTGGGGGCTCCTTTGGCCTGGGGGGGTTCCAGGGCTACGGGGGCTCTCTGGGCTTGGGGGGCTATGGCAGCTCCCTGGGCTATAGGGGCTCCTTTGGCCTGGGGGGCTATGGCGGGTCCCAGGGCTACGGGAGCTCCTTTGGCCTGGGGGGCTATGGCGGGTCCCTGGGCTATGGGAGCTGCCTAGGTTATGGGGATGACTTGAGCTACGGGGGCTCCCTGGGCTACGGGGGCCTGTATGGCTCTAGTGGCTTTGGCAATTTTGGCAGGTCCTACAGCTCTGGCCTCTCCTCCTGTGGCATGGGCTATTGCCTCCCTGGTACCAGGTGGAGAAGGTCCCGCCGCGGTAGCTGTGGGTCTTTCTAAGGCCACCGCAGCCATGCCCAGAGCCAGTGACAGCTCTGAAGCAAGGACCCTGGCATGGGGACATGGAGCAAGAACCCTGGGGACCAGCAGCACCCATCAGCTGCCGGGGCCTGGGGACTGGATGTGGCTGTGTGCCCAGTGTCCCACTGCCCTGTGCCACAGAGTGCCCTGGCTTCTGCCTCGGCATCCCCTGCAGCCTCCTGCCACCTCAACTGGCCCTGGGGCCCTGAGCAGGGCACCAGTACCCACGACGCAGTACCTGCATCATGCCTTTCCCCTTGGATCACCTTGAGTTTCTGTAATCGCCTGCTATGCTTCCCTGTCACAATAAAGTCCTGTGGTGTTGCACGTGAGACTCCTTGGTTTTCATTTGTCCCTCAGCCTCCTCTGGGAACAAAATTAGCTCTTGTACAGTGATGTGGTATCTAGACTCCCTCAGGAATCCAAACGTCATGTGAAAAAATGAACTGTTGTTCAGACTTTCATGCAATTCTTAGGTGTGTCCATTTAATTTATTATTATTAGTACTACTACTAATAATAATGATTATTGTTTTCTAGGACTTTAGTCAGTAGGTATTTTGCAGAACTGTCAGTGGCCTTAAAATGGCTTACACATCAGTTTCTGCATTTGTGTTTTTATGTTGAAACATACTGGGTGCACTATGGTGTGGGTTTTTTTTGTTTGTTTGTTTGTTTTTTCCTGTGCAGGAAATATTTTATTTTATTTTATTTTATTTTATTTTATTTTATTTTTTTTATTTTATTTTATTTATTTTATTTTATTTTATTATTTTATTTTATTTATTTTATTTTATTTTTTTATTTCCACTTATACAAGTTGTCCTGGTATATTACCCTATTATCCTTTGAAGGTTGGGATGTATAGTATGAATTGTGTGTTGAGCTCAGACGAGTTCATAGACCCTACTCTGACCTGCTTGGCAGCAGAGCTCTTACATGACGAAGAAAAAGTGTGGAGGTAGCTTTTTTTTTTTTTGTCTTTAGCTTTAACTGTTCTTGTTGTTGTAAGACAACAGTAGACAAAGGAACAAGGGGAAAAGCCCACCAATGGTAAGAGTGGGATTTGTGCAAGCTTTTTGAGCTACATTTGCCTATCAGTGATGGGTATGGAAACCTGATACCAAGAGCTGAACTTCCCAACCTGTAAGACTGTTACAAAGACATGACTGGGGCTGGGGGAGCAGAAATCTGATTGCATTATGCATCAAAACTGCAAAGACAGTTAAAGTTGGAGGAAAACAACATAAACTTCATTGACATGGTTTAAAATCCCTGCATTTCTTAAATTAATCTGTGAGAAATATCCTCAACTAGCATAAAATGAGAAATGAGACAGGAGGAATTTAGATAAATAGTCTGAGGTGTTTAATGCGTCATCAACAGGGATGCTCCTGCTGTCTTGGCCTGCAGCTACTTTAGAGGAGCTGGCTGTACCAGTGGGAGGAGAAGTGGGAGGAGAAGGGGCTGGAGTACCTGTTGCTGAGGGTGGAGAGGGCTGAGCTCCTGTACCTGCAGCCAAGAAATGCCCCAGAGTTATACAGAGTCCTGCTGCAGAGGCTCCCCGAGCTGATGCATGCCCCAGAGGTGGAAGAGCCCCCAAAGGCGGGTGCCCCGGAGGAGCCCACCATGGCTTGCTGGGGGAAGGAGCTGAGGATGGGGCCGGGGAAGGTGACGACGACAGGGGGTGGCTGGATGAAGGCCGTCGAGTTGGGGCACTGTCACGCGCACAGCTCATTGCAGCTCTCAGCGATGGGCTGGGGGACGGCGACGCTGGTTTTCGGTGGGTACAGGTCGTTGCAAGCCATCTTGCAGGATGAAGGTCAGACTGCAAGCCCCAAGATGTGGCTTTGCTTGAAATAGAGTGTTTACTTATATCCCCCAGAATGCCACTGAACAAAGCTGAAAAAGTGGTCATTTATTAGATGTATCTTAAACTTCATAGAATATTAAAATAATGATCTGAAATAACATTGTTTTCATCTGTGATTTTTAATCTCCTTGGCTTAGAATATCCAAATTTTTTTTATGAGGAATGAGTTTCTGCATTCACACCCATTCCCCTAATCCTGCATTCAGCCTTGCTTTCACTAACAGAATAGTTACAGAGATAAACCACCTAATGCTGCTCAAAATCTGAGTATGCCTATAGGAAATACAAGAAATCTAAAAACCATACTCACTAAGTTCAGCAAGGTGAATAAGCCCCAAAAAGTGTCTGGATGTACTCAGGGGCTAAAGTTTATATAGAGTTTCTTGACACGCCTTCAGGATTTGAAACTCATTTGGCGCTTGTCTGCTAACAGAAATTGTTTAACAGTTCTGCATGCTGAAATTTTTGTGGTTGCCATAGTTATAATTTTATTCAAGTTCTCGTATCATGTGATGGATTTCTTTAATCTTAGTTCTTAATTGGCTAGTGTAATTCCTACTATCATTACAGTGACCTGACTGGAATTACCATGTGCATTAAGCTGACTCTACATGTTACCTTGTCCTTTATGAATTTGTCATAAGTAGGGCTGCTCAAAGATTTTGTAAGACTCAGCTTTGGCTGACATGCACATTTTTCCTTAACAGCCCTTAAAATTTATCTGGTAAATTAGTTGGAGGCATAATGAAGCTTAGCATAGGACTACCCAGGAATCTGTGTTTTCCATCCCTAACTTTAACAGACCTTGTTAACCTCAGATGAGTTTCAAGTGATCATGAATATTAGCAGAGATCCTACAGTACACACTGTTATTCACCAACAGCTTTCCACAGAGAGGAACAGTCTTTTCATCTACCTATAAATGTGCCAGCTCAATCATATGTAAAAAAAATCATTTTGCTTCATTATAAGAGTTTAAATGTGCGTTGAAATTCAGCTTTAAAGGAGCCCACGGTTCTGCTGACAGTGATTTGTGTTAGGAAATCAAAGAAATCATCAGCCAGATGTATATAAAGTCCCACCCCTGCCCAAGATGAACCAAAACAGGTATGACTACAAGGAAAAAGCAAAGAAGCAGATGCAGTTTTTTTTTTTAGATGATGTCGGCATTAAACCTTACCAAGTATGTTCTGGGGCTCCTTGAAAAAAAAGTACGTTGTAGTGATTTCACAAACTTTAATTGGTGTTCAACCTAGCTACTGTTTAGTGTTGTGTTAATGTTTGAAAATGTGTTAGTGATTTAGACACTTCAGTGTTACACAATTACATCACTTTTATGTACAGGTGTCAAGGTGGTGCATGCCATTACTTTAATTAGAACACCATTGGAAGTCCTGGCTCTCATGGGTCAACATTAACACAGCTTTTCTTTTAGTTCATTAAAAAAAAAATCTCAATCAGATGTCACACACAGTGTGTATCAGATGAAAAAATATCTGTATTTAAAACTATACTTTGCAGAAAGAAACTCTACATACATTTGTGATTATTTATCTTTCCCCCCCTGTACTTTTACAGAGGATAGTCTGTATCTTCTATTCCAACTCTAATGTTTTTATCCATGTCCAAGACATTCTATGGACTCTTCCCATTGGCAACGCTAAGAAGATGCCCAGAGCTGATCTGGACTTAATTCCTGCAGTACCTAAGCTGAATATTTCTAGTTTTGATACAGCTTGACTCATATTTTTTTTTTCTCTTCATGTAATAAAGAAATTGATTAGATTTTTGATTTTTTTTTTTCTCCTTGGAATTTGGTAGGACTTGTGGCTGGGGAAGAAAGTGGAAACAAATGCTGGCTAAAAATCAGTGTTTTCCCAATAAGCTCCGCCTTGCATTTATTGCAGGGGAAGACAAAAATCTCTCTCCAGGCATAGAAAATGAATTACTGCAATCTACATTTTACCCAGTCTCTAAGGATGACTTCCTTGCCCACATTTATAGTTTACCATGATGTTTACAAATCAGAGCAAGTTGTGCCTTATTACTCTCTCTGGGCAACAAGCCCTCCCCACATCCAAGACCTCCATTTCCTCTCTCCACTTGCTAGCCTTACTTTATGTATAAAAACATTGTTATTTAAATGTTCTTCCAATTCTAAAATGTCTTTTGGGGGTTCCTGTGGGAAAAAAAAAAAAAGATTACTACAGATTTTCTCAGGCTTCTAAGGAACAAAGGATATCAAAGCAGTTTAGAAACACTGACTAATGATTTATGCAAGTAGACTGTTTTGTTATAATGCAATGTGAGTGTCCCAGGGGTGAGTAATAGCATCAGGCTAAACAGAGAGCCCTATCGCTCCCCTAATCAGAATATGGTCTGTAGCCACTGGAGCTGGCCAGCTCTGTCTCTGCCCTACTTTCCCTTTTGTGTCATCCAGAGCAGTCTGCTCCTCTCCCAGCGTGTCAACAAACATCTTCAGCAGGAGCGTGGATCCTGCAATACAAACTTCCCATTCTTGCCGTTGTGTCTCTAGATCTTTAAGCAACTAGGAAGGGTGAAGTTGTAAAGCTGGATGATAAAGAAGTGAGATTAAGAGAGTTGAAAGGAGATGTTTTAAAAACTGAATATCATTCCTGCACTTTAAATAAGAGACAGCAGTATTGGAGTTATTATCATCTTAAAACAACTCTCTAAACTGTAGCTGTGTGTCAAATATTATTATTAGAGAAAATTCTGAATCTGTTTTCATAGTAGATGCAGAAAGTGAAGGTTTTATAAAATACCAGGCGCATCACCCAGAGGTAACTCATTATGCATTTTAAAGAATATAGATTACTGTATGATAATGAAAATCAACTATAGATATCAGAAAAGAAAGGAGGAAAAAAATGTACAGTAGTAAGATGCAGGAGGTAATTTTTGAACTTAAAAAATTGAAAAGGAGGTAAATATGAACAAGATGAAGACAGTTACACTTAATCTTCAAATCTGTCTCTCTCTCATTACTAAATACTTAACTGACACAGAATAAAAAGCACTACTCAAAATGATTGATACTAGAAACTACAACAAGAAAGAGTGTACCATGTTGCTGAAAGGATACAGAGAAAACTGGCTGTGGCAAATAAACAGAGAGTCTTGTCACTGTGGTAAATAAGCAGAGAGTCTTTAGCCTTATGGACAAATACAGATCCACATGAATATACAAGAAGGCTACATATGGAAAAAGAAAACAAAAAGGGAAAAAAAAAAGAAAAAAGAAAAAAAAAAACAAGAAGAAAAGATTTATTGGGAAACACAAGTAAAACAAAATCAGAAAACAATAAAAGATGAGGGTGACAAGACTAAAAAACACCAACAAGATTATGCACATATCTACCATTGCAATTATTAACATTAAAGTTCAAACACAGCTAAATATATGTTTCAAGAAAAAAAAAAAAAAAAGAATGAGCAAACCATTAAAAGGTAAGCAAGATATAAAAAGGACCACATGCAACCTGAGAAAGTAGATATGTGAACAAATATTGAAAAAGGAAGATGAAAACATTTCAGAAAATAAAAAAAAAAAGATGTATCTTTTGGGATCAGTGGCACCTACAAATGTCTAACAAATATGTGAGCTGAGAGGCTGGCTTTAGCAGGCCCAATGGTGTACACAGCCCCATGCAGGAGAGCGAGAAGGAGAGGCAAGAGGCGGGGAGAATGGGAGGTGCAGAGGGGGCAGGGCAGAGACGAGCATGCCAGAAGGGTAATTACAGGGACTGAGAGAGGGTGGGTGCTGCAGAAGAAACAGCAACAGCAGACCAGCCAGTACTGACAAGAAAGAGCTCATTCACTTCTCAAAGGAAGGCAACGCTGAAGACAGACTGACCACCAAGGGAGAAGACGATTCGTCCTTCCTGCCAGGCAGCAGCAGATCCAGCCTGGGTGCCACTTCGGACTTCCTGCAGCTTTGCTTTATACCCAACACCTCTCCTGCTCTCTGCCCTGACCCAGCAGCACCATAAAAAAGGCCCTCTATGCCATGACTACTCCCCTCACCCCTTGTGACCCAACAGGGCCCTGGGCCTCTCAACACCAGCATTTGCCCCCCCGGAGACTCTGCTACTGGCTTAATGCCAGGGCCAGCAGGAGGCTTGCCTGGGAAGAGGTGTCACCTCAGCCTGGGGCCACAAAGGGGGAGACAGAAGGGGAGGGGGCGACCCATGCTCAGCGCCCTTACGTCTTATGGCTGCTGCTAACCCTATTGCCAATGATCAGGAGCAGGGGGGAGCGCTCACGGCCCCAAGGCACGTTGCTGGCTCCTGCTCCACTGGGCGGCCACCAGCCCCAGGGCCATTTCTGCAAGGCTGCCCTCCAGCAAGGGACCGGCCATGCTCTCACCGCGTGCAGCGCTCAGCCATCCCTGCTCTCCGGCCTCTTCCTCTGCGCTTCTTGCCAGAGACGGTGCCTCGCTTCTGCGGAGCAGCGCCACTTGGCAGAGCTGGTCACGCTCCCGGGCAGAGAAGGCCAGGCAAAGCAGAACTGCCAGCACCTCTCCTGCTCTCTGCCCTAATGGCCTGGGCCTCTCAGCACCAGCATTTGCCCTCCCCCGGAGCCTCCGCTACGCCCCCCCACCGCTGCTTTCCTGACTCGGAACACAGAGAGAGGAAGAGAGAGACAGAAGTGGATGCAGGAAACCTTTATTGTGCCCAGCACGGCAGGAGAAGTGGACAGAGAGCAGGGGCAGGAGCCAGCGAGGCTGGCTGCGGCGTGTCGGGGGGGCAGAGGATCTTTTCCAGAGCGTGGCTTCTGGTTGCGCAAGCCCCGGCGGTGCGGCAGTGCAGCTCGGGAGGACTTGGCCCATGGGCCCCACAGGCCTTGAAGGGTCCTGCTCTTGCCGCAGAGAGCAGGAAGGGGGAAGGGAGAGGGGGAGAGCAGAGGGCAAACCGGGCACAAGGCCCTGGCTGTGGAGGAAATAGGATGCAGCAGAGGGCGGGAGAGGCCAAAGGGGCCGGCACTGCCGTTGCCCAGGCCTTGGCTGGGGCTGCAGATGCTCAGCGCTCCTCAGCACCCCGTGCCCACGAGGTCAGCCATGCGTCGGGGCAGCTGGCAGGGGGTGTGGGGCAGGGCCTGGCATTAGCAGGGCCCACAGGTGTCCCACAGCTTCTTGCTGTAGCGCGGCAAGAGGTAGGGGCTGCAGGCGGGAGAAGCATAGGGCCTGCCAAAGGTGCAGAGGCCCCCCGAGCCCTGGGTGGCCCCCGCGCCGTAGAGGCCCCCCAGCCCCAGGGAGCCCCCAAAGGCGGGTGCCCCGGAGGAGCCCACCACGGCTTGCTGGGGGAAGGAGCTGAGGATGGGGCCGGGGAAGGTGACGACGACAGGGGGTGGCTGGATGAAGGCCGTCGAGTCGGGGCACTGCCGCGCGCACAGCTCGTTGCAGCTCTCAGCGATGGGCTGGGGGATGGCGACACTGGTTTTTGGCGGGCACAGGTCGTAGCAAGCCATCTTGAGGGACTGGACGGTGCTCTGCAAGAGGGCACAGAGTGCGATGCGAGGGAGCAGTAGAGGGCAGCTGCCCAGGCCGAGGCGTAGGGGCCAGGGGCAGGAGCCGGGGGAGGAGGAGAAGCGCTCGCAGACTTACCCTGTTCCCCAAGCAGAAGGTGGCCAGAGCAGTGCTTGCGAGAGCCCCGCACAGGCCGAGCTTTTATCCAGGCCCCGCCATTGCGCAGCGCCCGCTGGGCCAATGGGCAGAGGCGACACTCCCTCCTGCCGAGGCCAGGCTGTCCTGCTCCTGCCCTCCCTGAGTCAGCATCCCCTGTCCGGACCAGCACAGGCCCCTTTGCTGGCTTCCCTCCCCTTTCCGCTTGGCGGGCCAAATGCGTGGTGCTGAGCAGGCAGTGCCCGAGAGGAGCGCCTTTGATTTGGCGTTTCGTCACCTCGCCCCTCTGGAGATAACAACTCCAGTGCGTACGTCATGGAGGCGCTGGCGTGTGGCTGCTTCTTGCCCAGCGCCGCGACCCCGCTCTGCCCTGGGGCTCTCCACAGCGGGCACGGGGCCGCCCCGAGACCAAGCCCCTGGGGAAGAGCTGTGGCACTCAGGGTGCTGGCAGCCCGCCTTTGTCACGCTCCCTGCCCTCTTAGGCACGCAGGGGATGAGACGGCAGCGGGGCTAATTTGCCCATTAGGTGAGGGCTGGCGAGCGTCCGAGCGGGGTAATTGCAGGGGCTGAGGGAGCGGGTGGGGGCTGGTGAGGAACAGGCGTCAGCACAACAGCCCCGTGGCGTGCAGGGAGGAGTGCGGGGCTCGGCCACCATGGGCCACGTGCCCCCAGCGCGGCCAGCTCCTCCCCGCACTCGCCAGCCCCCATAAAAGCGTGGTCCTGGGCAAGCGCTGGCATCCGCTGCTCCTGCCTGGCTCTGCTCGGGAAAAGGGTGGGTGGTGGGGCCTCCTCGGGCAGGGTCCGGCGTGGGGCTCCCTGGCCACGGGAGCCCTGCCGGAGGCGCTGTGGGCAGAGGGGCTCTGTGGGGGCAGGCGAGGGCGGTGGGCACACGGGGAGCAGGCGTGGAGAGCCGGGGCGGGCTGAGGAGGGAGCCCTCTGGCTGGGGCATGGGCCCTGCTCTGCCAGGGCATCTCCTCACTCACAGCACCGGCCCTGGGGGCTTTGCATTGCAGGCTCAGCTCTCTCACACCAAGATGGCTTGCAACGACCTGTACCCGCCGAAAACCAGCGTCGCCGTCCCCCAGCCCATCGCTGAGAGCTGCAACGAGCTGTGCGCGCGGCAGTGCCCCGACTCGACGGCCTTCATCCAGCCACCCCCTGTCGTCGTCACCTTCCCCGGCCCCATCCTCAGCTCCTTCCCCCAGCAAGCCGTGGTGGGCTCCTCCGGGGCACCCGCCTTTGGGGGCTCCTTGGGGCTGGGGGGCCTCTACGGCGCGGGGGCCACCCAGGGCTCGGGGGGTCTCTGTACCTTTGGCAGGCCCTACGCCTCTCCCGCCTGCAGCCCCTACCTCTTGCCGCGCTACAGCAAGAAGCTGTGGGACACCTGTGGGCCCTGCTAAAGCCAGGCCCGTGCCACCTCTTCTCCTCCTCGTCCTTCCTCCTCCTCTTCACAGACATGTGACTCCTCCAGTGCTGTCCCCCAGGGCCCTTTCTTGGCCCTGTGCCGGCCACCGCCTGGGAGAAGCCTGAAGGAAGAACGCCTCTCTGGAAGCCCCAGGCACCACCTGCCTGTCTGGGCCTTGCTCGCGTCTCTGTGCTTGTGTCCTTTCCTGCCTTGACAATAAAGCAAGCCTGCATCCAATGCCTGCCTCTCTGCCTTTCCTTTCCAGGCCCCGCGGGGGCTCCAGGGCTCCCTCCCCCTGCACATGGCCCCTTCGATCTCCCAGCCCCCCGAAGAGCCGGGACGCCCTGGCAAAAGGCCCTGGCAGCCCTGACTCCCACACTGAGGGCTGCAGTCCATTTCCCAGGGCCCTGCCTGAAAGCAGC
Organism: Anser cygnoides; assembly: GCF_040182565.1. Classification (NCBI taxonomy): domain Eukaryota; kingdom Metazoa; phylum Chordata; class Aves; order Anseriformes; family Anatidae; genus Anser; species Anser cygnoides. The sequence continues at coordinate 2,314,210 of NC_089905.1, read as the reverse complement.
CTGCTCCCCGGCTCCAGCAGGGCTGCCTCCAGCCGCTCCATACAAGGTCCTGAAACAGAGGGGAACCCCGAGCGAGGATCAGCAGCACGCCAACTGCCGCCTCCACGCAGTGCGACCTGAACGAAGCCTAAGCCTAGTCCAAACCACTTCCCTGCCCAGCCCGTTCCTGGGCTTACACACTCCCTTAGCTGAAGAAAGAGCTTCTCCCTAAGAGCCAACCTGAACTTCTCCCAGGGCACCGTTCAGCTCTGAGCTTTTCCCTCACAGCCCAGCAGTGAGCAGAGCTTATCTTTAGCAGGCAATTTCTATACAATTAGCAGAGCTTGCAGTCAAACCAAACTTCTAGGAACCAGCTCGGCTTCCTTGTCATCTAGGATTCTTGCATTTCCTAGACAGATCAGTCACGCGGACCCTCTGCCAAATCCTTACTGAACACCACCACACCACCACCACAGGCTAGAGCCAGTCTTGACCGGAAAGAACTCACTCTACTCAAAGGAAGAAGACAACGCTGCAGGCAGCCCTGAGCACCGAGGGAGCAGAGGCTTCTTCCAGCCAGCCAGCCAGCCAGCCAGCAGCAGCAGCTCCAGCCTGAGTGCCACTTGGGGCTTGCTGCCGCTTCGTTTTATAGCCAGAGCTCCCTGAGCTGTGCCACTTCCCTCTTCCTTAACGGGCGTCACCACACCCAAGGATCCAACACGTGGGCTTTGTGCTAACACTGATGGGCTTAATCCCAAGGCCAGCAGGAGGCTTGCCTGGGAAGAGGTGTCACCTCAGCCTGGGGCCACAAAGGGGGAGACAGAAGGGGAGGGGGCGACCCATGCTCAGCGCCCTTACGTCTTATGGCTGCTGCTAACCCTATTGCCAATGATCAGGAGCAGGGGGGAGCGCTCACGGCCCCAAGGCACGTTGCTGGCTCCTGCTCCACTGGGCGGCCACCAGCCCCAGGGCCATTTCTGCAAGGCTGCCCTCCAGCAAGGGACCGGCCATGCTCTCACCGCGTGCAGCGCTCAGCCATCCCTGCTCTCCGGCCTCTTCCTCTGCGCTTCTTGCCAGAGACGGTGCCTCGCTTCTGCGGAGCAGCGCCACTTGGCAGAGCTGGTCACGCTCCCGGGCAGAGAAGGCCAGGCAAAGCAGAACTGCCAGCACCTCTCCTGCTCTCTGCCCTAATGGCCTGGGCCTCTCAGCACCAGCATTTGCCCTCCCCCGGAGCCTCCGCTACGCCCCCCCACCGCTGCTTTCCTGACTCGGAACACAGAGAGAGGAAGAGAGAGACAGAAGTGGATGCAGGAAACCTTTATTGTGCCCAGCACGGCAGGAGAAGTGGACAGAGAGCAGGGGCAGGAGCCAGCGAGGCTGGCTGCGGCGTGTCGGGGGGGCAGAGGATCTTTTCCAGAGCGTGGCTTCTGGTTGCGCAAGCCCCGGCGGTGCGGCAGTGCGGCTCGGGAGGACTTGGCCCATGGGCCCATGGGCACAGGGTCCTTGAAGGGTCCTGCTCTTGCCGCAGAGAGCAGGAAGGGGGAAGGGAGAGGGGGAGAGCAGAGGGCAAACCGGGCACAAGGCCCTGGCTGTGGAGGAAATAGGATGCAGCAGAGGGCGGGAGAGGCCAAAGGGGCCGGCACTGCCGTTGCCCAGGCCTTGGCTGGGGCTGCAGATGCTCAGCGCTCCTCAGCACCCCGTGCCCACGAGGTCAGCCATGCGTCGGGGCAGCTGGCAGGGGGTGTGGGGCAGGGCCTGGCATTAGCAGGGCCCACAGGTGTCCCACAGCTTCTTGCTGTAGCGCGGCAAGAGGTAGGGGCTGCAGGCGGGAGAAGCATAGGGCCTGCCAAAGGTGCAGAGGCCCCCCGAGCCCTGGGTGGCCCCCGCGCCGTAGAGGCCCCCCAGCCCCAGGGAGCCCCCAAAGGCGGGTGCCCCGGAGGAGCCCACCACGGCTTGCTGGGGGAAGGAGCTGAGGATGGGGCCAGGGAAGGTGACGACGACAGGGGGTGGCTGGATGAAGGCCGTCGAGTCGGGGCACTGCCGCGCGCACAGCTCGTTACAGCTCTCAGCGATGGGCTGGGGGATGGCGACACTGGTTTTTGGCGGGCACAGGTCGTAGCAAGCCATCTTGCGGGACTGGACGGTGCTCTGCAAGAGGGCACAGAGTGCGATGCGAGGGAGCAGTAGAGGGCAGCTGCCCAGGCCGAGGCGTAGGGGCCAGGGGCAGGAGCCGGGGGAGGAGGAGAAGCGCTCGCAGACTTACCCTGTTCCCCAAGCAGAAGGTGGCCAGAGCAGTGCTTGCGAGAGCCCCGCACAGGCCGAGCTTTTATCCAGGCCCCGCCACTGCGCAGCGCCCGCTGGGCCAATGGGCAGAGGCGGCACTCCCTCCTGCCGAGGCCAGGCTGTCCTGCTCCTGCCCTCCCTGAGTCAGCATCCCCTGTCCGGACCAGCACAGGCCCCTTTGCTGGCTGCCCTCCCCTTTCCGCTTGGCGGGCCAAATGCGTGGTGCTGAGCAGGCAGTGCCCGAGAGGAGCGCCTTTGATTTGGCGTTTCGTCACCTCGCTCCTCTGGAGATAACAACTCCAGTGCGTACGTCATGGAGGCGCTGGCGTGTGGCTGCTTCTTGCCCAGCGCCGCGACCCCGCTCTGCCCTGGGGCTCTCCACAGCGGGCACGGGGCCGCCCCGAGACCAAGCCCCTGGGGAAGAGCTGTGGCACTCAGGGTGCTGGCAGCCCGCCTTTGTCACGCTCCCTGCCCTCTTAGGCACGCAGGGGATGAGACGGCAGCGGGGCTAATTTGCCCATTAGGTGAGGGCTGGCGAGCGTCCGAGCGGGGTAATTGCAGGGGCTGAGGGAGCGGGTGGGGGCTGGTGAGGAACAGGCGTCAGCACAACAGCCCCGTGGCGTGCAGGGAGGAGTGCGGGGCTCGGCCACCATGGGCCACGTGCCCCCAGCGCGGCCAGCTCCTCCCCGCACTCGCCAGCCCCCATAAAAGCGTGGTCCTGGGCAAGCGCTGGCATCCGCTGCTCCTGCCTGGCTCTGCTCGGGAAAAGGGTGGGTGGTGGGGCCTCCTCGGGCAGGGTCCGGCGTGGGGCTCCCTGGCCACGGGAGCCCTGCCGGAGGCGCTGTGGGCAGAGGGGCTCTGTGGGGGCAGGCGAGGGCGGTGGGCACACGGGGAGCAGGCGTGGAGAGCCGGGGCGGGCTGAGGAGGGAGCCCTCTGGCTGGGGCATGGGCCCTGCTCTGCCAGGGCATCTCCTCACTCACAGCACCGGCCCTGGGGGCTTTGCATTGCAGGCTCAGCTCTCTCACACCAAGATGGCTTGCAACGACCTGTACCCGCCGAAAACCAGCGTCGCCGTCCCCCAGCCCATCGCTGAGAGCTGCAACGAGCTGTGCGCGCGGCAGTGCCCCGACTCGACGGCCTTCATCCAGCCACCCCCTGTCGTCGTCACCTTCCCCGGCCCCATCCTCAGCTCCTTCCCCCAGCAAGCCGTGGTGGGCTCCTCCGGGGCACCCGCCTTTGGGGGCTCCTTGGGGCTGGGGGGCCTCTACGGCGCGGGGGCCACCCAGGGCTCGGGGGGTCTCTGTACCTTTGGCAGGCCCTACGCCTCTCCCGCCTGCAGCCCCTACCTCTTGCCGCGCTACAGCAAGAAGCTGTGGGACACCTGTGGGCCCTGCTAAAGCCAGGCCCGTGCCACCTCTTCTCCTCCTCGTCCTTCCTCCTCCTCTTCACAGACATGTGACTCCTCCAGTGCTGTCCCCCAGGGCCCTTTCTTGGCCCTGTGCCGGCCACCGCCTGGGAGAAGCCTGAAGGAAGAACGCCTCTCTGGAAGCCCCAGGCACCACCTGCCTGTCTGGGCCTTGCTCGCGTCTCTGTGCTTGTGTCCTTTCCTGCCTTGACAATAAAGCAAGCCTGCATCCAATGCCTGCCTCTCTGCCTTTCCTTTCCAGGCCCCGCGGGGGCTCCAGGGCTCCCTCCCCCTGCACATGGCCCCTTCGATCTCCCAGCCCCCCGAAGAGCCGGGACGCCCTGGCAAAAGGCCCTGGCAGCCCTGACTCCCACACTGAGGGCTGCAGTCCATTTCCCAGGGCCCTGCCTGAAAGCAGCCTGCTCCCCGGCTCCAGCAGGGCTGCCTCCAGCCGCTCCATACAAGGTCCTGAAACAGAGGGGAACCCCGAGCGAGGATCAGCAGCACGCCAACTGCCGCCTCCACGCAGTGCGACCTGAACGAAGCCTAAGCCTAGTCCAAACCACTTCCCTGCCCAGCCCGTTCCTGGGCTTACACACTCCCTTAGCTGAAGAAAGAGCTTCTCCCTAAGAGCCAACCTGAACTTCTCCCAGGGCACCGTTCAGCTCTGAGCTTTTCCCTCACAGCCCAGCAGTGAGCAGAGCTTATCTTTAGCAGGCAATTTCTATACAATTAGCAGAGCTTGCAGTCAAACCAAACTTCTAGGAACCAGCTCGGCTTCCTTGTCATCTAGGATTCTTGCATTTCCTAGACAGATCAGTCACGCGGACCCTCTGCCAAATCCTTACTGAACACCACCACACCACCACCACAGGCTAGAGCCAGTCTTGACCGGAAAGAACTCACTCTACTCAAAGGAAGAAGACAACGCTGCAGGCAGCCCTGAGCACCGAGGGAGCAGAGGCTTCTTCCAGCCAGCCAGCCAGCCAGCCAGCAGCAGCAGCTCCAGCCTGAGTGCCACTTGGGGCTTGCTGCCGCTTCGTTTTATAGCCAGAGCTCCCTGAGCTGTGCCACTTCCCTCTTCCTTAACGGGCGTCACCACACCCAAGGATCCAACACGTGGGCTTTGTGCTAACACTGATGGGCTTAATCCCAAGGCCAGCAGGAGGCTTGCCTGGGAAGAGGTGTCACCTCAGCCTGGGGCCACAAAGGGGGAGACAGAAGGGGAGGGGGCGACCCATGCTCAGCGCCCTTACGTCTTATGGCTGCTGCTAACCCTATTGCCAATGATCAGGAGCAGGGGGGAGCGCTCACGGCCCCAAGGCACGTTGCTGGCTCCTGCTCCACTGGGCGGCCACCAGCCCCAGGGCCATTTCTGCAAGGCTGCCCTCCAGCAAGGGACCGGCCATGCTCTCACCGCGTGCAGCGCTCAGCCATCCCTGCTCTCCGGCCTCTTCCTCTGCGCTTCTTGCCAGAGACGGTGCCTCGCTTCTGCGGAGCAGCGCCACTTGGCAGAGCTGGTCACGCTCCCGGGCAGAGAAGGCCAGGCAAAGCAGAACTGCCAGCACCTCTCCTGCTCTCTGCCCTAATGGCCTGGGCCTCTCAGCACCAGCATTTGCCCTCCCCCGGAGCCTCCGCTACGCCCCCCCACCGCTGCTTTCCTGACTCGGAACACAGAGAGAGGAAGAGAGAGACAGAAGTGGATGCAGGAAACCTTTATTGTGCCCAGCACGGCAGGAGAAGTGGACAGAGAGCAGGGGCAGGAGCCAGCGAGGCTGGCTGCGGCGTGTCGGGGGGGCAGAGGATCTTTTCCAGAGCGTGGCTTCTGGTTGCGCAAGCCCCGGCGGTGCGGCAGTGCGGCTCGGGAGGACTTGGCCCATGGGCCCCACAGGCCTTGAAGGGTCCTGCTCTTGCCGCAGAGAGCAGGAAGGGGGAAGGGAGAGGGGGAGAGCAGAGGGCAAACCGGGCACAAGGCCCTGGCTGTGGAGGAAATAGGATGCAGCAGAGGGCGGGAGAGGCCAAAGGGGCCGGCACTGCCGTTGCCCAGGCCTTGTCTGGGGCTGCAGATGCTCAGCGCTCCTCAGCACCCCGTGCCCACGAGGTCAGCCATGCGTCGGGGCAGCTGGCAGGGGGTGTGGGGCAGGGCCTGGCATTAGCAGGGCCCACAGGTGTCCCACAGCTTCTTGCTGTAGCGCGGCAAGAGGTAGGGGCTGCAGGCGGGAGAAGCATAGGGCCTGCCAAAGGTGCAGAGGCCCCCCGAGCCCTGGGTGGCCCCCGCGCCGTAGAGGCCCCCCAGCCCCAGGGAGCCCCCAAAGGCGGGTGCCCCGGAGGAGCCCACCACGGCTTGCTGGGGGAAGGAGCTGAGGATGGGGCCGGGGAAGGTGACGACGACAGGGGGTGGCTGGATGAAGGCCGTCGAGTCGGGGCACTGCCGCGCGCACAGCTCGTTACAGCTCTCAGCGATGGGCTGGGGGATGGCGACGCTGGTTTTTGGCGGGCACAGGTCGTAGCAAGCCATCTTGCGGGACTGGACGGTGCTCTGCAAGAGGGCACAGAGTGCGATGCGAGGGAGCAGTAGAGGGCAGCTGCCCAGGCCGAGGCGTAGGGGCCAGGGGCAGGAGCCGGGGGAGGAGGAGAAGCGCTCGCAGACTTACCCTGTTCCCCAAGCAGAAGGTGGCCAGAGCAGTGCTTGCGAGAGCCCCGCACAGGCCGAGCTTTTATCCAGGCCCCGCCACTGCGCAGCGCCCGCTGGGCCAATGGGCAGAGGCGGCACTCCCTCCTGCCGAGGCCAGGCTGTCCTGCTCCTGCCCTCCCTGAGTCAGCATCCCCTGTCCGGACCAGCACAGGCCCCTTTGCTGGCTTCCCTCCCCTTTCCGCTTGGCGGGCCAAATGCGTGGTGCTGAGCAGGCAGTGCCCGAGAGGAGCGCCTTTGATTTGGCGTTTCGTCACCTCGCTCCTCTGGAGATAACAACTCCAGTGCGTACGTCATGGAGGCGCTGGCGTGTGGCTGCTTCTTGCCCAGCGCCGCGACCCCGCTCTGCCCTGGGGCTCTCCACAGCGGGCACGGGGCCGCCCCGAGACCAAGCCCCTGGGGAAGAGCTGTGGCACTCAGGGTGCTGGCAGCCCGCCTTTGTCACGCTCCCTGCCCTCTTAGGCACGCAGGGGATGAGACGGCAGCGGGGCTAATTTGCCCATTAGGTGAGGGCTGGCGAGCGTCCGAGCGGGGTAATTGCAGGGGCTGAGGGAGCGGGTGGGGGCTGGTGAGGAACAGGCGTCAGCACAACAGCCCCGTGGCATGCAGGGAGGAGTGCGGGGCTCGGCCACCATGGGCCACGTGCCCCCAGCGCGGCCAGCTCCTCCCCGCACTCGCCAGCCCCCATAAAAGCGTGGTCCTGGGCAAGCGCTGGCATCCGCTGCTCCTGCCTGGCTCTGCTCGGGAAAAGGGTGGGTGGTGGGGCCTCCTCGGGCAGGGTCCGGCGTGGGGCTCCCTGGCCACGGGAGCCCTGCCGGAGGCGCTGTGGGCAGAGGGGCTCTGTGGGGGCAGGCGAGGGCGGTGGGCACACGGGGAGCAGGCGTGGAGAGCCGGGGCGGGCTGAGGAGGGAGCCCTCTGGCTGGGGCATGGGCCCTGCTCTGCCAGGGCATCTCCTCACTCACAGCACCGGCCCTGGGGGCTTTGCATTGCAGGCTCAGCTCTCTCACACCAAGATGGCTTGCAACGACCTGTACCCGCCGAAAACCAGCGTCGCCGTCCCCCAGCCCATCGCTGAGAGCTGCAACGAGCTGTGCGCGCGGCAGTGCCCCGACTCGACGGCCTTCATCCAGCCACCCCCTGTCGTCGTCACCTTCCCCGGCCCCATCCTCAGCTCCTTCCCCCAGCAAGCCGTGGTGGGCTCCTCCGGGGCACCCGCCTTTGGGGGCTCCTTGGGGCTGGGGGGCCTCTACGGCGCGGGGGCCACCCAGGGCTCGGGGGGTCTCTGTACCTTTGGCAGGCCCTACGCCTCTCCCGCCTGCAGCCCCTATCTCTTGCCGCGCTACAGCAAGAAGCTGTGGGACACCTGTGGGCCCTGCTAAAGCCAGGCCCGTGCCACCTCTTCTCCTCCTCGTCCTTCCTCCTCCTCTTCACAGACATGTGACTCCTCCAGTGCTGCCCCCCAGGGCCCTTTCTTGGCCCTGTGCCGGCCACCGCCTGGGAGAAGCCTGAAGGAAGAACGCCTCTCTGGAAGCCCCAGGCACCACCTGCCTGTCTGGGCCTTGCTCGCGTCTCTGTGCTTGTGTCCTTTCCTGCCTTGACAATAAAGCAAGCCTGCATCCAATGTCTGCCTCTCTGCCTTTCCTTTCCAGGCCCCGCGGGGGCTCCAGGGCTCCCTCCCCCTGCACATGGCCCCTTCGATCTCCCAGCCCCCCGAAGAGCCGGGACGCCCTGGCAAAAGGCCCTGGCAGCCCTGACTCCCACACTGAGGGCTGCAGTCCATTTCCCAGGGCCCTGCCTGAAAGCAGCCTGCTCCCCGGCTCCAGCAGGGCTGCCTCCAGCCGCTCCATACAAGGTCCTGAAACAGAGGGGAACCCCGAGCGAGGATCAGCAGCACGCCAACTGCCGCCTCCACGCAGTGCGACCTGAACGAAGCCTAAGCCTAGTCCAAACCACTTCCCTGCCCAGCCCGTTCCTGGGCTTACACACTCCCTTAGCTGAAGAAAGAGCTTCTCCCTAAGAGCCAACCTGAACTTCTCCCAGGGCACCGTTCAGCTCTGAGCTTTTCCCTCACAGCCCAGCAGTGAGCAGAGCTTATCTTTAGCAGGCAATTTCTATACAATTAGCAGAGCTTGCAGTCAAACCAAACTTCTAGGAACCAGCTCGGCTTCCTTGTCATCTAGGATTCTTGCATTTCCTAGACAGATCAGTCACGCGGACCCTCTGCCAAATCCTTACTGAACACCACCACACCACCACCACAGGCTAGAGCCAGTCTTGACCGGAAAGAACTCACTCTACTCAAAGGAAGAAGACAACGCTGCAGGCAGCCCTGAGCACCGAGGGAGCAGAGGCTTCTTCCAGCCAGCCAGCCAGCCAGCCAGCAGCAGCAGCTCCAGCCTGAGTGCCACTTGGGGCTTGCTGCCGCTTCGTTTTATAGCCAGAGCTCCCTGAGCTGTGCCACTTCCCTCTTCCTTAACGGGCGTCACCACACCCAAGGATCCAACACGTGGGCTTTGTGCTAACACTGATGGGCTTAATCCCAAGGCCAGCAGGAGGCTTGCCTGGGAAGAGGTGTCACCTCAGCCTGGGGCCACAAAGGGGGAGACAGAAGGGGAGGGGGCGACCCATGCTCAGCGCCCTTACGTCTTATGGCTGCTGCTAACCCTATTGCCAATGATCAGGAGCAGGGGGGAGCGCTCACGGCCCCAAGGCACGTTGCTGGCTCCTGCTCCACTGGGCGGCCACCAGCCCCAGGGCCATTTCTGCAAGGCTGCCCTCCAGCAAGGGACCGGCCATGCTCTCACCGCGTGCAGCGCTCAGCCATCCCTGCTCTCCGGCCTCTTCCTCTGCGCTTCTTGCCAGAGACGGTGCCTCGCTTCTGCGGAGCAGCGCCACTTGGCAGAGCTGGTCACGCTCCCGGGCAGAGAAGGCCAGGCAAAGCAGAACTGCCAGCACCTCTCCTGCTCTCTGCCCTAATGGCCTGGGCCTCTCAGCACCAGCATTTGCCCTCCCCCGGAGCCTCCGCTACGCCCCCCCACCGCTGCTTTCCTGACTCGGAACACAGAGAGAGGAAGAGAGAGACAGAAGTGGATGCAGGAAACCTTTATTGTGCCCAGCACGGCAGGAGAAGTGGACAGAGAGCAGGGGCAGGAGCCAGCGAGGCTGGCTGCGGCGTGTCGGGGGGGCAGAGGATCTTTTCCAGAGCGTGGCTTCTGGTTGCGCAAGCCCCGGCGGTGCGGCAGTGCGGCTCGGGAGGACTTGGCCCATGGGCCCCACAGGCCTTGAAGGGTCCTGCTCTTGCCGCAGAGAGCAGGAAGGGGGAAGGGAGAGGGGGAGAGCAGAGGGCAAACCGGGCACAAGGCCCTGGCTGTGGAGGAAATAGGATGCAGCAGAGGGCGGGAGAGGCCAAAGGGGCCGGCACTGCCGTTGCCCAGGCCTTGGCTGGGGCTGCAGATGCTCAGCGCTCCTCAGCACCCCGTGCCCACGAGGTCAGCCATGCGTCGGGGCAGCTGGCAGGGGGTGTGGGGCAGGGCCTGGCATTAGCAGGGCCCACAGGTGTCCCACAGCTTCTTGCTGTAGCGCGGCAAGAGGTAGGGGCTGCAGGCGGGAGAAGCATAGGGCCTGCCAAAGGTGCAGAGGCCCCCCGAGCCCTGGGTGGCCCCCGCGCCGTAGAGGCCCCCCAGCCCCAGGGAGCCCCCAAAGGCGGGTGCCCCGGAGGAGCCCACCACGGCTTGCTGGGGGAAGGAGCTGAGGATGGGGCCGGGGAAGGTGACGACGACAGGGGGTGGCTGGATGAAGGCCGTCGAGTCGGGGCACTGCCGCGCGCACAGCTCGTTGCAGCTCTCAGCGATGGGCTGGGGGATGGCGACGCTGGTTTTTGGCGGGCACAGGTCGTAGCAAGCCATCTTGCGGGACTGGACGGTGCTCTGCAAGAGGGCACAGAGTGCGATGCGAGGGAGCAGTAGAGGGCAGCTGCCCAGGCCGAGGCGTAGGGGCCAGGGGCAGGAGCCGGGGGAGGAGGAGAAGCGCTCGCAGACTTACCCTGTTCCCCAAGCAGAAGGTGGCCAGAGCAGTGCTTGCGAGAGCCCCGCACAGGCCGAGCTTTTATCCAGGCCCCGCCATTGCGCAGCGCCCGCTGGGCCAATGGGCAGAGGCGACACTCCCTCCTGCCGAGGCCAGGCTGTCCTGCTCCTGCCCTCCCTGAGTCAGCATCCCCTGTCCGGACCAGCACAGGCCCCTTTGCTGGCTTCCCTCCCCTTTCCGCTTGGCGGGCCAAATGCGTGGTGCTGAGCAGGCAGTGCCCGAGAGGAGCGCCTTTGATTTGGCGTTTCGTCACCTCGCCCCTCTGGAGATAACAACTCCAGTGCGTACGTCATGGAGGCGCTGGCGTGTGGCTGCTTCTTGCCCAGCGCCGCGACCCCGCTCTGCCCTGGGGCTCTCCACAGCGGGCACGGGGCCGCCCCGAGACCAAGCCCCTGGGGAAGAGCTGTGGCACTCAGGGTGCTGGCAGCCCGCCTTTGTCACGCTCCCTGCCCTCTTAGGCACGCAGGGGATGAGACGGCAGCGGGGCTAATTTGCCCATTAGGTGAGGGCTGGCGAGCGTCCGAGCGGGGTAATTGCAGGGGCTGAGGGAGCGGGTGGGGGCTGGTGAGGAACAGGCGTCAGCACAACAGCCCCGTGGCGTGCAGGGAGGAGTGCGGGGCTCGGCCACCATGGGCCACGTGCCCCCAGCGCGGCCAGCTCCTCCCCGCACTCGCCAGCCCCCATAAAAGCGTGGTCCTGGGCAAGCGCTGGCATCCGCTGCTCCTGCCTGGCTCTGCTCGGGAAAAGGGTGGGTGGTGGGGCCTCCTCGGGCAGGGTCCGGCGTGGGGCTCCCTGGCCACGGGAGCCCTGCCGGAGGCGCTGTGGGCAGAGGGGCTCTGTGGGGGCAGGCGAGGGCCGCGGGCACACGGGGAGCAGGCGTGGAGAGCCGGGGCGGGCTGAGGAGGGAGCCCCCTGGCTGGGGCATGGGCCCTGCTCTGCCAGGGCATCTCCTCACTCACAGCACCGGCCCTGGGGGCTTTGCATTGCAGGCTCAGCTCTCTCACACCAAGATGGCTTGCAACGACCTGTACCCGCCGAAAACCAGCGTCGCCGTCCCCCAGCCCATCGCTGAGAGCTGCAACGAGCTGTGCGCGCGGCAGTGCCCCGACTCGACGGCCTTCATCCAGCCACCCCCTGTCGTCGTCACCTTCCCCGGCCCCATCCTCAGCTCCTTCCCCCAGCAAGCCGTGGTGGGCTCCTCCGGGGCACCCGCCTTTGGGGGCTCCCTGGGGCTGGGGGGCCTCTACGGCGCGGGGGCCACCCAGGGCTCGGGGGATCTCTGTACCTTTGGCAGGCCCTACGCCTCTCCCGCCTGCAGCCCCTACCTCTTGCCGCGCTACAGCAAGAAGCTGTGGGACACCTGTGGGCCCTGCTAAAGCCAGGCCCGTGCCACCTCTTCTCCTCCTCGTCCTTCCTCCTCCTCTTCACAGACATGTGACTCCTCCAGTGCTGCCCCCCAGGGCCCTTTCTTGGCCCTGTGCTGGCCACCGCCTGGGAGAAGCCTGAAGGAAGAACGCCTCTCTGGAAGCCCCAGGCACCACCTGCCTGTCTGGGCCTTGCTCGCGTCTCTGTGCTTGTGTCCTTTCCTGCCTTGACAATAAAGCAAGCCTGCATCCAATGCCTGCCTCTCTGCCTTTCCTTTCCAGGCCCCGCGGGGGCTCCAGGGCTCCCTCCCCCTGCACATGGCCCCTTCGATCTCCCAGCCCCCCGAAGAGCCGGGACGCCCTGGCAAAAGGCCCTGGCAGCCCTGACTCCCACACTGAGGGCTGCAGTCCATTTCCCAGGGCCCTGCCTGAAAGCAGCCTGCTCCCCGGCTCCAGCAGGGCTGCCTCCAGCCGCTCCATACAAGGTCCTGAAACAGAGGGGAACCCCGAGCGAGGATCAGCAGCACGCCAACTGCCGCCTCCACGCAGTGCGACCTGAACGAAGCCTAAGCCTAGTCCAAACCACTTCCCTGCCCAGCCCGTTCCTGGGCTTACACACTCCCTTAGCTGAAGAAAGAGCTTCTCCCTAAGAGCCAACCTGAACTTCTCCCAGGGCACCATTCAGCTCTGAGCTTTTCCCTCACAGCCCAGCAGTGAGCAGAGCTTATCTTTAGCAGGCAATTTCTATACAATTAGCAGAGCTTGCAGTCAAACCAAACTTCTAGGAACCAGCTCGGCTTCCTTGTCATCTAGGATTCTTGCATTTCCTAGACAGATCAGTCACGCGGACCCTCTGCCAAATCCTTACTGAACACCACCACACCACCACCACAGGCTAGAGCCAGTCTTGACCGGAAAGAACTCACTCTACTCAAAGGAAGAAGACAACGCTGCAGGCAGCCCTGAGCACCGAGGGAGCAGAGGCTTCTTCCAGCCAGCCAGCCAGCCAGCCAGCAGCAGCAGCTCCAGCCTGAGTGCCACTTGGGGCTTGCTGCCGCTTCGTTTTATAGCCAGAGCTCCCTGAGCTGTGCCACTTCCCTCTTCCTTAACGGGCGTCACCACACCCAAGGATCCAACACGTGGGCTTTGTGCTAACACTGATGGGCTTAATCCCAAGGCCAGCAGGAGGCTTGCCTGGGAAGAGGTGTCACCTCAGCCTGGGGCCACAAAGGGGGAGACAGAAGGGGAGGGGGCGACCCATGCTCAGCGCCCTTACGTCTTATGGCTGCTGCTAACCCTATTGCCAATGATCAGGAGCAGGGGGGAGCGCTCACGGCCCCAAGGCACGTTGCTGGCTCCTGCTCCACTGGGCGGCCACCAGCCCCAGGGCCATTTCTGCAAGGCTGCCCTCCAGCAAGGGACCGGCCATGCTCTCACCGCGTGCAGCGCTCAGCCATCCCTGCTCTCCGGCCTCTTCCTCTGCGCTTCTTGCCAGAGACGGTGCCTCGCTTCTGCGGAGCAGCGCCACTTGGCAGAGCTGGTCACGCTCCCGGGCAGAGAAGGCCAGGCAAAGCAGAACTGCCAGCACCTCTCCTGCTCTCTGCCCTAATGGCCTGGGCCTCTCAGCACCAGCATTTGCCCTCCCCCGGAGCCTCCGCTACGCCCCCCCACCGCTGCTTTCCTGACTCGGAACACAGAGAGAGGAAGAGAGAGACAGAAGTGGATGCAGGAAACCTTTATTGTGCCCAGCACGGCAGGAGAAGTGGACAGAGAGCAGGGGCAGGAGCCAGCGAGGCTGGCTGCGGCGTGTCGGGGGGGCAGAGGATCTTTTCCAGAGCGTGGCTTCTGGTTGCGCAAGCCCCGGCGGTGCGGCAGTGCGGCTCGGGAGGACTTGGCCCATGGGCCCCACAGGCCTTGAAGGGTCCTGCTCTTGCCGCAGAGAGCAGGAAGGGGGAAGGGAGAGGGGGAGAGCAGAGGGCAAACCGGGCACAAGGCCCTGGCTGTGGAGGAAATAGGATGCAGCAGAGGGCGGGAGAGGCCAAAGGGGCCGGCACTGCCGTTGCCCAGGCCTTGGCTGGGGCTGCAGATGCTCAGCGCTCCTCAGCACCCCGTGCCCACGAGGTCAGCCATGCGTCGGGGCAGCTGGCAGGGGGTGTGGGGCAGGGCCTGGCATTAGCAGGGCCCACAGGTGTCCCACAGCTTCTTGCTGTAGCGCGGCAAGAGGTAGGGGCTGCAGGCGGGAGAAGCATAGGGCCTGCCAAAGGTGCAGAGGCCCCCCGAGCCCTGGGTGGCCCCCGCGCCGTAGAGGCCCCCCAGCCCCAGGGAGCCCCCAAAGGCAGGTGCCCCGGAGGAGCCCACCACGGCTTGCTGGGGGAAGGAGCTGAGGATGGGGCCGGGGAAGGTGACGACGACAGGGGGTGGCTGGATGAAGGCCGTCGAGTCGGGGCACTGCCGCGCGCACAGCTCGTTACAGCTCTCAGCGATGGGCTGGGGGATGGCGACGCTGGTTTTTGGCGGGCACAGGTCGTAGCAAGCCATCTTGCGGGACTGGACGGTGCTCTGCAAGAGGGCACAGAGTGCGATGCGAGGGAGCAGTAGAGGGCAGCTGCCCAGGCCGAGGCGTAGGGGCCAGGGGCAGGAGCCGGGGGAGGAGGAGAAGCGCTCGCAGACTTACCCTGTTCCCCAAGCAGAAGGTGGCCAGAGCAGTGCTTGCGAGAGCCCCGCACAGGCCGAGCTTTTATCCAGGCCCCGCCATTGCGCAGCGCCCGCTGGGCCAATGGGCAGAGGCGACACTCCCTCCTGCCGAGGCCAGGCTGTCCTGCTCCTGCCCTCCCTGAGTCAGCATCCCCTGTCCGGACCAGCACAGGCCCCTTTGCTGGCTTCCCTCCCCTTTCCGCTTGGCGGGCCAAATGCGTGGTGCTGAGCAGGCAGTGCCCGAGAGGAGCGCCTTTGATTTGGCGTTTCGTCACCTCGCCCCTCTGGAGATAACAACTCCAGTGCGTACGTCATGGAGGCGCTGGCGTGTGGCTGCTTCTTGCCCAGCGCCGCGACCCCGCTCTGCCCTGGGGCTCTCCACAGCGGGCACGGGGCCGCCCCGAGACCAAGCCCCTGGGGAAGAGCTGTGGCACTCAGGGTGCTGGCAGCCCGCCTTTGTCACGCTCCCTGCCCTCTTAGGCACGCAGGGGATGAGACGGCAGCGGGGCTAATTTGCCCATTAGGTGAGGGCTGGCGAGCGTCCGAGCGGGGTAATTGCAGGGGCTGAGGGAGCGGGTGGGGGCTGGTGAGGAACAGGCGTCAGCACAACAGCCCCGTGGCGTGCAGGGAGGAGTGCGGGGCTCGGCCACCATGGGCCACGTGCCCCCAGCGCGGCCAGCTCCTCCCCGCACTCGCCAGCCCCCATAAAAGCGTGGTCCTGGGCAAGCGCTGGCATCCGCTGCTCCTGCCTGGCTCTGCTCGGGAAAAGGGTGGGTGGTGGGGCCTCCTCGGGCAGGGTCCGGCGTGGGGCTCCCTGGCCACGGGAGCCCTGCCGGAGGCGCTGTGGGCAGAGGGGCTCTGTGGGGGCAGGCGAGGGCCGCGGGCACACGGGGAGCAGGCGTGGAGAGCCGGGGCGGGCTGAGGAGGGAGCCCCCTGGCTGGGGCATGGGCCCTGCTCTGCCAGGGCATCTCCTCACTCACAGCACCGGCCCTGGGGGCTTTGCATTGCAGGCTCAGCTCTCTCACACCAAGATGGCTTGCAACGACCTGTACCCGCCGAAAACCAGCGTCGCCGTCCCCCAGCCCATCGCTGAGAGCTGCAACGAGCTGTGCGCGCGGCAGTGCCCCGACTCGACGGCCTTCATCCAGCCACCCCCTGTCGTCGTCACCTTCCCCGGCCCCATCCTCAGCTCCTTCCCCCAGCAAGCCGTGGTGGGCTCCTCCGGGGCACCCGCCTTTGGGGGCTCCCTGGGGCTGGGGGGCCTCTACGGCGCGGGGGCCACCCAGGGCTCGGGGGGTCTCTGTACCTTTGGCAGGCCCTACGCCTCTCCCGCCTGCAGCCCCTACCTCTTGCCGCGCTACAGCAAGAAGCTGTGGGACACCTGTGGGCCCTGCTAAAGCCAGGCCCGTGCCACCTCTTCTCCTCCTCGTCCTTCCTCCTCCTCTTCACAGACATGTGACTCCTCCAGTGCTGTCCCCCAGGGCCCTTTCTTGGCCCTGTGCCGGCCACCGCCTGGGAGAAGCCTGAAGGAAGAACGCCTCTCTGGAAGCCCCAGGCACCACCTGCCTGTCTGGGCCTTGCTCGCGTCTCTGTGCTTGTGTCCTTTCCTGCCTTGACAATAAAGCAAGCCTGCATCCAATGCCTGCCTCTCTGCCTTTCCTTTCCAGGCCCCGCGGGGGCTCCAGGGCTCCCTCCCCCTGCACATGGCCCCTTCGATCTCCCAGCCCCCCGAAGAGCCGGGACGCCCTGGCAAAAGGCCCTGGCAGCCCTGACTCCCACACTGAGGGCTGCAGTCCATTTCCCAGGGCCCTGCCTGAAAGCAGCCTGCTCCCCGGCTCCAGCAGGGCTGCCTCCAGCCGCTCCATACAAGGTCCTGAAACAGAGGGGAACCCCGAGCGAGGATCAGCAGCACGCCAACTGCCGCCTCCACGCAGTGCGACCTGAACGAAGCCTAAGCCTAGTCCAAACCACTTCCCTGCCCAGCCCGTTCCTGGGCTTACACACTCCCTTAGCTGAAGAAAGAGCTTCTCCCTAAGAGCCAACCTGAACTTCTCCCAGGGCACCGTTCAGCTCTGAGCTTTTCCCTCACAGCCCAGCAGTGAGCAGAGCTTATCTTTAGCAGGCAATTTCTATACAATTAGCAGAGCTTGCAGTCAAACCAAACTTCTAGGAACCAGCTCGGCTTCCTTGTCATCTAGGATTCTTGCATTTCCTAGACAGATCAGTCACGCGGACCCTCTGCCAAATCCTTACTGAACACCACCACACCACCACCACAGGCTAGAGCCAGTCTTGACCGGAAAGAACTCACTCTACTCAAAGGAAGAAGACAACGCTGCAGGCAGCCCTGAGCACCGAGGGAGCAGAGGCTTCTTCCAGCCAGCCAGCCAGCCAGCCAGCAGCAGCAGCTCCAGCCTGAGTGCCACTTGGGGCTTGCTGCCGCTTCGTTTTATAGCCAGTGCTCCCTGAGCTGGGCCACTTATCTCTTCCTTAACGGGCGTCACCACACCCAAGGATCCAACACGTGGGCTTTGTGCTAACACTGATGGGCTTAATCCCAAGGCCAGCAGGAGGCTTGCCTGGGAAGAGGTGTCACCTCAGCCTGGGGCCACAAAGGGGGAGACAGAAGGGGAGGGGGCGACCCATGCTAAGCGCCCTTACGTCTTATGGCTGCTGCTAACCCTATTGCCAATGATCAGGAGCAGGGGGGAGCGCTCACGGCCCCAAGGCACGTTGCTGGCTCCTGCTCCACTGGGCGGCCACCAGCCCCAGGGCCATTTCTGCAAGGCTGCCCTCCAGCAAGGGACCGGCCATGCTCTCACCGCATGCAGCGCTCAGCCATCCCTGCTCTCCGGCCTCTTCCTCTGCGCTTCTTGCCAGAGACGGTGCCTCGCTTCTGCGGAGCAGCGCCACTTGGCAGAGCTGGTCACGCTCCCGGGCAGAGAAGGCCAGGCAAAGCAGAACTGCCAGCACCTCTCCTGCTCTCTGCCCTAATGGCCTGGGCCTCTCAGCACCAGCATTTGCCCTCCCCCGGAGCCTCCGCTACGCCCCCCCACCGCTGCTTTCCTGACTCGGAACACAGAGAGAGGAAGAGAGAGACAGAAGTGGATGCAGGAAACCTTTATTGTGCCCAGCACGGCAGGAGAAGTGGACAGAGAGCAGGGGCAGGAGCCAGCGAGGCTGGCTGCGGCGTGTCGGGGGGGCAGAGGATCTTTTCCAGAGCGTGGCTTCTGGTTGCGCAAGCCCCGGCGGTGCGGCAGTGCGGCTCGGGAGGACTTGGCCCATGGGCCCCACAGGCCTTGAAGGGTCCTGCTCTTGCCGCAGAGAGCAGGAAGGGGGAAGGGAGAGGGGGAGAGCAGAGGGCAAACCGGGCACAAGGCCCTGGCTGTGGAGGAAATAGGATGCAGCAGAGGGCGGGAGAGGCCAAAGGGGCCGGCACTGCCGTTGCCCAGGCCTTGGCTGGGGCTGCAGATGCTCAGCGCTCCTCAGCACCCCGTGCCCACGAGGTCAGCCATGCGTCGGGGCAGCTGGCAGGGGGTGTGGGGCAGGGCCTGGCATTAGCAGGGCCCACAGGTGTCCCACAGCTTCTTGCTGTAGCGCGGCAAGAGGTAGGGGCTGCAGGCGGGAGAAGCATAGGGCCTGCCAAAGGTGCAGAGGCCCCCCGAGCCCTGGGTGGCCCCCGCGCCGTAGAGGCCCCCCAGCCCCAGGGAGCCCCCAAAGGCGGGTGCCCCGGAGGAGCCCACCACGGCTTGCTGGGGGAAGGAGCTGAGGATGGGGCCGGGGAAGGTGACGACGACAGGGGGTGGCTGGATGAAGGCCGTCGAGTCGGGGCACTGCCGCGCGCACAGCTCGTTACAGCTCTCAGCGATGGGCTGGGGGATGGCGACGCTGGTTTTTGGCGGGCACAGGTCGTAGCAAGCCATCTTGCGGGACTGGACGGTGCTCTGCAAGAGGGCACAGAGTGCGATGCGAGGGAGCAGTAGAGGGCAGCTGCCCAGGCCGAGGCGTAGGGGCCAGGGGCAGGAGCCGGGGGAGGAGGAGAAGCGCTCGCAGACTTACCCTGTTCCCCAAGCAGAAGGTGGCCAGAGCAGTGCTTGCGAGAGCCCCGCACAGGCCGAGCTTTTATCCAGGCCCCGCCATTGCGCAGCGCCCGCTGGGCCAATGGGCAGAGGCGACACTCCCTCCTGCCGAGGCCAGGCTGTCCTGCTCCTGCCCTCCCTGAGTCAGCATCCCCTGTCCGGACCAGCACAGGCCCCTTTGCTGGCTTCCCTCCCCTTTCCGCTTGGCGGGCCAAATGCGTGGTGCTGAGCAGGCAGTGCCCGAGAGGAGCGCCTTTGATTTGGCGTTTCGTCACCTCGCTCCTCTGGAGATAACAACTCCAGTGCGTACGTCATGGAGGCGCTGGCGTGTGGCTGCTTCTTGCCCAGCGCCGCGACCCCGCTCTGCCCTGGGGCTCTCCACAGCGGGCACGGGGCCGCCCCGAGACCAAGCCCCTGGGGAAGAACTGTGGCACTCAGGGTGCTGGCAGCCCGCCTTTGTCACACTCACTGCCCTCTTAGGCACGCAGGGGATGAGACGGCAGCGGGGCTAATTTGCCCATTAGGTGAGGGCTGGCGAGCGTCCGAGCGGAGTAATTGCAGGGGCTGAGGGAGCGGGTGGGGGCTGGTGAGGAACAGGCGTCAGCACAACAGCCCCGTGGCGTGCAGGGAGGAGTGCGGGGCTCGGCCACCATGGGCCACGTGCCCCCAGTGCGGCCAGCTCCTCCCCGCACTCGCCAGCCCCCATAAAAGCGAGGTCCTGGGCAAGCGCTGGCATCCGCTGCTCCTGCCTGGCTCTGCTCGGGAAAAGGGTGGGTGGTGGGGCCTCCTCGGGCAGGGTCCGGCGTGGGGCTCCCTGGCCACGGGAGCCCTGCCGGAGGCGCTGTGGGCAGAGGGGCTCTGTGGGGGCAGGCGAGGGCCGCGGGCACACGGGGAGCAGGCGTGGAGAGCCGGGGCGGGCTGAGGAGGGAGCCCCCTGGCTGGGGCATGGGCCCTGCTCTGCCAGGGCATCTCCTCACTCACAGCACCGGCCCTGGGGGCTTTGCTTTGCAGGCTCAGCTCTCTCACACCAAGATGGCTTGCAACGACCTGTACCCGCCGAAAACCAGCGTCGCCGTCCCCCAGCCCATCGCTGAGAGCTGCAACGAGCTGTGCGCGCGGCAGTGCCCCGACTCGACGGCCTTCATCCAGCCACCCCCTGTCGTCGTCACCTTCCCCGGCCCCATCCTCAGCTCCTTCCCCCAGCAAGCCGTGGTGGGCTCCTCCGGGGCACCCGCCTTTGGGGGCTCCTTGGGGCTGGGGGGCCTCTACGGCGCGGGGGCCACCCAGGGCTCGGGGGGTCTCTGTACCTTTGGCAGGCCCTACGCCTCTCCCGCCTGCAGCCCCTACCTCTTGCCGCGCTACAGCAAGAAGCTGTGGGACACCTGTGGGCCCTGCTAAAGCCAGGCCCGTGCCACCTCTTCTCCTCCTCGTCCTTCCTCCTCCTCTTCACAGACATGTGACTCCTCCAGTGCTGTCCCCCAGGGCCCTTTCTTGGCCCTGTGCCGGCCACCGCCTGGGAGAAGCCTGAAGGAAGAACGCCTCTCTGGAAGCCCCAGGCACCACCTGCCTGTCTGGGCCTTGCTCGCGTCTCTGTGCTTGTGTCCTTTCCTGCCTTGACAATAAAGCAAGCCTGCATCCAATGCCTGCCTCTCTGCCTTTCCTTTCCAGGCCCCGCGGGGGCTCCAGGGCTCCCTCCCCCTGCACATGGCCCCTTCGATCTCCCAGCCCCCCGAAGAGCCGGGACGCCCTGGCAAAAGGCCCTGGCAGCCCTGACTCCCACACTGAGGGCTGCAGTCCATTTCCCAGGGCCCTGCCTGAAAGCAGCCTGCTCCCCGGCTCCAGCAGGGCTGCCTCCAGCCGCTCCATACAAGGTCCTGAAACAGAGGGGAACCCCGAGCGAGGATCAGCAGCACGCCAACTGCCGCCTCCACGCAGTGCGACCTGAACGAAGCCTAAGCCTAGTCCAAACCACTTCCCTGCCCAGCCCGTTCCTGGGCTTACACACTCCCTTAGCTGAAGAAAGAGCTTCTCCCTAAGAGCCAACCTGAACTTCTCCCAGGGCACCGTTCAGCTCTGAGCTTTTCCCTCACAGCCCAGCAGTGAGCAGAGCTTATCTTTAGCAGGCAATTTCTATACAATTAGCAGAGCTTGCAGTCAAACCAAACTTCTAGGAACCAGCTCGGCTTCCTTGTCATCTAGGATTCTTGCATTTCCTAGACAGATCAGTCACGCGGACCCTCTGCCAAATCCTTACTGAACACCACCACACCACCACCACAGGCTAGAGCCAGTCTTGACCGGAAAGAACTCACTCTACTCAAAGGAAGAAGACAACGCTGCAGGCAGCCCTGAGCACCGAGGGAGCAGAGGCTTCTTCCAGCCAGCCAGCCAGCCAGCCAGCAGCAGCAGCTCCAGCCTGAGTGCCACTTGGGGCTTGCTGCCGCTTCGTTTTATAGCCAGAGCTCCCTGAGCTGTGCCACTTCCCTCTTCCTTAACGGGCGTCACCACACCCAAGGATCCAACACGTGGGCTTTGTGCTAACACTGATGGGCTTAATCCCAAGGCCAGCAGGAGGCTTGCCTGGGAAGAGGTGTCACCTCAGCCTGGGGCCACAAAGGGGGAGACAGAAGGGGAGGGGGCGACCCATGCTCAGCGCCCTTACGTCTTATGGCTGCTGCTAACCCTATTGCCAATGATCAGGAGCAGGGGGGAGCGCTCACGGCCCCAAGGCACGTTGCTGGCTCCTGCTCCACTGGGCGGCCACCAGCCCCAGGGCCATTTCTGCAAGGCTGCCCTCCAGCAAGGGACCGGCCATGCTCTCACCGCATGCAGCGCTCAGCCATCCCTGCTCTCCGGCCTCTTCCTCTGCGCTTCTTGCCAGAGACGGTGCCTCGCTTCTGCGGAGCAGCGCCACTTGGCAGAGCTGGTCACGCTCCCGGGCAGAGAAGGCCAGGCAAAGCAGAACTGCCAGCACCTCTCCTGCTCTCTGCCCTAATGGCCTGGGCCTCTCAGCACCAGCATTTGCCCTCCCCCGGAGCCTCCGCTACGCCCCCCCACCGCTGCTTTCCTGACTCGGAACACAGAGAGAGGAAGAGAGAGACAGAAGTGGATGCAGGAAACCTTTATTGTGCCCAGCACGGCAGGAGAAGTGGACAGAGAGCAGGGGCAGGAGCCAGCGAGGCTGGCTGCGGCGTGTCGGGGGGGCAGAGGATCTTTTCCAGAGCGTGGCTTCTGGTTGCGCAAGCCCCGGCGGTGCGGCAGTGCGGCTCGGGAGGACTTGGCCCATGGGCCCCACAGGCCTTGAAGGGTCCTGCTCTTGCCGCAGAGAGCAGGAAGGGGGAAGGGAGAGGGGGAGAGCAGAGGGCAAACCGGGCACAAGGCCCTGGCTGTGGAGGAAATAGGATGCAGCAGAGGGCGGGAGAGGCCAAAGGGGCCGGCACTGCCGTTGCCCAGGCCTTGGCTGGGGCTGCAGATGCTCAGCGCTCCTCAGCACCCCGTGCCCACGAGGTCAGCCATGCGTCGGGGCAGCTGGCAGGGGGTGTGGGGCAGGGCCTGGCATTAGCAGGGCCCACAGGTGTCCCACAGCTTCTTGCTGTAGCGCGGCAAGAGGTAGGGGCTGCAGGCGGGAGAAGCATAGGGCCTGCCAAAGGTGCAGAGGCCCCCCGAGCCCTGGGTGGCCCCCGCGCCGTAGAGGCCCCCCAGCCCCAGGGAGCCCCCAAAGGCAGGTGCCCCGGAGGAGCCCACCACGGCTTGCTGGGGGAAGGAGCTGAGGATGGGGCCGGGGAAGGTGACGACGACAGGGGGTGGCTGGATGAAGGCCGTCGAGTCGGGGCACTGCCGCGCGCACAGCTCGTTACAGCTCTCAGCGATGGGCTGGGGGATGGCGACGCTGGATTTTGGCGGGCACAGGTCGTAGCAAGCCATCTTGCGGGACTGGACGGTGCTCTGCAAGAGGGCACAGAGTGCGATGCGAGGGAGCAGTAGAGGGCAGCTGCCCAGGCCGAGGCGTAGGGGCCAGGGGCAGGAGCCGGGGGAGGAGGAGAAGCGCTCGCAGACTTACCCTGTTCCCCAAGCAGAAGGTGGCCAGAGCAGTGCTTGCGAGAGCCCCGCACAGGCCGAGCTTTTATCCAGGCCCCGCCATTGCGCAGCGCCCGCTGGGCCAATGGGCAGAGGCGGCACTCCCTCCTGCCGAGGCCAGGCTGTCCTGCTCCTTCCCTCCCTGAGTCAGCATCCCCTGTCCGGACCAGCACAGGCCCCTTTGCTGGCTTCCCTCCCCTTTCCGCTTGGCGGGCCAAATGCGTGGTGCTGAGCAGGCAGTGCCCGAGAGGAGCGCCTTTGATTTGGCGTTTCGTCACCTCGCCCCTCTGGAGATAACAACTCCAGTGCGTACGTCATGGAGGCGCTGGCGTGTGGCTGCTTCTTGCCCAGCGCCGCGACCCCGCTCTGCCCTGGGGCTCTCCACAGCGGGCACGGGGCCGCCCCGAGACCAAGCCCCTGGGGAAGAGCTGTGGCACTCAGGGTGCTGGCAGCCCGCCTTTGTCACGCTCCCTGCCCTCTTAGGCACGCAGGGGATGAGACGGCAGCGGGGCTAATTTGCCCATTAGGTGAGGGCTGGCGAGCGTCCGAGCGGGGTAATTGCAGGGGCTGAGGGAGCGGGTGGGGGCTGGTGAGGAACAGGCGTCAGCACAACAGCCCCGTGGCGTGCAGGGAGGAGTGCGGGGCTCGGCCACCATGGGCCACGTGCCCCCAGCGCGGCCAGCTCCTCCCCGCACTCGCCAGCCCCCATAAAAGCGTGGTCCTGGGCAAGCGCTGGCATCCGCTGCTCCTGCCTGGCTCTGCTCGGGAAAAGGGTGGGTGGTGGGGCCTCCTCGGGCAGGGTCCGGCGTGGGGCTCCCTGGCCACGGGAGCCCTGCCGGAGGCGCTGTGGGCAGAGGGGCTCTGTGGGGGCAGGCGAGGGCCGCGGGCACACGGGGAGCAGGCGTGGAGAGCCGGGGCGGGCTGAGGAGGGAGCCCCCTGGCTGGGGCATGGGCCCTGCTCTGCCAGGGCATCTCCTCACTCACAGCACCGGCCCTGGGGGCTTTGCATTGCAGGCTCAGCTCTCTCACACCAAGATGGCTTGCAACGACCTGTACCCGCCGAAAACCAGCGTCGCCGTCCCCCAGCCCATCGCTGAGAGCTGCAACGAGCTGTGCGCGCGGCAGTGCCCCGACTCGACGGCCTTCATCCAGCCACCCCCTGTCGTCGTCACCTTCCCCGGCCCCATCCTCAGCTCCTTCCCCCAGCAAGCCGTGGTGGGCTCCTCCGGGGCACCCGCCTTTGGGGGCTCCCTGGGGCTGGGGGGCCTCTACGGCGCGGGGGCCACCCAGGGCTCGGGGGGTCTCTGTACCTTTGGCAGGCCCTACGCCTCTCCCGCCTGCAGCCCCTACCTCTTGCCGCGCTACAGCAAGAAGCTGTGGGACACCTGTGGGCCCTGCTAAAGCCAGGCCCGTGCCACCTCTTCTCCTCCTCGTCCTTCCTCCTCCTCTTCACAGACATGTGACTCCTCCAGTGCTGTCCCCCAGGGCCCTTTCTTGGCCCTGTGCCGGCCACCGCCTGGGAGAAGCCTGAAGGAAGAACGCCTCTCTGGAAGCCCCAGGCACCACCTGCCTGTCTGGGCCTTGCTCGCGTCTCTGTGCTTGTGTCCTTTCCTGCCTTGACAATAAAGCAAGCCTGCATCCAATGCCTGCCTCTCTGCCTTTCCTTTCCAGGCCCCGCGGGGGCTCCAGGGCTCCCTCCCCCTGCACATGGCCCCTTCGATCTCCCAGCCCCCCGAAGAGCCGGGACGCCCTGGCAAAAGGCCCTGGCAGCCCTGACTCCCACACTGAGGGCTGCAGTCCATTTCCCAGGGCCCTGCCTGAAAGCAGCCTGCTCCCCGGCTCCAGCAGGGCTGCCTCCAGCCGCTCCATACAAGGTCCTGAAACAGAGGGGAACCCCGAGCGAGGATCAGCAGCACGCCAACTGCCGCCTCCACGCAGTGCGACCTGAACGAAGCCTAAGCCTAGTCCAAACCACTTCCCTGCCCAGCCCGTTCCTGGGCTTACACACTCCCTTAGCTGAAGAAAGAGCTTCTCCCTAAGAGCCAACCTGAACTTCTCCCAGGGCACCGTTCAGCTCTGAGCTTTTCCCTCACAGCCCAGCAGTGAGCAGAGCTTATCTTTAGCAGGCAATTTCTATACAATTAGCAGAGCTTGCAGTCAAACCAAACTTCTAGGAACCAGCTCGGCTTCCTTGTCATCTAGGATTCTTGCATTTCCTAGACAGATCAGTCACGCGGACCCTCTGCCAAATCCTTACTGAACACCACCACACCACCACCACAGGCTAGAGCCAGTCTTGACCGGAAAGAACTCACTCTACTCAAAGGAAGAAGACAACGCTGCAGGCAGCCCTGAGCACCGAGGGAGCAGAGGCTTCTTCCAGCCAGCCAGCCAGCCAGCCAGCAGCAGCAGCTCCAGCCTGAGTGCCACTTGGGGCTTGCTGCCGCTTCGTTTTATAGCCAGTGCTCCCTGAGCTGGGCCACTTATCTCTTCCTTAACGGGCGTCACCACACCCAAGGATCCAACACGTGGGCTTTGTGCTAACACTGATGGGCTTAATCCCAAGGCCAGCAGGAGGCTTGCCTGGGAAGAGGTGTCACCTCAGCCTGGGGCCACAAAGGGGGAGACAGAAGGGGAGGGGGCGACCCATGCTAAGCGCCCTTACGTCTTATGGCTGCTGCTAACCCTATTGCCAATGATCAGGAGCAGGGGGGAGCGCTCACGGCCCCAAGGCACGTTGCTGGCTCCTGCTCCACTGGGCGGCCACCAGCCCCAGGGCCATTTCTGCAAGGCTGCCCTCCAGCAAGGGACCGGCCATGCTCTCACCGCATGCAGCGCTCAGCCATCCCTGCTCTCCGGCCTCTTCCTCTGCGCTTCTTGCCAGAGACGGTGCCTCGCTTCTGCGGAGCAGCGCCACTTGGCAGAGCTGGTCACGCTCCCGGGCAGAGAAGGCCAGGCAAAGCAGAACTGCCAGCACCTCTCCTGCTCTCTGCCCTAATGGCCTGGGCCTCTCAGCACCAGCATTTGCCCTCCCCCGGAGCCTCCGCTACGCCCCCCCACCGCTGCTTTCCTGACTCGGAACACAGAGAGAGGAAGAGAGAGACAGAAGTGGATGCAGGAAACCTTTATTGTGCCCAGCACGGCAGGAGAAGTGGACAGAGAGCAGGGGCAGGAGCCAGCGAGGCTGGCTGCGGCGTGTCGGGGGGGCAGAGGATCTTTTCCAGAGCGTGGCTTCTGGTTGCGCAAGCCCCGGCGGTGCGGCAGTGCGGCTCGGGAGGACTTGGCCCATGGGCCCCACAGGCCTTGAAGGGTCCTGCTCTTGCCGCAGAGAGCAGGAAGGGGGAAGGGAGAGGGGGAGAGCAGAGGGCAAACCGGGCACAAGGCCCTGGCTGTGGAGGAAATAGGATGCAGCAGAGGGCGGGAGAGGCCAAAGGGGCCGGCACTGCCGTTGCCCAGGCCTTGGCTGGGGCTGCA
The DNA here is from genome assembly GCF_040182565.1 of Anser cygnoides. Classification (NCBI taxonomy): domain Eukaryota; kingdom Metazoa; phylum Chordata; class Aves; order Anseriformes; family Anatidae; genus Anser; species Anser cygnoides. The sequence continues at coordinate 2,288,077 of NC_089905.1, read as the reverse complement.
GATGCTCAGCGCTCCTCAGCACCCCGTGCCCACGAGGTCAGCCATGCGTCGGGGCAGCTGGCAGGGGGTGTGGGGCAGGGCCTGGCATTAGCAGGGCCCACAGGTGTCCCACAGCTTCTTGCTGTAGCGCGGCAAGAGGTAGGGGCTGCAGGCGGGAGAAGCATAGGGCCTGCCAAAGGTGCAGAGGCCCCCCGAGCCCTGGGTGGCCCCCGCGCCGTAGAGGCCCCCCAGCCCCAGGGAGCCCCCAAAGGCGGGTGCCCCGGAGGAGCCCACCACGGCTTGCTGGGGGAAGGAGCTGAGGATGGGGCCGGGGAAGGTGACGACGACAGGGGGTGGCTGGATGAAGGCCGTCGAGTCGGGGCACTGCCGCGCGCACAGCTCGTTACAGCTCTCAGCGATGGGCTGGGGGATGGCGACGCTGGTTTTTGGCGGGCACAGGTCGTAGCAAGCCATCTTGCGGGACTGGACGGTGCTCTGCAAGAGGGCACAGAGTGCGATGCGAGGGAGCAGTAGAGGGCAGCTGCCCAGGCCGAGGCGTAGGGGCCAGGGGCAGGAGCCGGGGGAGGAGGAGAAGCGCTCGCAGACTTACCCTGTTCCCCAAGCAGAAGGTGGCCAGAGCAGTGCTTGCGAGAGCCCCGCACAGGCCGAGCTTTTATCCAGGCCCCGCCATTGCGCAGCGCCCGCTGGGCCAATGGGCAGAGGCGACACTCCCTCCTGCCGAGGCCAGGCTGTCCTGCTCCTGCCCTCCCTGAGTCAGCATCCCCTGTCCGGACCAGCACAGGCCCCTTTGCTGGCTTCCCTCCCCTTTCCGCTTGGCGGGCCAAATGCGTGGTGCTGAGCAGGCAGTGCCCGAGAGGAGCGCCTTTGATTTGGCGTTTCGTCACCTCGCCCCTCTGGAGATAACAACTCCAGTGCGTACGTCATGGAGGCGCTGGCGTGTGGCTGCTTCTTGCCCAGCGCCGCGACCCCGCTCTGCCCTGGGGCTCTCCACAGCGGGCACGGGGCCGCCCCGAGACCAAGCCCCTGGGGAAGAGCTGTGGCACTCAGGGTGCTGGCAGCCCGCCTTTGTCACGCTCCCTGCCCTCTTAGGCACGCAGGGGATGAGACGGCAGCGGGGCTAATTTGCCCATTAGGTGAGGGCTGGCGAGCGTCCGAGCGGGGTAATTGCAGGGGCTGAGGGAGCGGGTGGGGGCTGGTGAGGAACAGGCGTCAGCACAACAGCCCCGTGGCGTGCAGGGAGGAGTGCGGGGCTCGGCCACCATGGGCCACGTGCCCCCAGCGCGGCCAGCTCCTCCCCGCACTCGCCAGCCCCCATAAAAGCGTGGTCCTGGGCAAGCGCTGGCATCCGCTGCTCCTGCCTGGCTCTGCTCGGGAAAAGGGTGGGTGGTGGGGCCTCCTCGGGCAGGGTCCGGCGTGGGGCTCCCTGGCCACGGGAGCCCTGCCGGAGGCGCTGTGGGCAGAGGGGCTCTGTGGGGGCAGGCGAGGGCCGCGGGCACACGGGGAGCAGGCGTGGAGAGCCGGGGCGGGCTGAGGAGGGAGCCCCCTGGCTGGGGCATGGGCCCTGCTCTGCCAGGGCATCTCCTCACTCACAGCACCGGCCCTGGGGGCTTTGCATTGCAGGCTCAGCTCTCTCACACCAAGATGGCTTGCAACGACCTGTACCCGCCGAAAACCAGCGTCGCCGTCCCCCAGCCCATCGCTGAGAGCTGCAACGAGCTGTGCGCGCGGCAGTGCCCCGACTCGACGGCCTTCATCCAGCCACCCCCTGTCGTCGTCACCTTCCCCGGCCCCATCCTCAGCTCCTTCCCCCAGCAAGCCGTGGTGGGCTCCTCCGGGGCACCCGCCTTTGGGGGCTCCCTGGGGCTGGGGGGCCTCTACGGCGCGGGGGCCACCCAGGGCTCGGGGGGTCTCTGTACCTTTGGCAGGCCCTACGCCTCTCCCGCCTGCAGCCCCTACCTCTTGCCGCGCTACAGCAAGAAGCTGTGGGACACCTGTGGGCCCTGCTAAAGCCAGGCCCGTGCCACCTCTTCTCCTCCTCGTCCTTCCTCCTCCTCTTCACAGACATGTGACTCCTCCAGTGCTGTCCCCCAGGGCCCTTTCTTGGCCCTGTGCCGGCCACCGCCTGGGAGAAGCCTGAAGGAAGAACGCCTCTCTGGAAGCCCCAGGCACCACCTGCCTGTCTGGGCCTTGCTCGCGTCTCTGTGCTTGTGTCCTTTCCTGCCTTGACAATAAAGCAAGCCTGCATCCAATGCCTGCCTCTCTGCCTTTCCTTTCCAGGCCCCGCGGGGGCTCCAGGGCTCCCTCCCCCTGCACATGGCCCCTTCGATCTCCCAGCCCCCCGAAGAGCCGGGACGCCCTGGCAAAAGGCCCTGGCAGCCCTGACTCCCACACTGAGGGCTGCAGTCCATTTCCCAGGGCCCTGCCTGAAAGCAGCCTGCTCCCCGGCTCCAGCAGGGCTGCCTCCAGCCGCTCCATACAAGGTCCTGAAACAGAGGGGAACCCCGAGCGAGGATCAGCAGCACGCCAACTGCCGCCTCCACGCAGTGCGACCTGAACGAAGCCTAAGCCTAGTCCAAACCACTTCCCTGCCCAGCCCGTTCCTGGGCTTACACACTCCCTTAGCTGAAGAAAGAGCTTCTCCCTAAGAGCCAACCTGAACTTCTCCCAGGGCACCGTTCAGCTCTGAGCTTTTCCCTCACAGCCCAGCAGTGAGCAGAGCTTATCTTTAGCAGGCAATTTCTATACAATTAGCAGAGCTTGCAGTCAAACCAAACTTCTAGGAACCAGCTCGGCTTCCTTGTCATCTAGGATTCTTGCATTTCCTAGACAGATCAGTCACGCGGACCCTCTGCCAAATCCTTACTGAACACCACCACACCACCACCACAGGCTAGAGCCAGTCTTGACCGGAAAGAACTCACTCTACTCAAAGGAAGAAGACAACGCTGCAGGCAGCCCTGAGCACCGAGGGAGCAGAGGCTTCTTCCAGCCAGCCAGCCAGCCAGCCAGCAGCAGCAGCTCCAGCCTGAGTGCCACTTGGGGCTTGCTGCCGCTTCGTTTTATAGCCAGTGCTCCCTGAGCTGGGCCACTTATCTCTTCCTTAACGGGCGTCACCACACCCAAGGATCCAACACGTGGGCTTTGTGCTAACACTGATGGGCTTAATCCCAAGGCCAGCAGGAGGCTTGCCTGGGAAGAGGTGTCACCTCAGCCTGGGGCCACAAAGGGGGAGACAGAAGGGGAGGGGGCGACCCATGCTAAGCGCCCTTACGTCTTATGGCTGCTGCTAACCCTATTGCCAATGATCAGGAGCAGGGGGGAGCGCTCACGGCCCCAAGGCACGTTGCTGGCTCCTGCTCCACTGGGCGGCCACCAGCCCCAGGGCCATTTCTGCAAGGCTGCCCTCCAGCAAGGGACCGGCCATGCTCTCACCGCATGCAGCGCTCAGCCATCCCTGCTCTCCGGCCTCTTCCTCTGCGCTTCTTGCCAGAGACGGTGCCTCGCTTCTGCGGAGCAGCGCCACTTGGCAGAGCTGGTCACGCTCCCGGGCAGAGAAGGCCAGGCAAAGCAGAACTGCCAGCACCTCTCCTGCTCTCTGCCCTAATGGCCTGGGCCTCTCAGCACCAGCATTTGCCCTCCCCCGGAGCCTCCGCTACGCCCCCCCACCGCTGCTTTCCTGACTCGGAACACAGAGAGAGGAAGAGAGAGACAGAAGTGGATGCAGGAAACCTTTATTGTGCCCAGCACGGCAGGAGAAGTGGACAGAGAGCAGGGGCAGGAGCCAGCGAGGCTGGCTGCGGCGTGTCGGGGGGGCAGAGGATCTTTTCCAGAGCGTGGCTTCTGGTTGCGCAAGCCCCGGCGGTGCGGCAGTGCGGCTCGGGAGGACTTGGCCCATGGGCCCCACAGGCCTTGAAGGGTCCTGCTCTTGCCGCAGAGAGCAGGAAGGGGGAAGGGAGAGGGGGAGAGCAGAGGGCAAACCGGGCACAAGGCCCTGGCTGTGGAGGAAATAGGATGCAGCAGAGGGCGGGAGAGGCCAAAGGGGCCGGCACTGCCGTTGCCCAGGCCTTGGCTGGGGCTGCAGATGCTCAGCGCTCCTCAGCACCCCGTGCCCACGAGGTCAGCCATGCGTCGGGGCAGCTGGCAGGGGGTGTGGGGCAGGGCCTGGCATTAGCAGGGCCCACAGGTGTCCCACAGCTTCTTGCTGTAGCGCGGCAAGAGGTAGGGGCTGCAGGCGGGAGAAGCATAGGGCCTGCCAAAGGTGCAGAGGCCCCCCGAGCCCTGGGTGGCCCCCGCGCCGTAGAGGCCCCCCAGCCCCAGGGAGCCCCCAAAGGCGGGTGCCCCGGAGGAGCCCACCACGGCTTGCTGGGGGAAGGAGCTGAGGATGGGGCCGGGGAAGGTGACGACGACAGGGGGTGGCTGGATGAAGGCCGTCGAGTCGGGGCACTGCCGCGCGCACAGCTCGTTACAGCTCTCAGCGATGGGCTGGGGGATGGCGACGCTGGTTTTTGGCGGGCACAGGTCGTAGCAAGCCATCTTGCGGGACTGGACGGTGCTCTGCAAGAGGGCACAGAGTGCGATGCGAGGGAGCAGTAGAGGGCAGCTGCCCAGGCCGAGGCGTAGGGGCCAGGGGCAGGAGCCGGGGGAGGAGGAGAAGCGCTCGCAGACTTACCCTGTTCCCCAAGCAGAAGGTGGCCAGAGCAGTGCTTGCGAGAGCCCCGCACAGGCCGAGCTTTTATCCAGGCCCCGCCATTGCGCAGCGCCCGCTGGGCCAATGGGCAGAGGCGACACTCCCTCCTGCCGAGGCCAGGCTGTCCTGCTCCTGCCCTCCCTGAGTCAGCATCCCCTGTCCGGACCAGCACAGGCCCCTTTGCTGGCTTCCCTCCCCTTTCCGCTTGGCGGGCCAAATGCGTGGTGCTGAGCAGGCAGTGCCCGAGAGGAGCGCCTTTGATTTGGCGTTTCGTCACCTCGCTCCTCTGGAGATAACAACTCCAGTGCGTACGTCATGGAGGCGCTGGCGTGTGGCTGCTTCTTGCCCAGCGCCGCGACCCCGCTCTGCCCTGGGGCTCTCCACAGCGGGCACGGGGCCGCCCCGAGACCAAGCCCCTGGGGAAGAACTGTGGCACTCAGGGTGCTGGCAGCCCGCCTTTGTCACACTCACTGCCCTCTTAGGCACGCAGGGGATGAGACGGCAGCGGGGCTAATTTGCCCATTAGGTGAGGGCTGGCGAGCGTCCGAGCGGAGTAATTGCAGGGGCTGAGAGAGCGGGTGGGGGCTGGTGAGGAACAGGCGTCAGCACAACAGCCCCGTGGCGTGCAGGGAGGAGTGCGGGGCTCGGCCACCATGGGCCACGTGCCCCCAGTGCGGCCAGCTCCTCCCCGCACTCGCCAGCCCCCATAAAAGCGAGGTCCTGGGCAAGCGCTGGCATCCGCTGCTCCTGCCTGGCTCTGCTCGGGAAAAGGGTGGGTGGTGGGGCCTCCTCGGGCAGGGTCCGGCGTGGGGCTCCCTGGCCACGGGAGCCCTGCCGGAGGCGCTGTGGGCAGAGGGGCTCTGTGGGGGCAGGCGAGGGCCGCGGGCACACGGGGAGCAGGCGTGGAGAGCCGGGGCGGGCTGAGGAGGGAGCCCCCTGGCTGGGGCATGGGCCCTGCTCTGCCAGGGCATCTCCTCACTCACAGCACCGGCCCTGGGGGCTTTGCTTTGCAGGCTCAGCTCTCTCACACCAAGATGGCTTGCAACGACCTGTACCCGCCGAAAACCAGCGTCGCCGTCCCCCAGCCCATCGCTGAGAGCTGCAATGAGCTGTGCGCGCGGCAGTGCCCCGACTCGACGGCCTTCATCCAGCCACCCCCTGTCGTCGTCACCTTCCCCGGCCCCATCCTCAGCTCCTTCCCCCAGCAAGCCGTGGTGGGCTCCTCCGGGGCACCCGCCTTTGGGGGCTCCTTGGGGCTGGGGGGCCTCTACGGCGCGGGGGCCACCCAGGGCTCGGGGGGTCTCTGTACCTTTGGCAGGCCCTACGCCTCTCCCGCCTGCAGCCCCTACCTCTTGCCGCGCTACAGCAAGAAGCTGTGGGACACCTGTGGGCCCTGCTAAAGCCAGGCCCGTGCCACCTCTTCTCCTCCTCGTCCTTCCTCCTCCTCTTCACAGACATGTGACTCCTCCAGTGCTGTCCCCCAGGGCCCTTTCTTGGCCCTGTGCCGGCCACCGCCTGGGAGAAGCCTGAAGGAAGAACGCCTCTCTGGAAGCCCCAGGCACCACCTGCCTGTCTGGGCCTTGCTCGCGTCTCTGTGCTTGTGTCCTTTCCTGCCTTGACAATAAAGCAAGCCTGCATCCAATGCCTGCCTCTCTGCCTTTCCTTTCCAGGCCCCGCGGGGGCTCCAGGGCTCCCTCCCCCTGCACATGGCCCCTTCGATCTCCCAGCCCCCCGAAGAGCCGGGACGCCCTGGCAAAAGGCCCTGGCAGCCCTGACTCCCACACTGAGGGCTGCAGTCCATTTCCCAGGGCCCTGCCTGAAAGCAGCCTGCTCCCCGGCTCCAGCAGGGCTGCCTCCAGCCGCTCCATACAAGGTCCTGAAACAGAGGGGAACCCCGAGCGAGGATCAGCAGCACGCCAACTGCCGCCTCCACGCAGTGCGACCTGAACGAAGCCTAAGCCTAGTCCAAACCACTTCCCTGCCCAGCCCGTTCCTGGGCTTACACACTCCCTTAGCTGAAGAAAGAGCTTCTCCCTAAGAGCCAACCTGAACTTCTCCCAGGGCACCGTTCAGCTCTGAGCTTTTCCCTCACAGCCCAGCAGTGAGCAGAGCTTATCTTTAGCAGGCAATTTCTATACAATTAGCAGAGCTTGCAGTCAAACCAAACTTCTAGGAACCAGCTCGGCTTCCTTGTCATCTAGGATTCTTGCATTTCCTAGACAGATCAGTCACGCGGACCCTCTGCCAAATCCTTACTGAACACCACCACACCACCACCACAGGCTAGAGCCAGTCTTGACCGGAAAGAACTCACTCTACTCAAAGGAAGAAGACAACGCTGCAGGCAGCCCTGAGCACCGAGGGAGCAGAGGCTTCTTCCAGCCAGCCAGCCAGCCAGCCAGCAGCAGCAGCTCCAGCCTGAGTGCCACTTGGGGCTTGCTGCCGCTTCGTTTTATAGCCAGAGCTCCCTGAGCTGTGCCACTTCCCTCTTCCTTAACGGGCGTCACCACACCCAAGGATCCAACACGTGGGCTTTGTGCTAACACTGATGGGCTTAATCCCAAGGCCAGCAGGAGGCTTGCCTGGGAAGAGGTGTCACCTCAGCCTGGGGCCACAAAGGGGGAGACAGAAGGGGAGGGGGCGACCCATGCTCAGCGCCCTTACGTCTTATGGCTGCTGCTAACCCTATTGCCAATGATCAGGAGCAGGGGGGAGCGCTCACGGCCCCAAGGCACGTTGCTGGCTCCTGCTCCACTGGGCGGCCACCAGCCCCAGGGCCATTTCTGCAAGGCTGCCCTCCAGCAAGGGACCGGCCATGCTCTCACCGCATGCAGCGCTCAGCCATCCCTGCTCTCCGGCCTCTTCCTCTGCGCTTCTTGCCAGAGACGGTGCCTCGCTTCTGCGGAGCAGCGCCACTTGGCAGAGCTGGTCACGCTCCCGGGCAGAGAAGGCCAGGCAAAGCAGAACTGCCAGCACCTCTCCTGCTCTCTGCCCTAATGGCCTGGGCCTCTCAGCACCAGCATTTGCCCTCCCCCGGAGCCTCCGCTACGCCCCCCCACCGCTGCTTTCCTGACTCGGAACACAGAGAGAGGAAGAGAGAGACAGAAGTGGATGCAGGAAACCTTTATTGTGCCCAGCACGGCAGGAGAAGTGGACAGAGAGCAGGGGCAGGAGCCAGCGAGGCTGGCTGCGGCGTGTCGGGGGGGCAGAGGATCTTTTCCAGAGCGTGGCTTCTGGTTGCGCAAGCCCCGGCGGTGCGGCAGTGCGGCTCGGGAGGACTTGGCCCATGGGCCCCACAGGCCTTGAAGGGTCCTGCTCTTGCCGCAGAGAGCAGGAAGGGGGAAGGGAGAGGGGGAGAGCAGAGGGCAAACCGGGCACAAGGCCCTGGCTGTGGAGGAAATAGGATGCAGCAGAGGGCGGGAGAGGCCAAAGGGGCCGGCACTGCCGTTGCCCAGGCCTTGGCTGGGGCTGCAGATGCTCAGCGCTCCTCAGCACCCCGTGCCCACGAGGTCAGCCATGCGTCGGGGCAGCTGGCAGGGGGTGTGGGGCAGGGCCTGGCATTAGCAGGGCCCACAGGTGTCCCACAGCTTCTTGCTGTAGCGCGGCAAGAGGTAGGGGCTGCAGGCGGGAGAAGCATAGGGCCTGCCAAAGGTGCAGAGGCCCCCCGAGCCCTGGGTGGCCCCCGCGCCGTAGAGGCCCCCCAGCCCCAGGGAGCCCCCAAAGGCAGGTGCCCCGGAGGAGCCCACCACGGCTTGCTGGGGGAAGGAGCTGAGGATGGGGCCGGGGAAGGTGACGACGACAGGGGGTGGCTGGATGAAGGCCGTCGAGTCGGGGCACTGCCGCGCGCACAGCTCGTTACAGCTCTCAGCGATGGGCTGGGGGATGGCGACGCTGGTTTTTGGCGGGCACAGGTCGTAGCAAGCCATCTTGCGGGACTGGACGGTGCTCTGCAAGAGGGCACAGAGTGCGATGCGAGGGAGCAGTAGAGGGCAGCTGCCCAGGCCGAGGCGTAGGGGCCAGGGGCAGGAGCCGGGGGAGGAGGAGAAGCGCTCGCAGACTTACCCTGTTCCCCAAGCAGAAGGTGGCCAGAGCAGTGCTTGCGAGAGCCCCGCACAGGCCGAGCTTTTATCCAGGCCCCGCCATTGCGCAGCGCCCGCTGGGCCAATGGGCAGAGGCGGCACTCCCTCCTGCCGAGGCCAGGCTGTCCTGCTCCTGCCCTCCCTGAGTCAGCATCCCCTGTCCGGACCAGCACAGGCCCCTTTGCTGGCTTCCCTCCCCTTTCCGCTTGGCGGGCCAAATGCGTGGTGCTGAGCAGGCAGTGCCCGAGAGGAGCGCCTTTGATTTGGCGTTTCGTCACCTCGCCCCTCTGGAGATAACAACTCCAGTGCGTACGTCATGGAGGCGCTGGCGTGTGGCTGCTTCTTGCCCAGCGCCGCGACCCCGCTCTGCCCTGGGGCTCTCCACAGCGGGCACGGGGCCGCCCCGAGACCAAGCCCCTGGGGAAGAGCTGTGGCACTCAGGGTGCTGGCAGCCCGCCTTTGTCACGCTCCCTGCCCTCTTAGGCACGCAGGGGATGAGACGGCAGCGGGGCTAATTTGCCCATTAGGTGAGGGCTGGCGAGCGTCCGAGCGGGGTAATTGCAGGGGCTGAGGGAGCGGGTGGGGGCTGGTGAGGAACAGGCGTCAGCACAACAGCCCCGTGGCGTGCAGGGAGGAGTGCGGGGCTCGGCCACCATGGGCCACGTGCCCCCAGCGCGGCCAGCTCCTCCCCGCACTCGCCAGCCCCCATAAAAGCGTGGTCCTGGGCAAGCGCTGGCATCCGCTGCTCCTGCCTGGCTCTGCTCGGGAAAAGGGTGGGTGGTGGGGCCTCCTCGGGCAGGGTCCGGCGTGGGGCTCCCTGGCCACGGGAGCCCTGCCGGAGGCGCTGTGGGCAGAGGGGCTCTGTGGGGGCAGGCGAGGGCCGCGGGCACACGGGGAGCAGGCGTGGAGAGCCGGGGCGGGCTGAGGAGGGAGCCCCCTGGCTGGGGCATGGGCCCTGCTCTGCCAGGGCATCTCCTCACTCACAGCACCGGCCCTGGGGGCTTTGCATTGCAGGCTCAGCTCTCTCACACCAAGATGGCTTGCAACGACCTGTACCCGCCGAAAACCAGCGTCGCCGTCCCCCAGCCCATCGCTGAGAGCTGCAACGAGCTGTGCGCGCGGCAGTGCCCCGACTCGACGGCCTTCATCCAGCCACCCCCTGTCGTCGTCACCTTCCCCGGCCCCATCCTCAGCTCCTTCCCCCAGCAAGCCGTGGTGGGCTCCTCCGGGGCACCCGCCTTTGGGGGCTCCCTGGGGCTGGGGGGCCTCTACGGCGCGGGGGCCACCCAGGGCTCGGGGGGTCTCTGTACCTTTGGCAGGCCCTACGCCTCTCCCGCCTGCAGCCCCTACCTCTTGCCGCGCTACAGCAAGAAGCTGTGGGACACCTGTGGGCCCTGCTAAAGCCAGGCCCGTGCCACCTCTTCTCCTCCTCGTCCTTCCTCCTCCTCTTCACAGACATGTGACTCCTCCAGTGCTGTCCCCCAGGGCCCTTTCTTGGCCCTGTGCCGGCCACCGCCTGGGAGAAGCCTGAAGGAAGAACGCCTCTCTGGAAGCCCCAGGCACCACCTGCCTGTCTGGGCCTTGCTCGCGTCTCTGTGCTTGTGTCCTTTCCTGCCTTGACAATAAAGCAAGCCTGCATCCAATGCCTGCCTCTCTGCCTTTCCTTTCCAGGCCCCGCGGGGGCTCCAGGGCTCCCTCCCCCTGCACATGGCCCCTTCGATCTCCCAGCCCCCCGAAGAGCCGGGACGCCCTGGCAAAAGGCCCTGGCAGCCCTGACTCCCACACTGAGGGCTGCAGTCCATTTCCCAGGGCCCTGCCTGAAAGCAGCCTGCTCCCCGGCTCCAGCAGGGCTGCCTCCAGCCGCTCCATACAAGGTCCTGAAACAGAGGGGAACCCCGAGCGAGGATCAGCAGCACGCCAACTGCCGCCTCCACGCAGTGCGACCTGAACGAAGCCTAAGCCTAGTCCAAACCACTTCCCTGCCCAGCCCGTTCCTGGGCTTACACACTCCCTTAGCTGAAGAAAGAGCTTCTCCCTAAGAGCCAACCTGAACTTCTCCCAGGGCACCGTTCAGCTCTGAGCTTTTCCCTCACAGCCCAGCAGTGAGCAGAGCTTATCTTTAGCAGGCAATTTCTATACAATTAGCAGAGCTTGCAGTCAAACCAAACTTCTAGGAACCAGCTCGGCTTCCTTGTCATCTAGGATTCTTGCATTTCCTAGACAGATCAGTCACGCGGACCCTCTGCCAAATCCTTACTGAACACCACCACACCACCACCACAGGCTAGAGCCAGTCTTGACCGGAAAGAACTCACTCTACTCAAAGGAAGAAGACAACGCTGCAGGCAGCCCTGAGCACCGAGGGAGCAGAGGCTTCTTCCAGCCAGCCAGCCAGCCAGCCAGCAGCAGCAGCTCCAGCCTGAGTGCCACTTGGGGCTTGCTGCCGCTTCGTTTTATAGCCAGAGCTCCCTGAGCTGTGCCACTTCCCTCTTCCTTAACGGGCGTCACCACACCCAAGGATCCAACACGTGGGCTTTGTGCTAACACTGATGGGCTTAATCCCAAGGCCAGCAGGAGGCTTGCCTGGGAAGAGGTGTCACCTCAGCCTGGGGCCACAAAGGGGGAGACAGAAGGGGAGGGGGCGACCCATGCTCAGCGCCCTTACGTCTTATGGCTGCTGCTAACCCTATTGCCAATGATCAGGAGCAGGGGGGAGCGCTCACGGCCCCAAGGCACGTTGCTGGCTCCTGCTCCACTGGGCGGCCACCAGCCCCAGGGCCATTTCTGCAAGGCTGCCCTCCAGCAAGGGACCGGCCATGCTCTCACCGCGTGCAGCGCTCAGCCATCCCTGCTCTCCGGCCTCTTCCTCTGCGCTTCTTGCCAGAGACGGTGCCTCGCTTCTGCGGAGCAGCGCCACTTGGCAGAGCTGGTCACGCTCCCGGGCAGAGAAGGCCAGGCAAAGCAGAACTGCCAGCACCTCTCCTGCTCTCTGCCCTAATGGCCTGGGCCTCTCAGCACCAGCATTTGCCCTCCCCCGGAGCCTCCGCTACGCCCCCCCACCGCTGCTTTCCTGACTCGGAACACAGAGAGAGGAAGAGAGAGACAGAAGTGGATGCAGGAAACCTTTATTGTGCCCAGCACGGCAGGAGAAGTGGACAGAGAGCAGGGGCAGGAGCCAGCGAGGCTGGCTGCGGCGTGTCGGGGGGGCAGAGGATCTTTTCCAGAGCGTGGCTTCTGGTTGCGCAAGCCCCGGCGGTGCGGCAGTGCGGCTCGGGAGGACTTGGCCCATGGGCCCCACAGGCCTTGAAGGGTCCTGCTCTTGCCGCAGAGAGCAGGAAGGGGGAAGGGAGAGGGGGAGAGCAGAGGGCAAACCGGGCACAAGGCCCTGGCTGTGGAGGAAATAGGATGCAGCAGAGGGCGGGAGAGGCCAAAGGGGCCGGCACTGCCGTTGCCCAGGCCTTGGCTGGGGCTGCAGATGCTCAGCGCTCCTCAGCACCCCGTGCCCACGAGGTCAGCCATGCGTCGGGGCAGCTGGCAGGGGGTGTGGGGCAGGGCCTGGCATTAGCAGGGCCCACAGGTGTCCCACAGCTTCTTGCTGTAGCGCGGCAAGAGGTAGGGGCTGCAGGCGGGAGAAGCATAGGGCCTGCCAAAAGTGCAGAGGCCCCCCGAGCCCTGGGTGGCCCCCGCGCCGTAGAGGCCCCCCAGCCCCAGGGAGCCCCCAAAGGCAGGTGCCCCGGAGGAGCCCACCACGGCTTGCTGGGGGAAGGAGCTGAGGATGGGGCCGGGGAAGGTGACGACGACAGGGGGTGGCTGGATGAAGGCCGTCGAGTCGGGGCACTGCCGCGCGCACAGCTCGTTACAGCTCTCAGCGATGGGCTGGGGGATGGCGACGCTGGATTTTGGCGGGCACAGGTCGTAGCAAGCCATCTTGCGGGACTGGACGGTGCTCTGCAAGAGGGCACAGAGTGCGATGCGAGGGAGCAGTAGAGGGCAGCTGCCCAGGCCGAGGCGTAGGGGCCAGGGGCAGGAGCCGGGGGAGGAGGAGAAGCGCTCGCAGACTTACCCTGTTCCCCAAGCAGAAGGTGGCCAGAGCAGTGCTTGCGAGAGCCCCGCACAGGCCGAGCTTTTATCCAGGCCCCGCCATTGCGCAGCGCCCGCTGGGCCAATGGGCAGAGGCGGCACTCCCTCCTGCCGAGGCCAGGCTGTCCTGCTCCTGCCCTCCCTGAGTCAGCATCCCCTGTCCGGACCAGCACAGGCCCCTTTGCTGGCTTCCCTCCCCTTTCCGCTTGGCGGGCCAAATGCGTGGTGCTGAGCAGGCAGTGCCCGAGAGGAGCGCCTTTGATTTGGCGTTTCGTCACCTCGCCCCTCTGGAGATAACAACTCCAGTGCGTACGTCATGGAGGCGCTGGCGTGTGGCTGCTTCTTGCCCAGCGCCGCGACCCCGCTCTGCCCTGGGGCTCTCCACAGCGGGCACGGGGCCGCCCCGAGACCAAGCCCCTGGGGAAGAGCTGTGGCACTCAGGGTGCTGGCAGCCCGCCTTTGTCACGCTCCCTGCCCTCTTAGGCACGCAGGGGATGAGACGGCAGCGGGGCTAATTTGCCCATTAGGTGAGGGCTGGCGAGCGTCCGAGCGGGGTAATTGCAGGGGCTGAGGGAGCGGGTGGGGGCTGGTGAGGAACAGGCGTCAGCACAACAGCCCCGTGGCGTGCAGGGAGGAGTGCGGGGCTCGGCCACCATGGGCCACGTGCCCCCAGCGCGGCCAGCTCCTCCCCGCACTCGCCAGCCCCCATAAAAGCGTGGTCCTGGGCAAGCGCTGGCATCCGCTGCTCCTGCCTGGCTCTGCTCGGGAAAAGGGTGGGTGGTGGGGCCTCCTCGGGCAGGGTCCGGCGTGGGGCTCCCTGGCCACGGGAGCCCTGCCGGAGGCGCTGTGGGCAGAGGGGCTCTGTGGGGGCAGGCGAGGGCCGCGGGCACACGGGGAGCAGGCGTGGAGAGCCGGGGCGGGCTGAGGAGGGAGCCCCCTGGCTGGGGCATGGGCCCTGCTCTGCCAGGGCATCTCCTCACTCACAGCACCGGCCCTGGGGGCTTTGCATTGCAGGCTCAGCTCTCTCACACCAAGATGGCTTGCAACGACCTGTACCCGCCGAAAACCAGCGTCGCCGTCCCCCAGCCCATCGCTGAGAGCTGCAACGAGCTGTGCGCGCGGCAGTGCCCCGACTCGACGGCCTTCATCCAGCCACCCCCTGTCGTCGTCACCTTCCCCGGCCCCATCCTCAGCTCCTTCCCCCAGCAAGCCGTGGTGGGCTCCTCCGGGGCACCCGCCTTTGGGGGCTCCCTGGGGCTGGGGGGCCTCTACGGCGCGGGGGCCACCCAGGGCTCGGGGGGTCTCTGTACCTTTGGCAGGCCCTACGCCTCTCCCGCCTGCAGCCCCTACCTCTTGCCGCGCTACAGCAAGAAGCTGTGGGACACCTGTGGGCCCTGCTAAAGCCAGGCCCGTGCCACCTCTTCTCCTCCTCGTCCTTCCTCCTCCTCTTCACAGACATGTGACTCCTCCAGTGCTGTCCCCCAGGGCCCTTTCTTGGCCCTGTGCCGGCCACCGCCTGGGAGAAGCCTGAAGGAAGAACGCCTCTCTGGAAGCCCCAGGCACCACCTGCCTGTCTGGGCCTTGCTCGCGTCTCTGTGCTTGTGTCCTTTCCTGCCTTGACAATAAAGCAAGCCTGCATCCAATGCCTGCCTCTCTGCCTTTCCTTTCCAGGCCCCGCGGGGGCTCCAGGGCTCCCTCCCCCTGCACATGGCCCCTTCGATCTCCCAGCCCCCCGAAGAGCCGGGACGCCCTGGCAAAAGGCCCTGGCAGCCCTGACTCCCACACTGAGGGCTGCAGTCCATTTCCCAGGGCCCTGCCTGAAAGCAGCCTGCTCCCCGGCTCCAGCAGGGCTGCCTCCAGCCGCTCTATACAAGGTCCTGAAACAGAGGGGAACCCCGAGCGAGGATCAGCAGCACGCCAACTGCCGCCTCCACGCAGTGCGACCTGAACGAAGCCTAAGCCTAGTCCAAACCACTTCCCTGCCCAGCCCGTTCCTGGGCTTACACACTCCCTTAGCTGAAGAAAGAGCTTCTCCCTAAGAGCCAACCTGAACTTCTCCCAGGGCACCGTTCAGCTCTGAGCTTTTCCCTCACAGCCCAGCAGTGAGCAGAGCTTATCTTTAGCAGGCAATTTCTATACAATTAGCAGAGCTTGCAGTCAAACCAAACTTCTAGGAACCAGCTCGGCTTCCTTGTCATCTAGGATTCTTGCATTTCCTAGACAGATCAGTCACGCGGACCCTCTGCCAAATCCTTACTGAACACCACCACACCACCACCACAGGCTAGAGCCAGTCTTGACCGGAAAGAACTCACTCTACTCAAAGGAAGAAGACAACGCTGCAGGCAGCCCTGAGCACCGAGGGAGCAGAGGCTTCTTCCAGCCAGCCAGCCAGCCAGCCAGCAGCAGCAGCTCCAGCCTGAGTGCCACTTGGGGCTTGCTGCCGCTTCGTTTTATAGCCAGTGCTCCCTGAGCTGGGCCACTTATCTCTTCCTTAACGGGCGTCACCACACCCAAGGATCCAACACGTGGGCTTTGTGCTAACACTGATGGGCTTAATCCCAAGGCCAGCAGGAGGCTTGCCTGGGAAGAGGTGTCACCTCAGCCTGGGGCCACAAAGGGGGAGACAGAAGGGGAGGGGGCGACCCATGCTAAGCGCCCTTACGTCTTATGGCTGCTGCTAACCCTATTGCCAATGATCAGGAGCAGGGGGGAGCGCTCACAGCCCCAAGGCACGTTGCTGGCTCCTGCTCCACTGGGCGGCCACCAGCCCCAGGGCCATTTCTGCAAGGCTGCCCTCCAGCAAGGGACCGGCCATGCTCTCACCGCATGCAGCGCTCAGCCATCCCTGCTCTCCGGCCTCTTCCTCTGCGCTTCTTGCCAGAGACGGTGCCTCGCTTCTGCGGAGCAGCGCCACTTGGCAGAGCTGGTCACGCTCCCGGGCAGAGAAGGCCAGGCAAAGCAGAACTGCCAGCACCTCTCCTGCTCTCTGCCCTAATGGCCTGGGCCTCTCAGCACCAGCATTTGCCCTCCCCCGGAGCCTCCGCTACGCCCCCCCACCGCTGCTTTCCTGACTCGGAACACAGAGAGAGGAAGAGAGAGACAGAAGTGGATGCAGGAAACCTTTATTGTGCCCAGCACGGCAGGAGAAGTGGACAGAGAGCAGGGGCAGGAGCCAGCGAGGCTGGCTGCGGCGTGTCGGGGGGGCAGAGGATCTTTTCCAGAGCGTGGCTTCTGGTTGCGCAAGCCCCGGCGGTGCGGCAGTGCGGCTCGGGAGGACTTGGCCCATGGGCCCCACAGGCCTTGAAGGGTCCTGCTCTTGCCGCAGAGAGCAGGAAGGGGGAAGGGAGAGGGGGAGAGCAGAGGGCAAACCGGGCACAAGGCCCTGGCTGTGGAGGAAATAGGATGCAGCAGAGGGCGGGAGAGGCCAAAGGGGCCGGCACTGCCGTTGCCCAGGCCTTGGCTGGGGCTGCAGATGCTCAGCGCTCCTCAGCACCCCGTGCCCACAAGGTCAGCCATGCGTCGGGGCAGCTGGCAGGGGGTGTGGGGCAGGGCCTGGCATTAGCAGGGCCCACAGGTGTCCCACAGCTTCTTGCTGTAGCGCGGCAAGAGGTAGGGGCTGCAGGCGGGAGAAGCATAGGGCCTGCCAAAGGTGCAGAGGCCCCCCGAGCCCTGGGTGGCCCCCGCGCCGTAGAGGCCCCCCAGCCCCAGGGAGCCCCCAAAGGCAGGTGCCCCGGAGGAGCCCACCACGGCTTGCTGGGGGAAGGAGCTGAGGATGGGGCCGGGGAAGGTGACGACGACAGGGGGTGGCTGGATGAAGGCCGTCGAGTCGGGGCACTGCCGCGCGCACAGCTCGTTACAGCTCTCAGCGATGGGCTGGGGGATGGCGACGCTGGTTTTTGGCGGGCACAGGTCGTAGCAAGCCATCTTGCGGGACTGGACGGTGCTCTGCAAGAGGGCACAGAGTGCGATGCGAGGGAGCAGTAGAGGGCAGCTGCCCAGGCCGAGGCGTAGGGGCCAGGGGCAGGAGCCGGGGGAGGAGGAGAAGCGCTCGCAGACTTACCCTGTTCCCCAAGCAGAAGGTGGCCAGAGCAGTGCTTGCGAGAGCCCCGCACAGGCCGAGCTTTTATCCAGGCCCCGCCATTGCGCAGCGCCCGCTGGGCCAATGGGCAGAGGCGACACTCCCTCCTGCCGAGGCCAGGCTGTCCTGCTCCTGCCCTCCCTGAGTCAGCATCCCCTGTCCGGACCAGCACAGGCCCCTTTGCTGGCTTCCCTCCCCTTTCCGCTTGGCGGGCCAAATGCGTGGTGCTGAGCAGGCAGTGCCCGAGAGGAGCGCCTTTGATTTGGCGTTTCGTCACCTCGCCCCTCTGGAGATAACAACTCCAGTGCGTACGTCATGGAGGCGCTGGCGTGTGGCTGCTTCTTGCCCAGCGCCGCGACCCCGCTCTGCCCTGGGGCTCTCCACAGCGGGCACGGGGCCGCCCCGAGACCAAGCCCCTGGGGAAGAGCTGTGGCACTCAGGGTGCTGGCAGCCCGCCTTTGTCACGCTCCCTGCCCTCTTAGGCACGCAGGGGATGAGACGGCAGCGGGGCTAATTTGCCCATTAGGTGAGGGCTGGCGAGCGTCCGAGCGGGGTAATTGCAGGGGCTGAGGGAGCGGGTGGGGGCTGGTGAGGAACAGGCGTCAGCACAACAGCCCCGTGGCGTGCAGGGAGGAGTGCGGGGCTCGGCCACCATGGGCCACGTGCCCCCAGCGCGGCCAGCTCCTCCCCGCACTCGCCAGCCCCCATAAAAGCGTGGTCCTGGGCAAGCGCTGGCATCCGCTGCTCCTGCCTGGCTCTGCTCGGGAAAAGGGTGGGTGGTGGGGCCTCCTCGGGCAGGGTCCGGCGTGGGGCTCCCTGGCCACGGGAGCCCTGCCGGAGGCGCTGTGGGCAGAGGGGCTCTGTGGGGGCAGGCGAGGGCCGCGGGCACACGGGGAGCAGGCGTGGAGAGCCGGGGCGGGCTGAGGAGGGAGCCCCCTGGCTGGGGCATGGGCCCTGCTCTGCCAGGGCATCTCCTCACTCACAGCACCGGCCCTGGGGGCTTTGCATTGCAGGCTCAGCTCTCTCACACCAAGATGGCTTGCAACGACCTGTACCCGCCGAAAACCAGCGTCGCCGTCCCCCAGCCCATCGCTGAGAGCTGCAACGAGCTGTGCGCGCGGCAGTGCCCCGACTCGACGGCCTTCATCCAGCCACCCCCTGTCGTCGTCACCTTCCCCGGCCCCATCCTCAGCTCCTTCCCCCAGCAAGCCGTGGTGGGCTCCTCCGGGGCACCCGCCTTTGGGGGCTCCCTGGGGCTGGGGGGCCTCTACGGCGCGGGGGCCACCCAGGGCTCGGGGGGTCTCTGTACCTTTGGCAGGCCCTACGCCTCTCCCGCCTGCAGCCCCTACCTCTTGCCGCGCTACAGCAAGAAGCTGTGGGACACCTGTGGGCCCTGCTAAAGCCAGGCCCGTGCCACCTCTTCTCCTCCTCGTCCTTCCTCCTCCTCTTCACAGACATGTGACTCCTCCAGTGCTGTCCCCCAGGGCCCTTTCTTGGCCCTGTGCCGGCCACCGCCTGGGAGAAGCCTGAAGGAAGAACGCCTCTCTGGAAGCCCCAGGCACCACCTGCCTGTCTGGGCCTTGCTCGCGTCTCTGTGCTTGTGTCCTTTCCTGCCTTGACAATAAAGCAAGCCTGCATCCAATGCCTGCCTCTCTGCCTTTCCTTTCCAGGCCCCGCGGGGGCTCCAGGGCTCCCTCCCCCTGCACATGGCCCCTTCGATCTCCCAGCCCCCCGAAGAGCCGGGACGCCCTGGCAAAAGGCCCTGGCAGCCCTGACTCCCACACTGAGGGCTGCAGTCCATTTCCCAGGGCCCTGCCTGAAAGCAGCCTGCTCCCCGGCTCCAGCAGGGCTGCCTCCAGCCGCTCCATACAAGGTCCTGAAACAGAGGGGAACCCCGAGCGAGGATCAGCAGCACGCCAACTGCCGCCTCCACGCAGTGCGACCTGAACGAAGCCTAAGCCTAGTCCAAACCACTTCCCTGCCCAGCCCGTTCCTGGGCTTACACACTCCCTTAGCTGAAGAAAGAGCTTCTCCCTAAGAGCCAACCTGAACTTCTCCCAGGGCACCGTTCAGCTCTGAGCTTTTCCCTCACAGCCCAGCAGTGAGCAGAGCTTATCTTTAGCAGGCAATTTCTATACAATTAGCAGAGCTTGCAGTCAAACCAAACTTCTAGGAACCAGCTCGGCTTCCTTGTCATCTAGGATTCTTGCATTTCCTAGACAGATCAGTCACGCGGACCCTCTGCCAAATCCTTACTGAACACCACCACACCACCACCACAGGCTAGAGCCAGTCTTGACCGGAAAGAACTCACTCTACTCAAAGGAAGAAGACAACGCTGCAGGCAGCCCTGAGCACCGAGGGAGCAGAGGCTTCTTCCAGCCAGCCAGCCAGCCAGCCAGCAGCAGCAGCTCCAGCCTGAGTGCCACTTGGGGCTTGCTGCCGCTTCGTTTTATAGCCAGTGCTCCCTGAGCTGGGCCACTTATCTCTTCCTTAACGGGCGTCACCACACCCAAGGATCCAACACGTGGGCTTTGTGCTAACACTGATGGGCTTAATCCCAAGGCCAGCAGGAGGCTTGCCTGGGAAGAGGTGTCACCTCAGCCTGGGGCCACAAAGGGGGAGACAGAAGGGGAGGGGGCGACCCATGCTAAGCGCCCTTACGTCTTATGGCTGCTGCTAACCCTATTGCCAATGATCAGGAGCAGGGGGGAGCGCTCACGGCCCCAAGGCACGTTGCTGGCTCCTGCTCCACTGGGCGGCCACCAGCCCCAGGGCCATTTCTGCAAGGCTGCCCTCCAGCAAGGGACCGGCCATGCTCTCACCGCATGCAGCGCTCAGCCATCCCTGCTCTCCGGCCTCTTCCTCTGCGCTTCTTGCCAGAGATGGTGCCTCGCTTCTGCGGAGCAGCGCCACTTGGCAGAGCTGGTCACGCTCCCGGGCAGAGAAGGCCAGGCAAAGCAGAACTGCCAGCACCTCTCCTGCTCTCTGCCCTAATGGCCTGGGCCTCTCAGCACCAGCATTTGCCCTCCCCCGGAGCCTCCGCTACGCCCCCCCACCGCTGCTTTCCTGACTCGGAACACAGAGAGAGGAAGAGAGAGACAGAAGTGGATGCAGGAAACCTTTATTGTGCCCAGCACGGCAGGAGAAGTGGACAGAGAGCAGGGGCAGGAGCCAGCGAGGCTGGCTGCGGCGTGTCGGGGGGGCAGAGGATCTTTTCCAGAGCGTGGCTTCTGGTTGCGCAAGCCCCGGCGGTGCGGCAGTGCGGCTCGGGAGGACTTGGCCCATGGGCCCCACAGGCCTTGAAGGGTCCTGCTCTTGCCGCAGAGAGCAGGAAGGGGGAAGGGAGAGGGGGAGAGCAGAGGGCAAACCGGGCACAAGGCCCTGGCTGTGGAGGAAATAGGATGCAGCAGAGGGCGGGAGAGGCCAAAGGGGCCGGCACTGCCGTTGCCCAGGCCTTGGCTGGGGCTGCAGATGCTCAGCGCTCCTCAGCACCCCGTGCCCACGAGGTCAGCCATGCGTCGGGGCAGCTGGCAGGGGGTGTGGGGCAGGGCCTGGCATTAGCAGGGCCCACAGGTGTCCCACAGCTTCTTGCTGTAGCGCGGCAAGAGGTAGGGGCTGCAGGCGGGAGAAGCATAGGGCCTGCCAAAGGTGCAGAGGCCCCCCGAGCCCTGGGTGGCCCCCGCGCCGTAGAGGCCCCCCAGCCCCAGGGAGCCCCCAAAGGCGGGTGCCCCGGAGGAGCCCACCACGGCTTGCTGGGGGAAGGAGCTGAGGATGGGGCCGGGGAAGGTGACGACGACAGGGGGTGGCTGGATGAAGGCCGTCGAGTCGGGGCACTGCCGCGCGCACAGCTCGTTACAGCTCTCAGCGATGGGCTGGGGGATGGCGACGCTGGTTTTTGGCGGGCACAGGTCGTAGCAAGCCATCTTGCGGGACTGGACGGTGCTCTGCAAGAGGGCACAGAGTGCGATGCGAGGGAGCAGTAGAGGGCAGCTGCCCAGGCCGAGGCGTAGGGGCCAGGGGCAGGAGCCGGGGGAGGAGGAGAAGCGCTCGCAGACTTACCCTGTTCCCCAAGCAGAAGGTGGCCAGAGCAGTGCTTGCGAGAGCCCCGCACAGGCCGAGCTTTTATCCAGGCCCCGCCATTGCGCAGCGCCCGCTGGGCCAATGGGCAGAGGCGGCACTCCCTCCTGCCGAGGCCAGGCTGTCCTGCTCCTTCCCTCCCTGAGTCAGCATCCCCTGTCCGGACCAGCACAGGCCCCTTTGCTGGCTTCCCTCCCCTTTCCGCTTGGCGGGCCAAATGCGTGGTGCTGAGCAGGCAGTGCCCGAGAGGAGCGCCTTTGATTTGGCGTTTCGTCACCTCGCCCCTCTGGAGATAACAACTCCAGTGCGTACGTCATGGAGGCGCTGGCGTGTGGCTGCTTCTTGCCCAGCGCCGCGACCCCGCTCTGCCCTGGGGCTCTCCACAGCGGGCACGGGGCCGCCCCGAGACCAAGCCCCTGGGGAAGAGCTGTGGCACTCAGGGTGCTGGCAGCCCGCCTTTGTCACGCTCCCTGCCCTCTTAGGCACGCAGGGGATGAGACGGCAGCGGGGCTAATTTGCCCATTAGGTGAGGGCTGGCGAGCGTCCGAGCGGGGTAATTGCAGGGGCTGAGGGAGCGGGTGGGGGCTGGTGAGGAACAGGCGTCAGCACAACAGCCCCGTGGCGTGCAGGGAGGAGTGCGGGGCTCGGCCACCATGGGCCACGTGCCCCCAGCGCGGCCAGCTCCTCCCCGCACTCGCCAGCCCCCATAAAAGCGTGGTCCTGGGCAAGCGCTGGCATCCGCTGCTCCTGCCTGGCTCTGCTCGGGAAAAGGGTGGGTGGTGGGGCCTCCTCGGGCAGGGTCCGGCGTGGGGCTCCCTGGCCACGGGAGCCCTGCCGGAGGCGCTGTGGGCAGAGGGGCTCTGTGGGGGCAGGCGAGGGCCGCGGGCACACGGGGAGCAGGCGTGGAGAGCCGGGGCGGGCTGAGGAGGGAGCCCCCTGGCTGGGGCATGGGCCCTGCTCTGCCAGGGCATCTCCTCACTCACAGCACCGGCCCTGGGGGCTTTGCTTTGCAGGCTCAGCTCTCTCACACCAAGATGGCTTGCAACGACCTGTACCCGCCGAAAACCAGCGTCGCCGTCCCCCAGCCCATCGCTGAGAGCTGCAACGAGCTGTGCGCGCGGCAGTGCCCCGACTCGACGGCCTTCATCCAGCCACCCCCTGTCGTCGTCACCTTCCCCGGCCCCATCCTCAGCTCCTTCCCCCAGCAAGCCGTGGTGGGCTCCTCCGGGGCACCCGCCTTTGGGGGCTCCTTGGGGCTGGGGGGCCTCTACGGCGCGGGGGCCACCCAGGGCTCGGGGGGTCTCTGTACCTTTGGCAGGCCCTACGCCTCTCCCGCCTGCAGCCCCTACCTCTTGCCGCGCTACAGCAAGAAGCTGTGGGACACCTGTGGGCCCTGCTAAAGCCAGGCCCGTGCCACCTCTTCTCCTCCTCGTCCTTCCTCCTCCTCTTCACAGACATGTGACTCCTCCAGTGCTGCCCCCCAGGGCCCTTTCTTGGCCCTGTGCTGGCCACCGCCTGGGAGAAGCCTGAAGGAAGAACGCCTCTCTGGAAGCCCCAGGCACCACCTGCCTGTCTGGGCCTTGCTCGCGTCTCTGTGCTTGTGTCCTTTCCTGCCTTGACAATAAAGCAAGCCTGCATCCAATGCCTGCCTCTCTGCCTTTCCTTTCCAGGCCCCGCGGGGGCTCCAGGGCTCCCTCCCCCTGCACATGGCCCCTTCGATCTCCCAGCCCCCGAAGAGCCGGGACGCCCTGGCAAAAGGCCCTGGCAGCCCTGACTCCCACACTGAGGGCTGCAGTCCATTTCCCAGGGCCCTGCCTGAAAGCAGCCTGCTCCCCGGCTCCAGCAGGGCTGCCTCCAGCCGCTCCATACAAGGTCCTGAAACAGAGGGGAACCCCGAGCGAGGATCAGCAGCACGCCAACTGCCGCCTCCACGCAGTGCGACCTGAACGAAGCCTAAGCCTAGTCCAAACCACTTCCCTGCCCAGCCCGTTCCTGGGCTTACACACTCCCTTAGCTGAAGAAAGAGCTTCTCCCTAAGAGCCAACCTGAACTTCTCCCAGGGCACCGTTCAGCTCTGAGCTTTTCCCTCACAGCCCAGCAGTGAGCAGAGCTTATCTTTAGCAGGCAATTTCTATACAATTAGCAGAGCTTGCAGTCAAACCAAACTTCTAGGAACCAGCTCGGCTTCCTTGTCATCTAGGATTCTTGCATTTCCTAGACAGATCAGTCACGCGGACCCTCTGCCAAATCCTTACTGAACACCACCACACCACCACCACAGGCTAGAGCCAGTCTTGACCGGAAAGAACTCACTCTACTCAAAGGAAGAAGACAACGCTGCAGGCAGCCCTGAGCACCGAGGGAGCAGAGGCTTCTTCCAGCCAGCCAGCCAGCCAGCCAGCAGCAGCAGCTCCAGCCTGAGTGCCACTTGGGGCTTGCTGCCGCTTCGTTTTATAGCCAGTGCTCCCTGAGCTGGGCCACTTATCTCTTCCTTAACGGGCGTCACCACACCCAAGGATCCAACACGTGGGCTTTGTGCTAACACTGATGGGCTTAATCCCAAGGCCAGCAGGAGGCTTGCCTGGGAAGAGGTGTCACCTCAGCCTGGGGCCACAAAGGGGGAGACAGAAGGGGAGGGGGCGACCCATGCTCAAGCGCCCTTACGTCTTATGGCTGCTGCTAACCCTATTGCCAATGATCAGGAGCAGGGGGGAGCGCTCACGGCCCCAAGGCACGTTGCTGGCTCCTGCTCCACTGGGCGGCCACCAGCCCCAGGGCCATTTCTGCAAGGCTGCCCTCCAGCAAGGGACCGGCCATGCTCTCACCGCGTGCAGCGCTCAGCCATCCCTGCTCTCCGGCCTCTTCCTCTGCGCTTCTTGCCAGAGATGGTGCCTCGCTTCTGCGGAGCAGCGCCACTTGGCAGAGCTGGTCACGCTCCCGGGCAGAGAAGGCCAGGCAAAGCAGAACTGCCAGCACCTCTCCTGCTCTCTGCCCTAATGGCCTGGGCCTCTCAGCACCAGCATTTGCCCTCCCCCGGAGCCTCCGCTACGCCCCCCCACCGCTGCTTTCCTGACTCGGAACACAGAGAGAGGAAGAGAGAGACAGAAGTGGATGCAGGAAACCTTTATTGTGCCCAGCACGGCAGGAGAAGTGGACAGAGAGCAGGGGCAGGAGCCAGCGAGGCTGGCTGCGGCGTGTCAGGGGGGCAGAGGATCTTTTCCAGAGCGTGGCTTCTGGTTGCGCAAGCCCCGGCGGTGCGGCAGTGCGGCTCGGGAGGACTTGGCCCATGGGCCCCACAGGCCTTGAAGGGTCCTGCTCTTGCCGCAGAGAGCAGGAAGGGGGAAGGGAGAGGGGGAGAGCAGAGGGCAAACCGGGCACAAGGCCCTGGCTGTGGAGGAAATAGGATGCAGCAGAGGGCGGGAGAGGCCAAAGGGGCCGGCACTGCCGTTGCCCAGGCCTTGGCTGGGGCTGCAGATGCTCAGCGCTCCTCAGCACCCCGTGCCCACGAGGTCAGCCATGCGTCGGGGCAGCTGGCAGGGGGTGTGGGGCAGGGCCTGGCATTAGCAGGGCCCACAGGTGTCCCACAGCTTCTTGCTGTAGCGCGGCAAGAGGTAGGGGCTGCAGGCGGGAGAAGCATAGGGCCTGCCAAAGGTGCAGAGGCCCCCCGAGCCCTGGGTGGCCCCCGCGCCGTAGAGGCCCCCCAGCCCCAGGGAGCCCCCAAAGGCGGGTGCCCCGGAGGAGCCCACCACGGCTTGCTGGGGGAAGGAGCTGAGGATGGGGCCGGGGAAGGTGACGACGACAGGGGGTGGCTGGATGAAGGCCGTCGAGTCGGGGCACTGCCGCGCGCACAGCTCGTTACAGCTCTCAGCGATGGGCTGGGGGATGGCGACGCTGGTTTTTGGCGGGCACAGGTCGTAGCAAGCCATCTTGCGGGACTGGACGGTGCTCTGCAAGAGGGCACAGAGTGCGATGCGAGGGAGCAGTAGAGGGCAGCTGCCCAGGCCGAGGCGTAGGGGCCAGGGGCAGGAGCCGGGGGAGGAGGAGAAGCGCTCGCAGACTTACCCTGTTCCCCAAGCAGAAGGTGGCCAGAGCAGTGCTTGCGAGAGCCCCGCACAGGCCGAGCTTTTATCCAGGCCCCGCCATTGCGCAGCGCCCGCTGGGCCAATGGGCAGAGGCGGCACTCCCTCCTGCCGAGGCCAGGCTGTCCTGCTCCTGCCCTCCCTGAGTCAGCATCCCCTGTCCGGACCAGCACAGGCCCCTTTGCTGGCTTCCCTCCCCTTTCCGCTTGGCGGGCCAAATGCGTGGTGCTGAGCAGGCAGTGCCCGAGAGGAGCGCCTTTGATTTGGCGTTTCGTCACCTCGCTCCTCTGGAGATAACAACTCCAGTGCGTACGTCATGGAGGCGCTGGCGTGTGGCTGCTTCTTGCCCAGCGCCGCGACCCCGCTCTGCCCTGGGGCTCTCCACAGCGGGCACGGGGCCGCCCCGAGACCAAGCCCCTGGGGAAGAGCTGTGGCACTCAGGGTGCTGGCAGCCCGCCTTTGTCACGCTCCCTGCCCTCTTAGGCACGCAGGGGATGAGACGGCAGCGGGGCTAATTTGCCCATTAGGTGAGGGCTGGCGAGCGTCCGAGCGGGGTAATTGCAGGGGCTGAGGGAGCGGGTGGGGGCTGGTGAGGAACAGGCGTCAGCACAACAGCCCCGTGGCGTGCAGGGAGGAGTGCGGGGCTCGGCCACCATGGGCCACGTGCCCCCAGCGCGGCCAGCTCCTCCCCGCACTCGCCAGCCCCCATAAAAGCGTGGTCCTGGGCAAGCGCTGGCATCCGCTGCTCCTGCCTGGCTCTGCTCGGGAAAAGGGTGGGTGGTGGGGCCTCCTCGGGCAGGGTCCGGCGTGGGGCTCCCTGGCCACGGGAGCCCTGCCGGAGGCGCTGTGGGCAGAGGGGCTCTGTGGGGGCAGGCGAGGGCCGCGGGCACACGGGGAGCAGGCGTGGAGAGCCGGGGCGGGCTGAGGAGGGAGCCCCCTGGCTGGGGCATGGGCCCTGCTCTGCCAGGGCATCTCCTCACTCACAGCACCGGCCCTGGGGGCTTTGCATTGCAGGCTCAGCTCTCTCACACCAAGATGGCTTGCAACGACCTGTACCCGCCGAAAACCAGCGTCGCCGTCCCCCAGCCCATCGCTGAGAGCTGCAACGAGCTGTGCGCGCGGCAGTGCCCCGACTCGACGGCCTTCATCCAGCCACCCCCTGTCGTCGTCACCTTCCCCGGCCCCATCCTCAGCTCCTTCCCCCAGCAAGCCGTGGTGGGCTCCTCCGGGGCACCCGCCTTTGGGGGCTCCTTGGGGCTGGGGGGCCTCTACGGCGCGGGGGCCACCCAGGGCTCGGGGGGTCTCTGTACCTTTGGCAGGCCCTACGCCTCTCCCGCCTGCAGCCCCTACCTCTTGCCGCGCTACAGCAAGAAGCTGTGGGACACCTGTGGGCCCTGCTAAAGCCAGGCCCGTGCCACCTCTTCTCCTCCTCGTCCTTCCTCCTCCTCTTCACAGACATGTGACTCCTCCAGTGCTGCCCCCCAGGGCCCTTTCTTGGCCCTGTGCCGGCCACCGCCTGGGAGAAGCCTGAAGGAAGAACGCCTCTCTGGAAGCCCCAGGCACCACCTGCCTGTCTGGGCCTTGCTCGCGTCTCTGTGCTTGTGTCCTTTCCTGCCTTGACAATAAAGCAAGCCTGCATCCAATGCCTGCCTCTCTGCCTTTCCTTTCCAGGCCCCGCGGGGGCTCCAGGGCTCCCTCCCCCTGCACATGGCCCCTTCGATCTCCCAGCCCCCCGAAGAGCCGGGACGCCCTGGCAAAAGGCCCTGGCAGCCCTGACTCCCACACTGAGGGCTGCAGTCCATTTCCCAGGGCCCTGCCTGAAAGCAGCCTGCTCCCCGGCTCCAGCAGGGCTGCCTCCAGCCGCTCCATACAAGGTCCTGAAACAGAGGGGAACCCCGAGCGAGGATCAGCAGCACGCCAACTGCCGCCTCCACGCAGTGCGACCTGAACGAAGCCTAAGCCTAGTCCAAACCACTTCCCTGCCCAGCCCGTTCCTGGGCTTACACACTCCCTTAGCTGAAGAAAGAGCTTCTCCCTAAGAGCCAACCTGAACTTCTCCCAGGGCACCGTTCAGCTCTGAGCTTTTCCCTCACAGCCCAGCAGTGAGCAGAGCTTATCTTTAGCAGGCAATTTCTATACAATTAGCAGAGCTTGCAGTCAAACCAAACTTCTAGGAACCAGCTCGGCTTCCTTGTCATCTAGGATTCTTGCATTTCCTAGACAGATCAGTCACGCGGACCCTCTGCCAAATCCTTACTGAACACCACCACACCACCACCACAGGCTAGAGCCAGTCTTGACCGGAAAGAACTCACTCTACTCAAAGGAAGAAGACAACGCTGCAGGCAGCCCTGAGCACCGAGGGAGCAGAGGCTTCTTCCAGCCAGCCAGCCAGCCAGCCAGCAGCAGCAGCTCCAGCCTGAGTGCCACTTGGGGCTTGCTGCCGCTTCGTTTTATAGCCAGTGCTCCCTGAGCTGGGCCACTTCCCTCTTCCTTAACGGGCGTCACCACACCCAAGGATCCAACACGTGGGCTTTGTGCTAACACTGATGGGCTTAATCCCAAGGCCAGCAGGAGGCTTGCCTGGGAAGAGGTGTCACCTCAGCCTGGGGCCACAAAGGGGGAGACAGAAGGGGAGGGGGCGACCCATGCTCAGCGCCCTTACGTCTTATGGCTGCTGCTAACCCTATTGCCAATGATCAGGAGCAGGGGGGAGCGCTCACGGCCCCAAGGCACGTTGCTGGCTCCTGCTCCACTGGGCGGCCACCAGCCCCAGGGCCATTTCTGCAAGGCTGCCCTCCAGCAAGGGACCGGCCATGCTCTCACCGCGTGCAGCGCTCAGCCATCCCTGCTCTCCGGCCTCTTCCTCTGCGCTTCTTGCCAGAGACGGTGCCTCGCTTCTGCGGAGCAGCGCCACTTGGCAGAGCTGGTCACGCTCCCGGGCAGAGAAGGCCAGGCAAAGCAGAACTGCCAGCACCTCTCCTGCTCTCTGCCCTAATGGCCTGGGCCTCTCAGCACCAGCATTTGCCCTCCCCCGGAGCCTCCGCTACGCCCCCCCACCGCTGCTTTCCTGACTCGGAACACAGAGAGAGGAAGAGAGAGACAGAAGTGGATGCAGGAAACCTTTATTGTGCCCAGCACGGCAGGAGAAGTGGACAGAGAGCAGGGGCAGGAGCCAGCGAGGCTGGCTGCGGCGTGTCGGGGGGGCAGAGGATCTTTTCCAGAGCGTGGCTTCTGGTTGCGCAAGCCCCGGCGGTGCGGCAGTGCGGCTCGGGAGGACTTGGCCCATGGGCCCCACAGGCCTTGAAGGGTCCTGCTCTTGCCGCAGAGAGCAGGAAGGGGGAAGGGAGAGGGGGAGAGCAGAGGGCAAACCGGGCACAAGGCCCTGGCTGTGGAGGAAATAGGATGCAGCAGAGGGCGGGAGAGGCCAAAGGGGCCGGCACTGCCGTTGCCCAGGCCTTGGCTGGGGCTGCAGATGCTCAGCGCTCCTCAGCACCCCGTGCCCACGAGGTCAGCCATGCGTCGGGGCAGCTGGCAGGGGGTGTGGGGCAGGGCCTGGCATTAGCAGGGCCCACAGGTGTCCCACAGCTTCTTGCTGTAGCGCGGCAAGAGGTAGGGGCTGCAGGCGGGAGAAGCATAGGGCCTGCCAAAGGTGCAGAGGCCCCCCGAGCCCTGGGTGGCCCCCGCGCCGTAGAGGCCCCCCAGCCCCAGGGAGCCCCCAAAGGCGGGTGCCCCGGAGGAGCCCACCACGGCTTGCTGGGGGAAGGAGCTGAGGATGGGGCCGGGGAAGGTGACGACGACAGGGGGTGGCTGGATGAAGGCCGTCGAGTCGGGGCACTGCCGCGCGCACAGCTCGTTACAGCTCTCAGCGATGGGCTGGGGGATGGCGACGCTGGTTTTTGGCGGGCACAGGTCGTAGCAAGCCATCTTGCGGGACTGGACGGTGCTCTGCAAGAGGGCACAGAGTGCGATGCGAGGGAGCAGTAGAGGGCAGCTGCCCAGGCCGAGGCGTAGGGGCCAGGGGCAGGAGCCGGGGGAGGAGGAGAAGCGCTCGCAGACTTACCCTGTTCCCCAAGCAGAAGGTGGCCAGAGCAGTGCTTGCGAGAGCCCCGCACAGGCCGAGCTTTTATCCAGGCCCCGCCATTGCGCAGCGCCCGCTGGGCCAATGGGCAGAGGCGGCACTCCCTCCTGCCGAGGCCAGGCTGTCCTGCTCCTGCCCTCCCTGAGTCAGCATCCCCTGTCCGGACCAGCACAGGCCCCTTTGCTGGCTTCCCTCCCCTTTCCGCTTGGCGGGCCAAATGCGTGGTGCTGAGCAGGCAGTGCCCGAGAGGAGCGCCTTTGATTTGGCGTTTCGTCACCTCGCTCCTCTGGAGATAACAACTCCAGTGCGTACGTCATGGAGGCGCTGGCGTGTGGCTGCTTCTTGCCCAGCGCCGCGACCCCGCTCTGCCCTGGGGCTCTCCACAGCGGGCACGGGGCCGCCCCGAGACCAAGCCCCTGGGGAAGAGCTGTGGCACTCAGGGTGCTGGCAGCCCGCCTTTGTCACGCTCCCTGCCCTCTTAGGCACGCAGGGGATGAGATGGCAGCGGGGCTAATTTGCCCATTAGGTGAGGGCTGGCGAGCGTCCGAGCGGGGTAATTGCAGGGGCTGAGGGAGCGGGTGGGGGCTGGTGAGGAACAGGCGTCAGCACAACAGCCCCGTGGCGTGCAGGGAGGAGTGCGGGGCTCGGCCACCATGGGCCACGTGCCCCCAGCGCGGCCAGCTCCTCCCCGCACTCGCCAGCCCCCATAAAAGCGTGGTCCTGGGCAAGCGCTGGCATCCGCTGCTCCTGCCTGGCTCTGCTCGGGAAAAGGGTGGGTGGTGGGGCCTCCTCGGGCAGGGTCCGGCGTGGGGCTCCCTGGCCACGGGAGCCCTGCCGGAGGCGCTGTGGGCAGAGGGGCTCTGTGGGGGCAGGCGAGGGCCGCGGGCACACGGGGAGCAGGCGTGGAGAGCCGGGGCGGGCTGAGGAGGGAGCCCCCTGGCTGGGGCATGGGCCCTGCTCTGCCAGGGCATCTCCTCACTCACAGCACCAGCCCTGGGGGCTTTGCATTGCAGGCTCAGCTCTCTCACACCAAGATGGCTTGCAATGACCTGTACCTGCCGAAAACCAGCGTCGCCGTCCCCCAGCCCATCGCTGAGAGCTGCAACGAGCTGTGCGCGCGGCAGTGCCCCGACTCGACGGCCTTCATCCAGCCACCCCCTGTCGTCGTCACCTTCCCCGGCCCCATCCTCAGCTCCTTCCCCCAGCAAGCCGTGGTGGGCTCCTCCGGGGCACCCGCCTTTGGGGGCTCCTTGGGGCTGGGGGGCCTCTACGGCGCGGGGGCCACCCAGGGCTCGGGGGGCTCTGCACCTTTGGCAGGCCCTATGCCTCTCCTGCCTGCAACCCCTACCTCTTGCCGCGCTACAGCAAGAAGCTGTGGGACACCTGTGGGCCCTGCTAATGCCAGGCCCTGCCCCACACCCCTTGTCAGCTGCCCCGACGCATGGTTGTCCTCATGGGCACGGGGTGCTGAGGAGCACTGAACATCTGCAGCCCCAGCCAAGGCCTGGGCAACGGCAGTGCCGGCCCCTTTGGCCTCTCCCGCCCTCTGCTTCTCCCCCTTCCTCCACAGCCAGGGCCTTGTGCCCAGTTTGCCCTCTGCTCTCCCCCTCTCCCTTCCCCCTTCCTGCTCTCTGCGGCAAGAGCAGGACCCTTCAAGGCCTGTGGGGCCCATGGGCCAAGTCCTCCCGAGCCGCACTGCCGCACCGCCGGGGCTTGCGCAACCAGAAGCCACGCTCTGGAAAAGATCCTCTGTCCCCCCAACACACTACAGCCAGCCTCGCTGGCTCCTGCCCCTGCTCTCTGTCCACTTCTCCTGCCGTGCTGGGCACAATAAAGGTTTCCTGCATCCACTTCTGTCTTCCTCCTTCTCATTTTGTTTTTAGTGTTGTTTGCCCTGGTTACTTGTGCTTTTTGGCTGGTTAAGAGCAAATTCATGTATCGCCTTATTTTACCAGGAATTTTTGTTCTTCTTACCAATGAGAGAACAACTACTTTCTCTTTTTTGTTTGTTTGTTTGTTTTTTTTTGGTTTTTTTTTTTGTTTGTTTGTTTGTTTTCATATTCGTATCACATATACTGTGCTCAAGAGAAGTCTTTTTTTTCTTTCCTAAGCAGTAGAAGAATATTTCTCTTACTCCATTGTTGCAATTTAAATGGAGTGGGGAGCTTGACTTGTACCATACAATCAATTATTTGTGGCTATGCAGATAGCTTTTCTTCTTTTGTGTTTTCTTTCTCATTATAGCCTGTATTACACCAGAATCTTTTCTCCATTGTCAGCAGGTGCATGGCTTTGTGCTGTTACTGAAAACATCCCGTTACTGTCACTCCCATGTATTAAACCATCTTGCTTTTCCAGTCTTTAAGTTTGATTCTCTCCTTTTTAATGTCAGTCAGCTTTAAGTTAACAGCATGTAAAACGGAATGCTCCCAAATTATGTGCCAATGCCATTAATGCAAATATATAATTAGAGGTTTTCCAAGACGGCCTTGAGTAATCAACCAGTAACCTCCCTCCGTTCCTCTAACTCTCATGTAACATTAGAGATACCTTTTCTCTCTGTGTCTATGTCCTGTTTTGCAAGCAGACATGACCTCACTCTGAATATGCATCCAGCCCAAATAAAAGCTATGCAATCATGTTAGCTGGGTGCTAATAGCTCTCACCAGTCTTGTTATCTTGGGCTAGGTGCTTGCTGTCTAACACAATATGCATCTAGTTGAGAACTGGCTGGTACTTTGCCTGTCACTGTCTCATCAAGTCAATCGAAAATTTGGTAGCCGGTGGCCAGGTGTTTACAACCAAAGTACCTCTTAGAGGCTCTGCATGAGAACAGGGATCCTGGTGTTGAGAAGAAAAACAGAGAGGAAATCAGTCATCCCCATTTTGGGAGGAAAGAGGGCTTTGCTTATCACAAGAGCTGCCTGAGCTGAGGAGATGCAGGGCTAGTGTGGCACAAGGCAAGATAATAGTTGCTGCAGCAAAATCCTGGCAGCAGTGCCCTTCCTTCAAGTTGTGTGAGACTGGAGAGCAGTGGTAGAAATGGACAGCCATCTCCTTGCACCAAAAGGCAGGAGCCCTTCTCCACCCTAGCTGCCTGGGCTGCTCACCCATCCCTGGCACACTCTGCCCGTAGCTGTGCTCTCATCTGATCCCTGCAGGCTCCAGCTGCATCCCAGCACCCTACAGGCCCTCACCAAAAAGCCTAAAACAAGGAGGGCAGGTGGAGTTGCAAACTGAGCAGACAGGGGAGAAAGAGAGGCTTTTGGTGAGGGTCCTTTTACATTGAAATGTTCCTAATAAATATTTGTTAACTGGTAAACATTAAATAATATCTTAAAATAAAAGCAAGATTCATGAATATGATAGTCAGGCTTCTTTTGTTTTCAACTCGTTACTACATATAGCATGGGGCCACCTGACATACCCAGATACTTTTGGAGGACAGTGAAATTACCTATTAAAGTCTGGCTTGCTACTCCATAATACTGACAGAGGGCTAAGATCAAGAAGTCATATGTTCATGGACGCAGCATTTCTTTGAAAGAGTGTGCAAAGTAATACCTAAAGCCCCTGCAAAGAATTAGTTCATTTTCTACTTGTTTCACCCAGCTGACGTACAGCTTGGCCAGAACTTCCCTGAGGCAACTGTTATCATAGCAGCGATTAACAGAAAAGAAGTAGAGCTTGATCATTGCTCATCAGATACTTATCTTAATAATTGTATCCCATTTTTTATCTTCCTTCTATTGTTCCTTTTCTGAATACAACCTGACAGAACTTCAGGCCAGGGTTTTACTTCGTATGAGAACACAGTGAGAAGATTTCTAGTAACTCATTTAAGAGGAGGTAAAAATAAAAGGAATGCCATCACTAAACTCTAAAAACTTTAAACATTTTACTAACCACTGGAAGTCTGACAGCTAGAATAATTAGTGTAGGGGAGATGCAAGATGATAATTTCATCTCAGTGGCAAAGAAAGACTGCGCAGAGAGCTTCCTTTGCAGTAGGACCACCTGAGGCAGAGCTGCCAGGGTCACGGGGTTTCCCCAGGGCTGCAGCCCTCAGTGTGGGAGCCAGGGCTGCCAGGGGCTTCTGCCAGGGCGTCCAGGCTCTTCAGGGGGCTGGGAGACCAAAGGGACCATGTGCAGGGGGAGGGAGCCCTGGAGCCCCCGCGGGGCCTGGAAAGGAAAGGCGGAGAGGCAGGCATTGGATGCAGGCTTGCTTTATTGTCAAGGCAGGAAAGGACACAAGCACAGAGACGCGAGCAAGGCCCAGACAGGCAGGTGGTGCCTGGGGCTTCCAGAGAGGTGTTCTTCCTTCAGGCTTCTCCCAGGCGGTGGCCTGTACAGGGCCAAGAAAGGGCCCTGGGGGGCAGCACTGGAGTCACAGAGTTGGGCACTAGTGGGGGCAAACAGGAGGATATGAAACACATGATAGAAAAGGAAACGAAAAGAGAAATGAAGAAGGTCATTTATGGAGCTATTCTGACTCCACTGCATTAAGCGGAAAGTTTCGATGTTCTGCCCCTTACTCAGGAGCCCAGTTGAGGATCGAGGTCATATCACTCATTTGCCAATTCTCTATCATGCAGGGAACATTACTGCATGATTTAGCAGGGCCCACAGCTTCCACGGCGGTATCTGTTGTACCGGTAGGTGTAAGGGCTGCAATAGCCAGAACCGAAGGACCTACCATAGCCAGACAGGCCCCTGTAACCCAGGGAGGAGCCTCCATAGCCAGACAAGCCCCCATAGCCCAGGGAGGAGCCCCCAAAGCCATACAGACCCCTGTAACCCAGGGAAGAGCTCCCAGAGCCATACAGACCCCCGTAGCCCAGGGAAGAGCCCCCAAAGCCTAGGGAGCCCCCATAACCCCCAAAGACGGGTGCTCCGGAGGATCCCACAACTGAATCCTGGGGGAAGGAGCTGAGGATGGGGCCAGGGAAGGTGACAGCAACTGGGGGTGGCTGGATCACGGCCACGGAGTCAGGGCACTGCCGGACACAGGGCTCGTTCCCGCTGTCAGCGATGGGCTGGGGGCAGCTGATGCCACTGTTGTAGGTGGGACACAGGTCATAGCAAGACATCTTGTAGGGATGGAGCTCAACCTTCAAGATACAAATATTGATTTTAGTAAGCACAATGCATTTTTTGCACACCTAAAAGCACTACAGAGTTCTCTGTTTTGCTTGGACAAAAGTGCTTTGAGATACACCAATTTACCCATGTATATTAGAATTGAAAATTGAAGCAGTAGCAAAATTATTTGCTGATATGCTTTGGTGAGTCATTGGATCAGCAAGGAATTGGACTCCCCAAGAATGGGGTTTCGTGTTATGCATGATTTCATGACTCTGGCTCATCTTACCCACTGATCTCCTTGGTGCTGAGCCTTGTGGAAACAGGGATTATAAATCATTGCCTATTCATATTTGCTCAGTAACTTGTTTGATGAGACCATTACAAGGGAATTGCAAACATTATTGTCTCCAGTTTCCAAACATTGAAACAGGGCACTGAGATTTATGACTCGTTTAGCAACACTGTTTTGATACTGAGCTCTGAGATCTTTTGCCAGTCTCACCCTCAATGACTTGTCCTCTTTAACACCAAGAAACATCTGTTCATCTGCCAATCCTTGAATTCTCTCCATGACCCCCCTCTTTCTCTTTGTTAAATCAATCTGTAACAGCACATTTTCAGCATCTCTCATTTCCTTTCTGTGTCTTCCTCTGTCTAACTCAGTGCCTGATCTCTGATCTCTTTCATGCCTGTTTATCTTGAATTAACATAAAAGCAACCTGAATGATCTATAATAAACTGTACATAATGGAGGTTCTGCTTCTAGGCTGAAAACATTCCCATCAGCCATGAAGATTTAAGCTTTTTCAAAGTTTTATTTCCAGAAACACATATAAACAAAAAGAAAAGAAGGAATGTGTATTTAACTAGTCACATCAATTCTTCAGCTGTTGGAAGTAAACTGATAATGAATTTTTTATGCCATTTCAAGAAACTTTTGGTTGACTTTGAAATTAAATGCCCGCCCTGAATGTGGAAAACACCTATCCATAGCCCTGTGAATAATTTTTGTAAACTTTATCTTTTCATCTAAAATTTTATCTACTAGTACAAATTGAAGTGACCATCCACGATTAAATTGTATAACAAAGAGGCATGATAGTTGTAAAGAGCAGATTCAGACTTACCAAATTCACTGAGAACGAATGAAGAGATGAGGTTGGAAGAACCCTGAGTGGAGAGTGCTTTTATACACTGCAGACTGCCTGAGGGATGAGAGGCAGGTTTTGTGAATGTGGAGGCAATTAGCTGACACAACATTTTTTTGTATTGATACCTCCACAAAGTGATGAAATTCTTTTGCTTTGTTTTTGTTTATTACCTGATTCCAATTATCATGTAACATAACACAACCATTACATTACACTTTTCTTTCTTTTTTTTTCTTTTTTTTTTTGTTTTTGTCTTTCATTTAAAACAGTGATGGGTGAAATGAATACATCTTTCATCGTAAAATATGATTTGTGAAATTAATATTAGTTTTCTATCCTCTTTGGAGTTGCACCATGTATTAAGCTGCTTATACATAGTTAATTCTTCTTTTGCTCTCTCATATGATGATGATATATCAGAAATAACCTGCTGTGAGTTGTTTCTATCAAATACCTTACACAAGGTTTCTTTCTTCATAAGGAGAAAATAAATTAGTTAATAATATAACTAAATCCTCAGGAAGGCAGGCAATATTTTCTGTGTGCTTGGTGTTTTTTTCTGAGATGTGATAAAGTTCACATTGCAATCCATGGAGGCGTCTCTACACCCTTTGAATCAAGCTATATTGCAAGCATCCCTGAACACCTAGTGGCAGAGGTCCTAAACAGTCTTTACATTTTACCTGACCTTCAGACTTGAACTTAAAGCTGAGTTTGGTTCTGAAGGGAGAGATATTTATATTTTTAAGGATGGAGAGCTTAAAACAATAATCATCAAAATGCACATTGAATTAACATCTGAATTTGTGACAAAGCAATAACTATGTGTTTTTGTAGGAGATATATAGCAGAAAACCCAAATGTAAATATTTAGAAATGAAGCCTTTGAAGCTTTTTTTTTTCTTTTTTTCTTTTCTTTTTTTTTTTTTTTTTGAAGTGAAGAGGAGAGCTTTGAAGTGAGATTTCAGAGTTACAGGCTGCCTAAGCCACAGACCAATAGCATTAACAATTCAGTGAATTCATCCCAGAGTACGTGAATCCTGGTGTCCTGTCTGCTCATCTTCTCCGTTTTACCTCTGTCCTTCTGGCATATCTGCAGTGACATTGAACAGGTTTTCTTTGGCTGTTCAAAACTGCTGAGACCTTCTGTGTAAATCAAAGACTGTTCACTGTTGTTAAAGGACATTCTGCTGCTCTTTTTCACTTGTATTTCAAACAGAAAATAACACAACCTTTTAGGTATCAAAGTATCATTGAAGCGACACTTAAATGGACAGATTCACAGTGAATATCTGAAATGAGCACTGTGGGATACTCAAAAATTTCAGCTCAATTTGATCCACAAGTTTGAAAGGGTACATTTTCCTGAAATTCCTTTAATTCTTAGCTTGCTCCTCAGGAGTCCTCGATCCTGGTCTACAGCTGGTCTTGCAGCAAAAACCGTGGTTGACAGCATCTCTCAGTAGACAGCAATTATGAGCTGGGAATCCACTGGGAAAAGCAAAGGCTGGCTTTTGCTGAGGTTTCTTTCTTTATGGCATTATTTTAATACCATATCATTATGATGGTTATCATAATAATTGTAATTATCAACATAGTTATCTTCATATCACATATTATTTCTAAATTATGAGCTTTTCCAACACTGGAGATGCATAAGGAGATTTCCTGAACTGTAATACTGAATAAAAATGTCTCAAAGATTTATGAGGACATTCCAAGGGATTTTCTAATACCTTACAAACAGCCATTACTGGCTTGTATTTACTGCGTCATAATTATATAAAAAGGATGCCTAGATGCTTACACCCCCTATTATGAGAGATTGTCACATTAAAATATCACATTAAAATAAGTAAGTTAAGGTCACTTGAGTCTTTCATGTAATCAGTTCATGGTTATAACACTTTTTGGACCTTCCTTTACTTGATTCTCTTAAAAAAAAAAAATAGCTTCCTTTTTATTGCAGTATACATCGGTACACAAGAAGAAATCTGCATATATTAACTGAACTTTTAATGACACCAAAAAAAAGGCCCATGGAATGATAGTCTCTGTCTTCATATTGTATCAGCACTAGACTTCCTTTCAGTATTTACACCTTAAAAACTGATTTACTTGGTTCTTGTACTCCTGTATTCCTAGATACGTATCCCTCACAAATAGCAATGAAAGAAGAAAATGTAATAATATAAAGGAAAGTGAAGCTCCAAGAAAAAAGAAAAATCAGAAAAAATAATTGTTTCCAGAGAGACTTGTTATTGCCAGCTGAAATATTTCTCTGTTCCCAGGAAAGACAGACAACGAGTAGAAAATTCTCCGAAAGTCACTAAAAGATATTCCTGTTACTGACCGCATTTGCCTTGTAATGCATATTTGGAGATAGAAGTGCTAAGCTTGCAGAAAGTCTCTAGTCTTTATGTGAGCTCCTAAAAGAAATCCCATTTTGTCTCCAGGTGTACTGTCACCTGAATTGATTACACTAAAAGACCTGTAACCGTACAAAAGAAATTACTGTACTCCTGTCATCTTAATAATGCAGGACTCTTAAATAAGTCGAGTCAGCTCACTTCCTCCCCTAAAGAGCAATGGAATAATAAAAAATAATTCCCAGAGATAATGGTGATGCCTGCGGTGGAGTGTGCATGTCACGCTATGTGTGGGTTTGAAGTGCCTGCAATGCACAAACAAAAAGCAAAAACTATTTCAGCACTTAGAGAAACTACGTGTCCTACAATTTTGGGTTGGTACCTAATTATGAACTCAAGCACGGGATGCCTAATATCCCCCAGGCAATTGAAGAAACTGTATAAAAGCTCTCTCCACTAGGTCCTTCTATCCACTTCTCTCACTTTGCTCGCCTTCGTGAATTGGGTAAGTCTGATTTCTCTCAAACTGCAAAAATTAATTTGTTGTCAGAAAATCCTAGTTTTAACTTAGAACCAAGTCCTCTTCAGGACTGCCAGGCTGTCAGTGATCTGTAAATTGTTTGCTTCTGAAAATAATGTTTATTTTTTCATTCATTACGGGGCCCTGCTGAAGCCAGGTTCCAGAAAAGGACATTGGGATATTTTAAGCAGTTTTTAATTGCAAGCCTCTAGCATCTTACAGCTGAAGAGATTTCCTTGACTATCTATGACTCCATAATAGTGTTTTAGGACATAAAAAACGTAGTTCATATACATTGCCATAATTCTGGCTGCGTTCAACAGAATTCTGCTGAGTTAGTAGCATTAAAGATCCAACTTAAGAAAATATCAACTAGTAGTAATGCTATACTATTGAAATTAGCTTACCTGCAAATAAAAGAAAAATAAATAAATCACAATCAAAAAGTACATCACTTTACTATCTTAAAGTTAAGACCAGACTCCAAATTACAATGCTAAAAAAGAATAGTAATAGAAGATGTTTTTTTCTCGGATGTATTACTGATGCCCTGTTGGACTGCTTCATCATAATCTAATGTTTGATATTTCTCTAATGTTAACATAAATGTCCATGTTTTGCAGATCTCCAACCCTACAAGATGTCTTGCTACGACCTGTGTCCCACCTACACCAGTGGCATCAGCCGTCCCCAGCCCATCGCTGACAGCGGGAACGAGCCCTGTTTCCGGCAGTGCCCTGACTCCGTGGCCGTGATCCAGCCACCCCCAGTTGCTGTCACCTTCCCTGGCCCCATCCTCAGCTCCTTCCCCCAGGATTCAGTTGTGGGATCCTCTGGAGCACCCGTCTTTGGGGGTTATGGGGGCTCTTCCCTGGGCTATGGGGGTCTGTATGGCTCTGGGGGCTCTTCCCTGGGCTATGGGGGTCTGTATGGCTTTGGGGGCTCCTCCCTGGGCTATGGGGGCTTGTCTGGCTATGGAGGCTCCTCCCTGGGTTACAGGGGCCTGTCTGGCTACGGTAGGTCCTTCGGTTCTGGCTATTGCAGCCCTTACACCTACCGGTACAACAGATACCGCCGTGGAAGCTGTGGGCCCTGCTAAATCATGCAGTAATGTTCCCTTCATGTGAGAACCAACAGACAACATGCAACGGGGTCGCAACTGAAGACCTCCAAGCTTTCACTGTTCTGGTTTAAGAACATGGAGATGTGCTCCTTCAGCCCCGATTGAATTTCTCCCCCTTAATTCTGTTTTCATTTTCTGATCCAGTGCTTCTCCCCTTCCATTTCCATATTGCCCAGGATAAAAGTGTAACAAAAACTTGGAGATAATGGTTCCTGTTTTTTCACATCAACTAAGACATGGGAAAGAAAACCAATCATGTGAACGTATCCCTGGCTGGAGACCATTTTCATACCTCTTGGAAACTCTGGAAATGTATTCTTTTTCTCACTTTAATTAAAAGTTTGTTGCATCAAAATTGCCACATTCTGGTGTTCTTTTCTCATGTTTTTACTGTAATTATTTGTCTGATGAAAAGCCTGTAACAGCTGTACAGCCTGGTCACATCCTGAAAGTAAGAAAATTAAGGATTTCAAGTGTACAAGAGCAGTGTGCAAACACTGAGCACAGAATCATAGAATGTTTTGGGATAGAAGGGATGTTAAAGATCATCTAATTCCAACCCCTCTGCAATAGTCATGGACTGAAAGAAGTACAGAAAGAGTTATCGTAGTCTCTCCATTTTTCAAATACAAACTAACATTTTTTAAGAATATGGCCTCCCAGAAAGATTAAGGTAGTGCACCCACTAATTAGAGAATAGCAGTGTTAGAGAAATGAAATAATAGATTATTGAATTTAAATGTTTTCCTAAAGATATTAGAATTCACTAATAATTTCTTCTTCCAGACAAGTCTTTGATTTATCTCCTTGAACTTCAGGTGCTCACTCAACCACTCAAACTCTGTCATCACGACAGATGTTGCAGAAAATTGAGCTTTCTGTCAAACCCTTAAAGAATGTTTTCCAGGCAGAGCAATGAAACTTCTAAGCTTTAAGTGTGGCTAATGGTCTTTTTACATGCTTAGGAAATCTAAGATGTCAGAGATGTTTTGTTGTTTTTTTTGTTTGTTTGTTTGTTTTTTGGGGGGGGGGGGGGGGGGGGGGGGGAGGAAGGAAGGGGGGGGACGGGACACAACTGTTTCTCCATACAGCCACACCAACAACTAATTCATCTTTGCTAGCAAGAACAGCAGAAAAAGATCATAACCCCATATATGCATCCTCAGCACCATATTTCTCTGTTCCTCCTATATGGGAGCTCCTTTCAACAGAAACCTGTATTTTCAGCCCACTTATTCTACAACTCTGACTTCCAGCTTCTCCTGACCTTCCACCCTTTCCTTTGATATTTCTCATCCAAGATGTCCCTCAGAGAGCCCACATGGAGGGCTCTTCTTGGTGCAGTTCCTCCTGTCTTCCCCCATCTCAGCAGCCCCATGCCAATAATCTGCACTAGTCCCTTCCCCCCTCCCTAAATTCCTTCCCATTCAGGCTCATCCTTCACACCTGAGGGCCTCAGATGTGACCCATTTCTCCCATAATCTGCCTCAAATCCTGCTCAGCCAAGCCCCTGGCTCTGCTGCTACTATAATTAGGGAAGATCATGCAATGGCCCACTAGGGGAGGGAGGTTTAGTTTAGCTATTTTCTAAACATTCTGTTGTCATTGTAACCCAGGCCAGCTGGGGAGGGAGGATTTCTGCTTGCAAATATGTGCACTCCGTGCAGCAAAGGATGATTATCTTCACTAATGTCTGCATCACTTCAGCTGTACTTCTCAAGCTTATACAGTGTAAAGATTTGAGATTCTCTCTTCAGAAAGAATTTTCCCTGTCTAGAGGGAAAAACTTTTATCCATACTAGCAGAAATTAAAACCAAAATTTGATTTCTTTGATGCAGAGAAGAATCACTTTAATGAGAAAAACTTTCACAGAAAAGCATTACACAATACCAAGCATAAACATTAGAGTGCAGACAGGACCATCCATAATTATTCTTCAGCTGGACACCAAAGTGCAATTTCATAGGAGTAGAAATTACATATTTTACCCCATCAACTATACGCATAGATGGAAGAAAAAAGGAGACCATGAATAGAGGTGAAGAAATTAAAGATGTACTGTGCGCTCCCAGCTCCACTGCAGCAGGTTGCGTTGATCATGACTTCACAACATCTCTTTTGAGACCACTGCTGTGGATCAAAATTTTATCTCTGAGCTGCTAGTTATTCTTCACATGGGATATTTCTGCGTGATTTAGCAGGGCCCGCAGCTTCCACGGCGGTATCTGTTGTACCGGTAGGTGAAAGGGCTGCAATAGCCAGAACCGAAGGACCTACCATAGCCAGACAGGCCCCTGTAACCCAGGGAGGAGCCTCCATAGCCATACAGACCCCCATAGCCCAGGGAGGAGCCCCCAGAGCCATACAGACCCCCATAGCCCAGGGAAGAACCCCCAAAGCCTAGGGAGCCCCCATAACCCCCAAAGACGGGTGCTCCGGAGGATCCCACAACTGAATCCTGGGGGAAGGAGCTGAGGATGGGGCCGGGGAAGGTGACGACAACAGGGGGTGGCTGGATCACGGTCGTGGAGTCAGGGCACTGCCGGACACAGGGCTCATTGCAGCTGTCAGCGATGGGCTGGGGGCAGCTGATGCCACTGTTGTAGGTGGGGCACAGATCGTAGCAAGACATCTTGTAGGGATGGAGGTCTGCAAAACACACACTGATAATGACACTAAGTGGAAGACAGAGACTTGAAAAGAAAAATAGTTATAGAAATTTGCATTTAGCTAATGAGTATAGGAGTTTGAATAAGTAGCTTGATTTCCCAGTTGTAAGCTTGCTCTATTTCATAATCCTCTTTTTCTGAAAAAGAATTTTGAAAATTCTGTAAAAACAGCATCCACATCTAGAAAAGTACATGGGAAACTAGCTCTGAAACTATCATCCCTCATGATGATCCAGCAGAGAACTTAGATGTATGTCCACACATAAAACTGAGAATGAGAAGCAAAGTGACTTTGTTCCACGTCATTTGATGAGTCAGTAGGAAAACCCGGATTTGGGTTCATCAGGTCTACACGAGATGTGGTTATTATACATAATTTAATTACAGTAGCTTTTTCTTCTCACTCATTCCAATTTTTCTGAGGGTTGTTGGAACACAGATTATGGGGTTTTCCCTGCTTGGATTGCTTACAAAGCTATTTGACCTGAAAATAAAGGACAGATGGTAGCATTATCATCTCAATTTCCACCTAGTCAGCCACTGCACTGATACAAGCCATAAGATTTCATTATAAAAATCAACAGTGTGGGCCCTAATGTCTTTCAAAATACTCTTCTGAAATTACTAGTCCCAGGACAAAAAGGAACTCCTCTGTAAACTCCAGAATTCAGTCTACACTTTCTCCTATAAATTCAGCTATTTTCTCGAGTTACAGTTTTACTCTTCTCTGCCCACTGTGTCCTGCAAGACCCTAGCAGGGCTTTGAGGAAGAACATGGAAGTGAGAAGGTAAAGGGAAGACAGAAGGACAGACAGAAGCTTTGCTGTACCAGGACAACACACAAAGCTTCTTCAGATGCATAGCTTGTTGATCTCAAGTTGGATGGATGTCTGCATTGGTAATGCCCATATTACATGCTGA
Organism: Anser cygnoides; assembly: GCF_040182565.1. Classification (NCBI taxonomy): domain Eukaryota; kingdom Metazoa; phylum Chordata; class Aves; order Anseriformes; family Anatidae; genus Anser; species Anser cygnoides. The sequence continues at coordinate 2,245,071 of NC_089905.1, read as the reverse complement.
ACCTCACAACATACAAACTTTGCAACAGGGTAAATGCACTGCAGTCAGGGTAGTGCTGTGCATGTCCCAGTGTTTCTGACATCGAGCTAGTACCTCTGCAATGCCTCACGCACCAAGGAAGTGTATCTACAAGCTCAGGGCTGACATTAGGATCTCTATCCCAATGCAGTGCTGATACACTTGACAATATGGATGGTGGACATCAGCTGAAGTTAAAACCAGCAATAAAAAGATACAGTGATAGCAATAGAGAAGAAACAGCCTTACCTGAGACACCAAGAAGTCAAGGGAAATGTTTGGAAGAGCTATGAGAGAGAAGAGCTTTTATATTCTATCTGAGCAGCTGGAGGTACAAGATCAGCACTGGTTGCCCGCCCCGTTGTCAAACACATGTAACCATCAAAATGATGACATTGCTTTGCTCATCATTGCAGTTTATAAGACCTTTCAAAATTCTCTTGTAAAAGGGCCTAAACATTACATTAGATGACAGAGAATTCTTTCATCTTGTGGCTTGTTGTGGAAAATTAATATCTGGCATTATTCCAGTCACTTCTTTGAAATTACAACAGAAATTATTAAGCTGGCTCCTCTTGTATTAACTTAATGCCTGGAGAGTGTCTCATGGATTTATCAGAACAACAAACTGCTGTCATGGACAGGATTTTTGTTTAAGTACATCTAATTCACATTACAGCCTGCCAGAACAGAAGTTAAAGACTGTCAATTCAATGTGTAGGAAGGCTGGAGGTGGTTTCCGCATGCTTAGCTTCCCCACCCACAGGTGGGGACCTCGGCACCCGTGGGGGGCAGTAGTGGCCGAAAAGGGGACAATTCAGCTCTGAAGAGCAGCAGCAATTCCAGGCACCTGCAAGGTTTGCTTCAGTCTAGTGTTCTAGATAGGGCTTGTGTGGAAATTGAAATTTGAGCAGAAAAACTGCCAAATCCTGAGTTTTGGAGTGCTGGGAGCTCTTTTCATACAGATACCAGCTGAATGCGTTTCTCCTTCCATCAGTCACTCAGACAGCTGGATTCTCTGTCAAAAATGTGTGGGGAGAAGTTTGCACAATTTCACAAAGCAGATAGGAAGGAAATCTTTCCTTTTCCTTTTCCTTTTCCTTTTCCTTTTCCTTTCTTTTCCTTTTCCTTTTCCTTTTCCTTTTCCTTTTCCTTTTCCTTTTCCTTTTCCTTTTCCTTTTCCTTTTCCTTTTCCTTTTCCTTTTCCTTTTCCTTTTCCTTTTCCTTTTCCTTTTCCTTTTCCTTTTCCTTTTCCTTTTCCTTTTCCTTTTCCTTTTCGCTTTTCCTCTTTCTCTTTCTCTTTTTGCTTTTCTTTTTCCTTTTCTTTTTTTTTCTGTTTCTGTTTCTGTTTCAAGAAAAATATAGAATGAGTTTCTGAATTTAACTAAAGCTACAAGGGGATTGGCAATGTCAAAGAGATTTTTTCCAGGTATTGTTGGTTTGATATTGTTATCACAAAGACAGTTTTTGAGAATATTTAATAGGCCCAAGGAAACATAAGCTTTTTCAGTACAAATGGATCCACATGTGAAATAAATGAAATGTGACAGAAGTGCTTTGAATTATTGACTGATTCTCAGGAATCCATGACCTGTAATACACTGTAAGCCACAACTCCAGAACAAGGCTGAGCTGGCAGTTTCTCCAAATAGAGAACAATTATGAACCTGGAACATATCGTGCAAAATAAAGGCTGTTTTTTCCCTTGTTTACAGATGTGTTATTTTAATATTGCAGATTCTATGCCATAGATTACCATAAATTATGAGGTGGGTTTCTCAGCCTTTGAAGTGGCTAGAACTTTTTCTGGACAATATTTCTAAGATTCCAGGGAACAAGTCTTTTCAAATGCTGCAAACTATCCACTAATAGTTTAAGAATGCTTTCTTACAATTAAATTAATGACACGTACCTGGATTTAGGTGCCTAGCAATTATGAAATTACATCACATTAAAATGCATAATTCAAGGTCATTAGTGTCCTTGCTATAAACAGTTCATGACTGTTTTCTTCAATAAAGAAATATAAAGTGAAATACAAATTTATAGAAAAAATACATGATTTCATAAGCCATGAAATCAGTGTAGATTTGTCGTTTTCAGTTGCACATTTTTCTCAGGTTGTTCCAATTCTGTCAACGATCAACCTTAATCCATGTAAAGGTTTACTCTGTCTCTATTGCGGCATACCCCTAGGATGCTTTCTTTTGGGTGTCATATTGGGCTCATGTTGAGAAGCTGAAAGTGCAAATGATAAAAAATTATGACCCCCAAAGTTGCTCCAATTAACTCCATTTTATTTCCAGATAACCTAGTTTTCTAATGGAAAAATATGTGCACGTTGGGTGACCACAGTGATGATGAGCCGCACAGTGAGCAGCCATGTTTTGCCATTAATAATGGAGAAGCTATGGAAAGCATTAGCGTTATTCCTGTTATACCACCAAGGATGTGAATGGAATGATAACAGGAATTAATATGATATTTAATCATTTGAGATGAAAGAGACTATTGTGATGAAATGCACTTATCATATTTCATGAGAGTTCAAACCAACAGTCAGCAAAACTTTGAGGACCTACGTGTCATATTAGTTTTGGGTTTGCCCCAATTATGCATATGCACAAATTGTACCTTAGGTGATCCACATCATCTAGGGAACTGTATAAAAACTCTCCCAGTCCAGGGCGCTTCATTCCACTTTGCTTGCTTTATTCTCCCCCGTGAAGAAGGTAAGTATCATTCTATGTGATCTCTCCTAGAATCCAAGTATCTTTTTCCAGACTATTTTAATTCAATATTTATGGAATCATCCATAAATGTACTAAGATTCTTAATAATGTTGGATTATTTCTCTGTGAATTTATTTTTCTTATTTAGTGTCGGACATCAATGTATTCAGGTTTAAAGTGGTAAAGTTAGGATTTTCAAAATTGGTCATTTCCTGTTAATACAAACTTGAGCTACCAAAGCAGTGTCCAAAACTTCAGCAGAAAGTTGTTCTTGTCACTAGGAATTTTTTAAGGAATTTGTATGTACATTTTTTATATGTGTCTATTTATATGTATGTATATTTTGAGGGGACAGGCTTACCCAGAAGGGATACAGAAATATTGTCTGAAGAATGTAGAGATGAAACTAGGAAATCTTAACTTGCCCTTCACATTGTCCTTACTTTGAGCAAGGAGTTGGACTAGATGACCTTCAGGAATATCTTCTAATCTAATATTTTCTATGGTTCTATGGTCCAATAGAGTTCTAATGAAAAAAAAAAATGTTCATAGAAGGTACTGAGTCCCAGTCTTCCCATGTTTTTTCTTGGAGACTAGATCGGATCCTATGGTCATAACCATTCTGAAGTGTTCAGATCCCAAGACACTTATCTGCAGTAGAGACATAGCTGTAGCTGAGTGTACCAGTTTCACATCCGGGAAATCACGCAAATAATCTTTTTACCTACCCTATGACTCTCAAACTACTTTGCAAGCACTTCAGGGCAGGGAATGCCTTCTTTAATCCGTGTTTATAGGAGGCTCATCATACTGGTAGAACAATTTTAGTTATTGCTTTTGGAAGCAAGTTACAAGTCAATATCCCGGAGTTGTTATTCCAGCTACCCATTAATTTACCACATGAGATTCACTGGTATTCAGGTTACTCTGCTTTGTTTTTGCTATTATAAAACAAGCATAAAACAGCCTTTTAGATATGGACAATGTAAGAGTGACTGCAAAATATAGTGGAAGTAATTTGCAGAGTAGGTGCTAGATAATATTCTTGTAAGTGATCAGGAGTTGGGGAGAACAAAGAGCTACTTCTTATAGGAAAGCAGGCATAAGAAATTAGGAATGAGACTATAAAAGAAGTGACTTTTCAATGTGCAACCTGGGCAATGCTGATTTTTACAAGAAGGAGAGTTGTTGCATAAATTGTACTGAAGAGAAGGAAGTACATCCAAGATCTGAAAGATAAAGCTGCTATTCTAGTCCACATGTCCAACTTTTAAACTTTTTTTCCGATAGAATTTGTACCTTTAATTTACTCATCAGTGTGTTTTGCAGACCTCCATCCCTACAAGATGTCTTGCTACGATCTGTGCCCCACCTACAACAGTGGCATCAGCTGCCCCCAGCCCATCGCTGACAGCTGCAATGAGCCCTGTGTCCGGCAGTGCCCTGACTCCACGACCGTGATCCAGCCACCCCCAGTTGCTGTCACCTTCCCTGGCCCCATCCTCAGCTCCTTCCCCCAGGATTCAGTTGTGGGATCCTCCGGAGCACCCGTCTTTGGGGGTTATGGGGGCTCCCTAGGCTTTGGGGGTTCTTCCCTGGGCTATGGGGGTCTGTACGGCTCTGGGGGCTCTTCCCTGGGTTACAGGGGTCTGTATGGCTTTGGGGGCTCCTCCCTGGGCTATGGGGGCTTGTCTGGCTATGGAGGCTCCTCCCTGGGTTACAGGGGCCTGTCTGGCTATGGTAGGTCCTTCGGTTCTGGCTATTGCAGCCCTTACACCTACCGGTACAACAGATACCGCCGTGGAAGCTGTGGGCCCTGCTAAACACAACAAGAAAATCCACCGAATAAAGTACCTGTGAAAAACAAAATGCAGATTCGCCAGCGAGTAGAGGAGTGTCAGCTTTGTGCAAGCACCTGTAAATCCTGTTCAGTGCTTTGCCTTCTGCAGGCTCCAACCTCTCCTTTTTTCCTTTGAATTCTTCTCTGATATCTTCATGGGTTCAGTTCCTTGTTATCTTCTATGTTATCATACTGGTGTCTGAATGCAGTGAGACATGTAACTTGGTGTCTTTCAAAATGCATTTGACTCTGACATCTTGGATATACATTCTTGATATTGTGATACATGTTTGTTCTTTTCATTCTCATTAAAATTCCATTGCATCATTTAAAATAAGTGTGTTGTGGTTTACTGTTTTCATCCATTCTGAGTTTGCCAACTTTTTTGAGTAAAACTGTCTGTTGTATATGGAGCTGCAATAATATTGTGCAAACCCTGCCCACACGGTGAAAGTCTTCACAAAGCACCCTTGCTAGACCTGTTTCATCACTGAACTACAACAACATAGTCACAATGTACTTGCCATAGATGAAAAACAGCTTTCTTTGCATGTTACCTTATTAGATTCCCCACTCATGAGTCTGTGGTATAATACTTTGAACTACATGTTCACACTCTGAAGATTGAGCCCTTAGTTATTGCACTGCAGACTTGTAATCCAATGTTGTACAATTTCACCATGACAGCTCTTAATGGAAGCTCGGTGGTTGATGCCAAATGAATTTCAGATTCCATGTCTCTCTAGCACAGATCAGACTGGGTCCATATTGTTAAATTTTCTCTCTCTAGTAATTTTTGGCAGTAATTTTGTGTGCATGCAACACTTCAAAACCACAACAAGGACCATTTGCATAATTTCTCAGTATATCTGTTTGAGTTCCTTGGTTTGGGAGTTCTTTAGATCTGTTTAAGTAATATATATATAAAGTATAAATTTAATTTATATAAATATTATATTGGTAGCCTCAAACCAAGTAAAAATACCGTACCACGCATTTTCTGTCTTCTGTACCACACATGGTCTATCTTTTCTTGTTATCAGTAAGGCATGTAACAGTCTCCTGATCAAGCAGATGGTTATCACGCAAGATGTTTTTCTTTCTGTGGTTCAGCTGCCAAAAGATCTCAGGCTATGTATTTTACTACAATAAGAAGCATGGCTAACCATACCATAGGAGTGTTCAGTGAACATCTGACTGGAAACTGAAGACAGAATATAAAGAAAGCAATGCAAGAGCTGCTGAGCATGTCCAGCTCCACTCTCCATTTACAGAGACAGTGTATACTGCACTTCCTCTGCACCCAGTAGCCAAAAAGCCAGGTATGAATCTGCCTTTTATTTGTTCTTATTTTCTAGTCATCACTGATAAATTGACTAGGTTTTCCAGCTTTTGCAAGATCCACAGCTTCCATAATGGTATCCAGCACCAAAACAACAGCCAGAAAGCATGTACAACTTGCCTAGTCCTGAAAATCTGTGAGAGGATCTGCTGTGGTAAAGAACACCATAACCAAAGTTCCCATTAACAAGAGGAGCCCTTAAGGATGGGTGCTGACAAAGATCCCGCTATGCTGTCCTGAAGGAAGGAACTAAGCATCCAGTCTGGCAAGGTGATGAGAACGAGTGGTGGCTGAATCACTGCCCTCGGGTCAGGGCAGTCGGCTCATTGCAGCTCCTGGCACTGGGGCTAGACACAGACTGGTCAGCTGACAACATGACAACGTCTAACTGCAGCATAACCCAAATCACCTGCAACAAAAAGCTTCGAGCTCATGGTTATGGGTAAGGTCCAGCAGCCTGTATCCACAGGAACACTGACTTGATTCCAGATCCATCCCACCTGACTGCAGCTACCCAGCCAAGATCTACTTTGTCAGATCAATGTAGTTCCTCAGATTTCTATGAGCCTTCTAAGAAAAATAAATTTTAAGTAAGAATGAATAATTGTTTAGAGGAAACACAAGAATATATAAAGCCACATGCTTCACCAGACAGATGGCTGCTCTTATCCTAAGCCTTTTCTCTGATACAAGTCAGTTCCATGTTGTCTGAAATTTAGTGCAAAAATCCTGATGCTGTCCATCAGTGAATGAACTGCCTAAAGGCTCACTGGGCTCCTAACACCCAGGAGGCCCTTTTTGCACTGAGTAAGGAAGCTTTCCTTGTGTCCTTTTAATGTCTGGCTTTCTTCAATACAAACTAAGTCGATATGGCAGCTGGAAGACCAAGAAACTAAGAGGACATGTCCTCCGTTCGACCTGACTGTGAGTGAAGTGTAGGAGTGCAGAGTGGTTTGTAGGACTGCAGTCTGGGGTTTTGGTTTCTGCTTAGAAGATTATAACCCAAGATCTGGGCTAGTGGAGAGCTGATAGCTCCTGACAATAGATTTTTAAAAATACCAGTTCAGCCCTAAAAAACAGCATATAACATTGCTGCCTTGTAAATGACAAAAGAAGAGTAACTCAAATTTACATAAAACCCAACAGTTTGATATCTAAAAATATCTTTGCTCCAAGAAGAAGGCAAGAGAAGCAAATCACAAGGCAGCTTTGAGGAGGGACTTCTATACACTTCCTCAAACTCCCTGAAGGACCTGAGACTCCCATTAACACCAGCCCACATTTATCATGCATGGTTCACCTCAAAATGATGAAACAGTTTTGCTCAATATTTATGTTTATTATTTGATTCAAATTCTCATGCTGCATGAAATGCAAATTACAAAACGAATATTTCTTTCATCTTAACACTTAATTGGCAAGATTCATATTCCTGGTAACATTCCACTAACTCCATTAGAATGACAGGAGGAATTATGCTGGCTTCACTTATTTACCTCTAGTTTATATAGTTGACATAATGATGGTGGCTCAAATGTCAACCATAATTGACATCTGCTTTCATATGTAGGTTTTCTTTCCATCTTTCCTTACCCATGCTAGATAAAGTATAACTGAGAAAAATGTGGTGTCTTTCTTGTGAAATCAACAATCTTTGCATGAGGTTGGAACTCACATTTGAACATGACCACCTTGCGCTCTTTCAGGGAAAAAATCAAAAGAAATATTGTAAAGTACTTTTTAAAATCACCCAGACTCATGCCTTATCTGCCAAAATATCCAGTTCTGTTTCTTCATATCTGAGAGGTAAATCCATTCATCACAACAAAGGTAAATGAGGTAGACAGTCAGCTGAACTTGACTTGGAAAGTCCTAGGAAAAGCTTTCAAAATATGAGGACAGAGGCAGGTGCTGCAGATCTTTGTGATGCAGACAGCTAAGGGGCTGTGAATTCACGCAACATCAGCACTGAAGGAGCCTGTACACAAATAAAAACAAATAAATGCAAACCTACTTTGTAATAAGAAATCAGCCGAAATATGAATTCTAACCGAAAGGTTAGAAATTATGAGCTGGTAAAAAGAACAGGAAGAGTCCACTTGACCAGTACAATTTCAAAAAAATGAATTTCAAAATGCTGGGCTTCTTGAATACAACCACATACTTATGTTACAATAACGACGCACCAGGTCATGCGTAAACCATTAGAGAGGCTTTATGAAGTGCTTAAAAACCACACACAAAAAAGCAATTTAACACCCTTTGTGAGTATTATTGTTCTTGTGATCCTCCAGGGCTGTCTCAAAGTCTGGAAGAAGAATCTCATAATTTAAAGATAATTTCTGTCAGAAATATTGCAGTGTATGCTATTTAACAAACAACTGATCCGTAAGCAAATAAGGAAATCTGAGGTTGAACAAGGCACTGTTTATTAGGGAGAATTTCAGAATATGGGTGGGATACATATCATTGAACCTTCCCCATTTAAATGCTGGGTGTTTCATTTAAGCTTGTTGTGTGTCAATGAAAGCAAAATTGCTATGTTTTGAGGATGATACAAATACTGGTAAGGTAAGCATCAGGATGAATTGTCCTGCAGCAATTCTTGTCCTTCCCCAGCAAATATCAGGGAAGCCTGAATAAGTGGTTCAGACAAATCACTTGACATCTGGGAACTCAAAACTGGGCTCTGCAAGAGTATGCACTCTGCAGGTGATGTTCTGCTAATCAGGAAAGAAAGAGGAAGAAAAAAAATCCATTGCTATAATATTCCATTGCTTTTGCTGCCACTTACCCAGTGTGTCTGGGAAGAAAACACTTAAAAATTGCTTTCTGTTGGTATGGGTTCACTCTTGTATTTTGTGACTGTAGGCGGGAACAGGATCAGAAGGTGTCTTCCACCTCACTGAATATTTCATTGCAAAATGTGTGAGTAGATTAGATTATAGCCTAGTTCTGAAGTGCTTAAATACAAACATGTATACGACAGCAAGTTATAGCACAGATTAAAATCATTACGGGAAGTTAATGAAGGAAGTGCTAAATAAATAGAACCAGTTTAATTCTGCTTGCAATGCCAGTGAGGAGGGTGGAATGATACCAGCAAAGAAGCTGGTCAATTAAGCTTCTAGATGAAAGAGACCTGGGAGCTGGAATGTGCATATCATGCTGTTCAGAGATTTAGGGTGATTTTGCAAACAGCAAGCAACAACAATTTCATCATTTTGGGAAGTTAAATGCTTCAAATTTGGGCTGGTTGGTGATTATGACCTCATGTGTACACTGCCTCAGCCCCCCCCAGGCAATCTGAAAAGCTGTATAAAAGGAATGGGTACGCAGACCTACTTCATCTCCTTCTCCTGCAGACTCTCCTCTACATCAGGTACGTCTCATCTCTTTCTAAATGCCAAAATGCTTTTGTACTGGACCTTAGAATACAGTATCCTACTACCATGTTAAGTTTGTAGGACTATTTTGTTGTGTCATACCCCCCTGCGCCCCCCCCCCCCCCCCTTTTTTAAAGTATATTTGGTATATTTGCAAGTTTTAGGAGTCACAAAAAGGATTGAGGCCTTTATTTTAGTATTATTCATATTTTGGCATTTCTGTCCTGTTAGCAGATTGAAAATATAGGAAGGCATAAGCTTTAAAATGCAGAATTCTCCTGTACCACTTCAATTAATAACTAAATCAGAAAGACATGGCTATAATCTAAGCTGTTCAGGGACTCAGCTGAGTAAAGAGCATTATCTACATGGGAATTTTATTACAAAATAATCCTGGCTTGCATTTAGTTTATACAGATAGGTAAAAACTGAATCCTGCTTATTTTAAACCCTAGTTATTTTCCCCAGAGACAATAGCAAGGAAGGTAGGAAGTCTGATCCAGTGTATTTGTCAAACATCCACTTGCAAATTGAGATCCAGATTTGCTATTTGGATACACTGAGTTCAATGCTTTGATTCTCTGCATTGCATGGCTATTATATGAACAAAATATTTCCTCTTTTTTACTGGAAGCAGTGGTAAGCCACAAGCTTTAATAGCCAGTCTTTCTGTGGAAATGGTAGCTTGCAAACTGGATTTTTATCTGATGAAGGAAATCAGCTGCTTACATTTTCCCAATTTCCTCCACACTCAGTATGAAATTGTACAGCTATGACAAAAAATATGTGGACAGAAATATTTCACAGAGTAACTTTATATAATATATCAAGTATATGCATCTCTCTTTGGGCTCAAATACTTCTGGGGTTTTACCACAGGGGTTAGAGAGATTAAGGGAACCTAGAGCTAAAAAGGAAAAACTGGAAGTAAATTATCCCAGAGAGCTTAAAAGTAGACAGGGACCAGAAAAGGAGCATGAAATCTGCAGTTAAAACAGTGTTGAGTTTATGTCTCCTTTGCATGTTTCCTGACTCAAAACCTGCTTCTGTCTCATTTGGTACAATGAAGAAGTCAGCTCTGGTGTAGATCTTACAGCTCTGGGGTTTCAAACTTCACTGCTCAGGGAGGCGAACTTCTGTTTTAGTAATACTTACTGCTGATGCTTTGCTCCTCCAGGAGGGAATTTAAAAAAAAAAAAAAAGAGAGAGAAAGAAAGAAAAAAAGAAGAAAGCAGCAATTTCAGAAGGCTTGGAGGATGATACAATTGCAGGGATTACTGAATAGGGAAGATCAAGGCGGTGATGATTGATGCAAAAGTTTGTGAACTCATCAATTTTGGCTGTGCATCAGGCGATCATTTTTCTTGTTCCTCAACAACCCAGCACCAAATGTTGTGCTCCAGTACAACTTGTACTTTGTGTTTACTCAGCCCTGTGCTCTGTGTTTCAGGATCACCTCCCCTGCAGAGAAATGTCCTGCTACGACCTGTGCCCCACCACCAGCAGCATTGCCTGCCCCCAGCCCATCGCCAACAGCTGCAACGAGCCCTGTGTCCGGCAGTGCCCTGACTCCATGGCCGTGATCCAGCCACCGCCCGTTGTCATCACCTTCCCCGGCCCCATCCTCAGCTCCTTCCCCCAGCAAGCCGTGGTGGGCTCCTCCGGAGCACCCGCCTTTGGGGGCTCCCTGGGGCTGGGGGGCCTCTACGGCCCCAGGAGCTCTTACGGTTACGGGAACTCTTTGGGATATGGAGCACAGTACGGTTATGGGAGCTCAGCCCTCTCTACGCTCGGCAGTGGGTACTGCAGCCCCTTCTCCTCCCGACGCTACAGGCAGCTCCTCCGTGGCAGCTGCGGGCCATGCTAAAGGCAGAAGAGCATGGAAAAGTCTTGCATGAAGACCCAAACGCAGAGCACTGAGGATGGGGGTTCAGCGCTTCGGCAGCCCTGCAGTGGAGCTGCTGCCACTTAGCATTTCTGATCTTTCATCTTCTTTTGGTTTTCCCTTCGGTTTCTAGTTTATTGTTCACTGTTGGCACCAGTTCCAGCTTTCCCATTTTTAAAAAACTATTGTGGGGCAGCATATGCAATATAAGCATCCCTCATAATGGCAACTATCTTCATCAGGAGTGGCACAACAGACAGAGGAAAGCCAGCTGAGGACAGCAATATTTCTAAACAGGACATTTGTTGAACATTCTTTGAAACTGTCTGGAAACAGTTTTTTTGTTTGTTTGTTTTCATATTCTGTGATATCTTGCTTTGCAAACAAAGGCATTTGTTTCTCATTAAAGTTTTGTTGCATCACAGAAAGCCTTCTGGTTTCCCTTGCGCCTGTTCTGGGTGGTATTCTGCCATGGGCAGGACCAAGCTGTTAACAGAGAATTACTGCTACAATACATTTTAGTACAGATTGAATTTACACAGTGTCATAAACATTTCCATAACGACACCCTGAGGAGGATCTGTTCATCCTTTGAAGATGTTAATGGCTTGAAATAATGTAGTATCTTAACTTTTGTTATTTAAATGTGATTTCAGTGGGGCCTTTCCATGAGCATTCAAATAGATAATTGTGGGTTTCCACATTGAGTTCAGCATGACCACAAATGCCACTGAGGTATTATTGTCCAGCAGAGGACTTTCCAAATGCAAATTTGCACCTGTAGATTCACAAATACAATGCTCAACCTACAGCCCAGACATTGCCCAGCAGTGCTTTAACTCCAGACATCCCAAGCAGCGAATACAATGCTCATCCCTCCTTGTAGTCATCAGCCTGTCTGTCCCAGCAGGAAAGAGGAATAATCCCTGTTTCCTCTAAGAAATAACTAGTTCAGTAAGTATCAGGGACAGAAGACACTCAGAGCTTCTGAGCTGTTGGTAATATAGCCAATTCTAATTGTAATGAAGCTGCAAATGAGGCATGTTCAGTGTTATGCAGACAAAGAGTAAAGCCAAACCCTGCCCTCAGGGGCTTTCAGAGTAAGCTGACAAGACAAGCAAAGCATGAGCAGCTTTGCTCTTTTCCCTTTTTAGCAGATAAACATCTTTTGTACAGAGATTAAAGGCTGTGCTTTCCATACTGAGAAAAACATTAGTTAACATTCTCCCCAGGTAACATGGGAAATGCTTGGTAAAGCCCAGAATTGGATTCTCTCCAATGTCCCCATCTAACATTCAATGTACAGTCTCTGCTTCCAGATTTCTATGCCACTGGTTAGCTCCAAGTTTGGTCTTCACTGGTGCTCTCATCTCCTGTAGGAAGAGGAGGAAAATAGCAGGGATAAGGAGCTCACAGTGGAATATTCCTGTCTGACATACATCAGGATGGAGAGCATTTCGGTAATGTTAATTTCCGTCTTAATATTCAAATTTACCTGTAGTCTAGTTCACTATTCTCACTGCCATTTGTTAGTCAATTTGTTGGTGTTTAAAATGGAATATATTCCAATTACTTTTTTTTTTTTTCCCACGATAGAACTCTGAAAATGAAATAATCAAACTGACATGTTTCCATGGACTTCTGATTATTTTAGCTGAAAGGCTGCATTACATGGCTAATAGTATACGGGACAGAGGACATATAACAGATTCAAGACATGACTTCTGAGGTTGTCTTTTAAGTAAAAGGGGAAAATTAGCTAAAAAAGAGTCATTTCTTCAGGTTTCTCTGACAGAACATTTTAAAATATCTGAAACATTCAAGTTCAGATCCTCCAGGTGCAAAAGAAGTGAAAGGTTGACTGTAAGTGATCGGTTTGCTAATTGCTCCAGGTCTAAACCCTGGAAGGAAGCTGGCATTCAGCAGGGCACATTTCTGGTTCTGCTATGCTAAGCCATTGCACCTGTGGGACATTTACCACTGGTGAGAGCCTGAGCCATGTAACAAACCGTCAGGCTCTAGTAGTGAGTAAATATTTAGTGAATCCATCTATTTAAATCAAACATGAGAGGTTTTACTCCCACAGATATCTGTCTTGAGCTGTAATTTAGTGTGGAGAAGGATACACTCTTTGGGCTATGTTTGCAACATCTTTATGAATCAACTTCTAATTGCATCTCATTTACTGATAACATTACTTTGTACTAGGGTATAAACACATTTAGATGAGAGGAGAGTGTAGTGACCTCTATAGTTCAAGATGAGACAGTGACCTGATTTCATTTATTATTGCTTCCAATTTCTGGTTGTTACTTGTTTCACTGACAGGAGGAACAGGAGTCTGAGTCACTGGAACTAAGTGCCACCAGCCTGAACTTCCCACGGCTGACCAAGACCTGTGGGGGACCTCAGTCAGACGTGGTCCCTGTGTTGCAGCAGCTGACAAACTGTCAGGATCCCAGCACTCCTCCACAGGAACACCAGAAACAGCAGACAGTGTTCCTCCCATCTCAAGTCTGCATGTGGTCTGACCTGAGATGCATTCCAGCTGCTAGTGAAATTAGTCCTCTTATCTTTCATCGTGTTCTTCTGTGATTACACCCAGGTGCAAGTGTAATCCAAGTGCAGCCTGCTATGCATTTAGGAAGTGGCAGATTGCTAATGGTCAGGAGCAGAGCAGAACAATGGAAAGTGGTTAAAGAACTGTCCTGTCTTTGCTTTGGTGTATGCTCCTAACATGCAAATTCAGGCTGGCAGAGGAGCATCAGCAATGCCAGTTTTGTAGCTCCTGCTCTCCAAGGGACTGCCAAATAATGGTGGTGTGAAGTGCTCTGTCTTCAAGTGCCATTCAAAATCATTAGAGTCCACTGTTCAATTAGTACTGACTCCAATGATCTATTTATAGCATAGACTCCAGCCTCTGCCTCCCATGCCCGTCTTTTCTGTAGCATAGTAGGTGAAGCATCTTCATCCAGGTCGGCTGACACCATTATAGAAAAGAGACTCTTTTGTAGTGATCAATGCTGTAGTGATGTGGCTTAAAAATATCTGATTTGGTTGCCTTAGTGCTCTGCATACTTGTGCAAATGAGTGGGCTTTTTTGACAGCATCTGTGTGACTCCAATAATAATTATACAGAGCACTGCGGACAGAGGAAGCATAAAAACAAGACAAAGCCTTCAGACACATCCTGACAAGAAAGAGGTGTTGGCTGGCTACCTCGTTGTAGCCTCATCTCATTTCAGGTACTTTTACAAGTGAAGTCACACCTCCAAACCCTTTGAAGTTATTACCACATGCTTGATCCTGCCTAAAGAAATTTCACAAGCATGACGCTGGACTTTTCCCGGAATCAGCCTGCTGGAGCATGGTGAGGTTTGCCAGTGCATTGCTGGTGTTTCACACAGGGAACAGCAGGAGTGCTGAGCAGTGTCTGACCTCTGGTCCCTCAGAGCCCTGGCTGGTACTGCAACCATGAGAAGAATTGGTAGGAGGTGAATGCCTCCAAATGCTCTCTTCTTCCCTATGCAGGCAGGAGGCCACCAGATGACTGATAGCTATGCTAATTGTATGCAAACTGTCTCTCTAGAAAAACAGCTTCAAATGACATGCTAAGCAGCCTGGACCTGTGCTGCTGTTTAACAAAGGGAAGTGTTGAACGTGGCCAGTATCCAGTCATTTATGAGTAGGTTGAAATTTAGGTGTAAGCCTGAGACAGAAAATAGTATTTGACATGAATTATATGTATGGCTCTTCAGGGAAGACTTAAGATTTTTTCTTTTACTTATTTTAACTGAAGCTGCCAAGAATTTAGAGGTATTAATGAGAAACTTCAAGAATGCATAGAATTACAGTGAAGATTCACTATGCAGTTAAAATTTCCTGTTGGCCATTCAAAGGAAAGTTCTACCCACAGATTATTACATGCTATTTTTAAACAATGGAAAATATCATAAAACCAATCTAAGAGGTGTTATTTAGTTGGAGGCTTGGGCAAGTAGCGAGACACAGGGAAGATCTTCAAAATTACTTGTGTATTTAACTTTCTTTGCTAGCATGTAACGAATACACATTGAACCACACCTCTCCTGGAGGAAATTTCAAACTTAGTTGTATGAGTTACAAAAGCATGTTTATCCAGCATGAAATTACTTTTGTGCAGAAGGCAGTCATTACGCTACCTCCTGCTTAAAAGGCCTGGTCACCCTCCAACTTTAGTTGTTGAAAGAATGTGAACACTGTCACGGCTGGCTACAAAGACTGATGCTCAGCCAGAATGGTATATAAATAAAGAATGGTGGACAAATAAAGAACAGAAAGCTCAGAATGTTGATGCAGAACAATTTAATGAGAGAATAAGAAGGAGAAGATGTGATGGAGCATGAAAAATACAGGCAATATATTGCCAGGGTCCCATTAAAGACTTCAAGCAGAGAATTGCTCCAGGGCTGTGCATTCCACATACATTACTCTTTCTTTTTCATAGCAGAGGAAGATTTACACAGTGCTGTCCAACTTTTAACAAGCCAAAGATTGCTGATATACCTAGGATGTTATTATATGGAGCCATTGGTAAGAATAATCAGAGAACTAAATTAAATCATTAGCCTGATAAATACATGTAGTTCTGGTGTTCAGAGATGGTGCTCATGCCCCAGAAAAGCCATGTCAGTAACAGAGTTTGTGGAGATGCATCTTCCTCCGTGCTGAGTGATTGCTCCTTTTATTTTATTCACTGCCCATTTAACATGATCTGTATCTCCCAGCGCCATAGCCACTGGACCCATAGGAAGAATATGACTTCCCATAAGTGTACGGTCTCCCAGAGTCATAGAAGCCCCTGGGACCCTGAGAGCTCGTGTATCCAAATGAGCTCCCAAAGCCAGCGGGTGCTGAGCTGCCCACGATGCTCTCCTGAGGGCAGGAGCTGAGGATGGGTCCTGGGAAGGTCATGACAACAGGTGGTGGGTAGATTACAGCTCTTGAATCGCCACAGGATGTAACACAGGGCTGGCTACAGGCATTCACCATTGGCTGTGGGCATGTCACCTCACAGGGTGCAAGGCAGCGGGAGCTGATCATCTGTCCATAGAAAGACATCTTCTGGGAATGGAGACGGATCTGAAACACACAACATTGAGGCAACATGAGACTGAAAGTTCAAGAACCAAAATAATGGAGATTGGGCTAGGAAGAGAAAGAATGAAAGACAGGGAGAAGAGGTGGAACATGAAGATTTCAGCTGTCCCTTGTCTCATCTTTTCATGCCCTCTTCCTTTCCCAAAACAATCTCTGTTCCTTCTGGTTCCTAATTTGGTACCTAAAAACATCATTAATGAGCAAAGAAATTGTGCATTTGTACTTGAGCTATCCCACTACCTACTATTTATCTTTTCTGCCATCCCTTTTTGCATCTGAGTTCTGTGACACTTGACCATTTCTTTTATAAATATCTGCAGAAAAGAACAGCAATACCAGATAGCACTTGTGTAGTAGCATCCTCTGCATCACCTGTAATCATTGCAGCATCTGCATGAGGCAAGTCATTGTTTTTCCAGCTTTGAGGAAGAGGTAACTGAGGCTGAGAAGTGAATGCATTGCCCAGAGCCATTTGGTGAGGTAACAGGAGAGACGGAGTTAAAATTTGGGCAAGCCTGATTGTCAGTGACAGCGTTATTCCAGAGCCCTGCAGATGCTACAGCTTGCATCAGGATTCCCCTGCAATCACCTTGCAGCTCCTCTGGATCTCCACCCTGCCCTACTAAAACCCATAATATGAACGGCTGGAAATAAAGAGTAGGAACAATGTCCTGACTGTAACAACTGCATAATATGGTGCCTGACAGGCTTCAGATTAATTCAGAAACAATTGCAAGGAACAAGAAAAAAACATTATAGCTAATGGTGGCTGCCTTGCTCATTTTCAGAGCCGGAGTTAACTTTTTTTTTTTTTTTGGTAGTCACCATTGCAAGTCAATGTGTACAAAATAAGGCAGATTCCTAAAGGAAGAATGGTCAGGCTGAAGGACATGGGAATTCAGTACATCTCACTATACATAAATTCACATATCCTAAACTATCAGCCACTCTGAAAATTCTTTTCCTGTCTTTTTACAGCCTGCCACTAAATAAGTAGGAAGCAGCTCATGCTGAAAGAAAGCTTCAAACATTTTAAACGTTTCTTTAAATCATAGTTTTGTGTCAAAGTCCTATATTGCTACAGCAGTATCAAAATAACAGTAAGGAAAAAGGCTCAGACTTACCCCTCCACAGCAAAGAGCAGGTAAAGAGAAATGGTTAGAGCAGCCCAGCACTATGAGCGCTTTTATGTCTTTTCTTAGGCAATCGGGAGGATGTGAGACATTCTTCATGTATGATGTCCTAATGCATTATCAAACAAAAATTCACTCCACCTGTAACTGCCCCAGATAATGCAATTATTTTGCTCAGCTACAGTGATTAGTACTGTGTTCTTGTCATTACTCTGACAGACAAAGCCGTATGAAGCCTTTCCTCATTAATCTTCAAGTGCTAAATTCCTTTCAGGTATTTTTTTTTCCTCATTCTACAATGAATCTGTCTTTTAATTGTTTTATTTCCCCTCTATTTCTCTGAATGCCTCAGAGAGCAAAGATTGCTCAGAAGTTTATCCATAAACAGAATATGGTGACATAGCCGGGATACCACACCACTTTTCCAAATCATCTCCCAATAAGGGGGCATTGTGCAATTTATCCCATCATACCCACGCACATTTTTTCCCATGACTGATATAAGACACATTAAACTCTATCCGCACCTTCCAAGACCACGTGAAACTGTGCATCACCCTGGGAAAACCTTGGGCTGCAATCTCAAGTCCAGTTTGAGCTGATGCAGAAGATTGGTGCTTATTTCAGCAGATCTGTTCCTCTGATCTAGCACCCTGTCTTCAGTTCTTCAGTTATTCACTAGTAAAATTATTTTCAATAGAATCTATGTATTTCATGTGTTCACACTGATATAATTTACAATAGCTTATTTTTATCCTCAAGAAGGCGTGTTCTTCACCTCTAAAATCCAGCTCCTTCTGGGGAATTGAAGGTTGAATGCCTGAGTTTGAACAACTTTCAGACTCCCGTTCCAATCTGTGTTCCAGTTTGCCCACCTGCACTTGGTAACCTTTTGCAATACAGCAGTGTAAGGCTGTACAGGTGACCCTTGCAGGAAGGCTGGAGAAACCTCTGTCCCAGGGACGCCTTGAGATCTCTCTCAGTGTTTCCCAGCGCTGCCTATGGAGACGCCCTTTATGCTACTGATAGTGAAAGACTCAGATAAACAAAAAACAGGAATAGAAACAAAGGGAGGAAGGAGGGAACATGTTTTGGGCAAACGACCCACCCGGTCTCCTCTTCCTGCCTGAACCACACCTGGTTTCACTTTGTCTGGAAATGGGTGATGACAGGGATGGTGCTACCTGCAAATGAATCACATTGTTCTTAGAGATGCATCCCTCTCCTATCCATCCTGCTCTCCTGAAAGGGCAGAGAAAGCTACGTACTAGGATCTATCAATACTGCTGACACCCCAAAGTTCTTCTCTTGACTCATGTTATTTAGTGTGACAGCCACATGCTTTAATTTTATAATTATATGGATCCACAAATCAGGGTCTAGATTCCTGTCTTTATGCTTTTTCCAATATAATGGAAGTTTAGTGTGTTTCACTGACCTGAACCATTCAGTGATTTTGGCCAGTGCAAATACATTACAGAAAAATATTCAGGGACAAATAGCTCTTTGAAAAGCAAAGTTAGCATGACACATGGAATACATCTGCACAGATTCCTTGTATGTCAAATGACAATATCCCTGTGGAACACTTGCATCTATTTGATGTGAACTATCAGCAAGCACATTTACTAAATTAGCATAACTTTTTTTCTATATAAAATAAATAAATAAATATTGTTGTAACACCATCAAAAACGTTGAGATGTATCTGCAAAAACTTCCGTGAATTGACTTTGGATTATTGAATTATAAGAGTGACCGAAAATTCTTCCTGGCTGGCATGGAGTGCCACCACAAGAATAACAAACAGACACCTTTCATTCCAGTTTCTAATTGAAATCTTAACTCTGCTCATGATGCTCAGATATTTCTGTATGATTCTTCCAAGCCCATGGTGGATGGTTATGGAATCATCCATCCGAGAGCGCATCTCATAGAGTGTGGGTGGAATTTGTCTCATCTGGTAACACAGCACACCCAGGTTGCAAGGGCATGTCTACTACACCCTAGGAGGAGTCACATAACAGCACACTTGGATGAGCCACCTGAAAGCGAGAAGGGAAATGCAAAAGAAAAGGAGCAATTGCTAAGGAGGAGGGGTTGAGTAGCACTTTCTGTTTGAGCACAAATATTTCTAAGTGCTTTACAAATAATTCTTATGCCTTGGCACGACTATAATTCAAGCCCAAAATCATAACTGCTTTTGTGGCCACATCAAACTGTGGCTGGGATGGCCACAAAGCCTAGCCTGGACCGCAAGATAAACATTTATAGGGATAAGAGGACTCAGCATTGCACTCTTGTGGCTTCGTGGAGAGTGTGACTCGAGTGTGACTCGAGTTAGCTCAGGCACTGCCAGAGGAGGAGGAGGAGGAGAATTCACATCTCTGGGCTGAAGTACTGGCATACCCTCAACTTGTCGTGAAAATTGCAGTGCATTTTCCAGATCAGAATTAATGATGCAAGTCTGGGACTTTTAAATCATCCATAATTATCAGAAGTGCTTGTATAATTCTGTTGATTTAACTGTGTAACAACAGATTATTTTGTCTGATATAAGTAGAACAAAACCCTAATAGCCTAATGAGGCACAGGCGCCACCTTAACACAGTCTGTTATTAAAGTCCTTCTAGGCTATATTCCCATATGTCCTATGACATGATAATCTTGGCATTTTCTGCAAAAAATACAGTGAGTAAGATTCAGCCAGCACCTTGTGCACAGTGATGGTCATGTTACAAAGTAAGGACAATAGTAAAGTGGCAATATTTATCTGAACATAAAAATAGACCTATGCTAAATGTTGATATATTCTAACCCAAATAACCACATTCAGCATATATATTTTTTGGCTGAGTCCTGAGGCACGCGTACTTCCCAGCACAAAGGGAATTGTGTGATGACATTCACTATTGTAAGATGATAATTCTTGTTCCAGTGGCTGGGAAGGGGAGAAATTATGCATTGCACATGACTTATGTTGGCCCTGTGTTTGTATGAGGGCTTATAATCACCATTTATATAAGGGATGGATATAAGGGAGAGAGGTGTGAAGAACATGGGAAGCAAAACAAAAGCAAAATGCCAATGGTAGAATGCAGCATGATTTTTTATTCAGAACAAGAAATGGCATTTACAATAATAAACCACAAAAAGTGAAAGAATGTTTCCAGTTTCTCAAACAAGATTATAAACATTTCATCAACAAGCAGTGAGCATTTCACACAAGGTACTTTTTCTTTCCTGTGACAGAGCTAATTTTTTCAGCCAAGGTCTGCTCTGGAATATGCAGAAAGGCTTTGCTGATGATAAAACCTACCTGGAGAGCAAAGTAACTTTCCTAACATGAGTTCTGTTACATCTTCCAGGTGAAACACAAAACCAGAAAATCAGTACATGTGTTCTCAGACAGGCTAAATAACAAATCGCTCAGTTTCTAACCCCTATAACTCTGCCTCTGGCCTGTGAGGATGGAAAAGACACAGTTTGAGAAAACAGCGCATGTTCACAGCGGCAACATCAAAAGCAAAAAGATCATAAGAAAGGTAATCAGAAGAGCGGTTCCCATGGGTGCTGAGTAGCACCCACAGGTCCCAGAGGATTAGCTGAAGTCGTGGGTGACCAGGGCTCGGGGGAGCTCCTCAGCTCAGATGCACAGCCATGTCTCGCCGTTGGTTCCCCGCTGTTTCTCCAGCCATCCACAACCTCTGCGGTGCTCAGCAGGGCCTGCAGTCCCTGTAGGGATACCTCCTGGACTGCTGGGAGAAGGAGGAGGAGGAGGAGGAGAAGCCCCCATAGGGGAGGGAGCCCTGCAGAGCCCTGGGCTGGCCCAGCCCCAGCCCCAGCGGGGCTGAGCTGCCCACGAAGCTCTCCTGTGGGCAGGAACTGAGGATGGGGCCCGGGAAGGTGATGACCACGGGTGGGGGGTAGACCACGGCGCGGGAGTCCCCACAGGAGGTGACACAGGGCTGGCTGCAGGCGTCAGCGTAAGGCTGCGGGCAGGTCACCTCACAGGGGGGGAAGCAGCGGGAGCTGAGCTGCTGGCTGAGGTAGGACATCCTTCGGGCAGGGAGGTGAACCTGCAAGGTGATAGGAGCCTGAGTCAGCCCGGAGCCACCGTGGGGACCTCCCAGGGAGCCCCGCCAGGCTCCGTGCACCCCATGCTGCTCGAAGTGGGTGGGAACCCGCGGCCAGGTGCAACAAATCCCTGAGCTCAAAGCAAAAAGCACGCAGGCTGACCCCACTCATTCCTGAGCCCTTACAGCCAACACTGCAACCCCTCCAGTTTGCCGGTGAGAATACCCAGGAAAAGGTTTTCACACAAAGCTAGGGACTGACAGTGCTGCAGTTCAGGAGTCGGTTAAGAACATCCCAAACCCACTGTCCCTAAAGAGATAAAGGAGGGTTAAGGGATCAGACTTACTCAGATCAACAAGGAGGAGAAGCGGAGAGCTGTGGTCTGAGGGCTGCTGAGCCAGGAGCCCTTATATACCATCCGCTGGTTTGCCTGGGGAGGTTGAGACATCCTGTGTGTTTCATGTTTATTTTGTTGCAAAACACAACAGTGCTTGGCACTCCCCAGGCTCCTATGATTGCTTGATTCACTCTTTGTCTGGTCAATTATCAGTTTCTTCCTACACCCTCTTGTTTCTTCTTTAAACTTTGAAACAGCTTCACTTCCTGAAACGCTTTGCTGATTTTTCTGACATTCCAAATATGCTGGAAAACTTACTTATGCAATTGCTCCACTAAGCCAGTATTTTTCACACACTCTTCAGTATCACAAGTAGTGCAATACTCCATGGGCTAAATGTCTTCCCTTAAATCCTTGCTGATGTTGAGATGAAGCATGGTAGGGCTTATACCTAGACAAAAGATGGTAGATTGATTCTACCTGCCTAGTTTCTCATTCTGGCTATTCCCTGCAGGTCTGATACAACACACTAAAGCATGGAGGTGATTTGTTTAACTAATTCTTGCAGATCTGCTGTGATTTATTTTGCCCCTGAACACTACACTTTCCCTCCTGTGTTCCTCTGAAACCTTTGGACCACAGACCTGGCTAGCACGTCCTTCTGGCTGCAGCAATACTGTGAGCCTGTGTCTGATGTGAGCAAAAACCTCCAGTAACTGTTAAAATAGTGCTTTTTTGTAATTTTTTTTTCCTGGCTTTTTTTTTTTTCTTTGGCTTGGATGTCAAAAAGAGCAAGACAATCAGATTAGCACAATCTTGTGTGA
This sequence comes from Anser cygnoides, assembly GCF_040182565.1. Classification (NCBI taxonomy): domain Eukaryota; kingdom Metazoa; phylum Chordata; class Aves; order Anseriformes; family Anatidae; genus Anser; species Anser cygnoides. The sequence continues at coordinate 2,222,358 of NC_089905.1, read as the reverse complement.
CTTCCATTTGGTTTCTCATCACGGCAAAAAAAAACGTCAGCAGGGCTGACAGCACTCCTACTCTCAGAACTGGTACTCTGCTTTGGGGTAAGCAACGTTGTATTGCGGTGTGTCACAGCTGCATTGCAACCACCTGGCTCCATTACCAAGAGGGGAACGAGCGTGTCCATCGGTTTGTGCTGAGCACAAAAATCTTAAATCCTACAGGAGACTGTTGCAATGCTGCAAATCACTTGGATGTTTGCAGTGTCCTCAGTGATTCAATGGATCATCACTGACCTGCATCAGGAAAAGAAAGGGATTAAAGCCTTCCATATCCCTTTACATTTCCAAGGAAAAATTAATAATGGTCCCTGAGAAAGTAACAAGATATCTGGCATTAAAACACAGCAATGAATACAGTGTATGAAAACAGCTTCTGATACAGAAACTTCAATAGCTGTAAGATAAAACAAACAAAGAGAAATATTGCAAATCAAGGGAAGTCTAACAGATGACTTCTTAGAAGGAAGAACGCTGAGGAAACCCTGGGCTGAGTAATATTTCTTAACAGTGAGGAAACCATTAGCGTGAATGAGGAGTGATGTGTAATCTCTGTGTTTGTGCACTAATTAAGATTTTGTTCACGAGGTGTAAGAGACTCAGTGGGCAGCTCAAGAAACAGTATAAAAAGGGCTCACAGCACAGACAGCTCACATCAGACAGCTGCTCTTGACTTCTCCTCTTTGGTGCTTTGAGTAAGTATGACATTTCTGACTTAGAGCATCACGCTAGAAAATGCTTAACTGAATCTTTGACAAATACTCTCTCCTTGTCTTGACATCCTTATGCCTCTCTTCCCTTGAAAACGTGCTCCTCTCACTGGCTTTGGCAGATGCAGTTGGTTTTGTTGCAAAACTTGGTGATGGGCAACCTCCAGCTTGTTGGCCACCTTGGCAGCACGAGGTGCACGGAGCCTGGCGGGGCTCCCTGGGAGGTCCCCACGGTGGCTCCGGGCTGACTCAGGCTCCTATCACCTTGCAGGTTCACCTCCCTGCCCGAAGGATGTCCTACCTCAGCCAGCAGCTCAGCTCCCGCTGCTTCCCCCCCTGCGAGGTGACCTGCCCGCAGCCGTACGCTGACGCCTGCAGCCAGCCCTGTGTCACCTCCTGTGGGGACTCCCGCGCCGTGGTCTACCCCCCACCCGTGGTCATCACCTTCCCGGGCCCCATCCTCAGTTCCTGCCCACAGGAGAGCTTCGTGGGCAGCTCAGCCCCGCTGGGGCTGGGGCTGGGCCAGCCCAGGGCTCTGCAGGGCTCCCTCCCCTATGGGGGCTTCTCCTCCTCCTCCTCCTCCTTCTCCCAGCAGTCCAGGAGGTATCCCTACAGGGACTGCAGGCCCTGCTGAGCACCGCAGAGGTTGTGGATGGCTGGAGAAACAGCGGGGAACCAACGGCGAGACATGGCTGTGCATCTGAGCTGAGGAGCTCCCCCGAGCCCTGGTCACCCACGACTTCAGCTAATCCTCTGGGACCTGTGGGTGCTACTCAGCACCCTACCCATGGCTTTCTTATGATCTTTTTCTTTTGGTGTTGCTGCTGTGAAAATGCTTCTTTTCCCTTCTTAGAAATCCTAGTTTTGACTAAGCAAAACATGTTCCTCACTGTTATAGCAATAAAACACTAGCATCATTGAAACCAATTTGTGTATGTTTTTAATTTTGGGGGGGGTGGGGCATGCATTATTTCTTTAGTCATTTTTTTATTTTGATAACCAGATGTTTAATATACGAAAGATTCACAGATGCACTGTGATTTGCCCTGCCCATCTGAACCTTGAACAGCAAGGAAGAGCACCATACTGAACACATTCAATAGATTACCAAGTTGTCCTGTTTGTCAAACACTGAGGTCCATCTTCTACACTTTCCTTTAATTTGCTTAACCTGTATAGTTCTTGCTTCCAATAAACACTTATGATTGCATCCAAATACTACACGTGCTTGCTTTCTGTTTTGGGATACTGCAGCCTCTGCAAACCAATTGAACCAAACCATACTCTTATCTCAGAGATCAGTGAGATTAATATTATGCTCTCACAGACCTAGTGTTTATTTAATGCCTATGGATTCATTCATCAGGAAACTCTGCTTACAACATGCTAGGCTTGCCTGCGTATATGATTTAATCTTTACAAGGAGCCATGTGTGAGAAAACTGCCCATCCCTTAGTTAAAATTGTCAGGACTGTTGTGAAGTTCTAAATAGCCAGTGTAGTTCAACCCTATTTCCTCTGCATTTCTATGGTTTTTTTTTTGTTTGTTTGTTTTTAAACCAGAACTATTCTAATTACATATAACAGAGTAATAGAAAATGAATATTAGCTTATTATAGTACTATGTAACATAGAGAAGTGAAGAGGGAATATTACATGGGGCACAGCAACAGAGGCAGCTTCCCAGAGACAAAAAGTTATTTAACAATGAAACCCAAGTCTGAGACACAGGAAACTTGAATCCTCTTCCCTGTTCTGTATTTTCATAGCCAGCTTTCTGAGATCATAGAACTACCTCAACTGGGATTGCAATTAACCAACAGCAGATATGTTTTACTAGCTTAGCTTCTTACTACTGTCCAGAGAAAAGGAGTATCCTAGCGGAAACCTAAGAAATAAGGAGCATAAGTTGGAAACTGAGGAAGGTCAACAAACTCACGTTTCTGAGAATAGCTTAGATGACCAAGAAAAGGCTACATTAAAGTGAAGCAGGTGCAGAAAGTTCTCAGAAAGTAGGGAGCAGTGATCCAGCAGTGCTCAGGGACCGGCTGGAAGCAATAAATAGTGCATTTAGCTAAGCAACCTCTCAGATGTAGCTTGCTATTACATTAAATCTATTTAGCAGAGCAGTGTATGGTGCCTTGTTTTTCTTATCAGAACCCTGCTTGATTTCAAGATCTGGGCTCTTTTAGTTTACTGTCTTAAGGATAAGTGTACTGGGAGATCAAATCTGCACCTCTGCTGCACATTGTGCCAGGTGTGCTTAGCTAGCTCCTGTTTTACAGTAAGTGTCCTATGCTCTTTTGTTATGGTGTGTTCTGGCATGAAAACTGTGGTACATCTCCTCTCCATTCCCTGTATTGCTTTCTGTCCCTGGCACTTTTCTAGAAGTGCAAGGGATAAAGTAAACAACAGCATGGGAAAACTCATTGTTGAGAAGACCGGCATGATGCTATTGATTATTTAAGGTCTTTGTTTCCCTCCAGCTATGGGACTTAACTAGAATGGAAGCACCAATGTTTTGTGCAGGAGATTCTTTCGACCATGTTGTCTTATAAAACAGATAGAAAAAGAAAACTAGAATGCTAATATTATAATGCAGCATGATTTTTTAATAGGAGATAAAGCAGGAGGGTTTACAATAGGAAAACATGTTTATACAGAAACTGGAGAATTTGAGGCTCTAACAAATGAGACTTCTTGTTCAGGAAACTTCATTTCAAGCACAGTGTTCTTTTCTTCTTCTGTAGCTGTAAGTGTGATGGGGTAGTCCAGTTTTCATCCCTTAATGTAGCTCTTGATGGATATCAGGCAGTGTCAGGTGGGAGTATCACAACTCTTCCATTATGCTTGGTGTAAAATACAGGACTGAATGTAGAAGCAATATTAATGCATTTGAAAATCTGGACCACAAGGAGAATAGAAGAGCATGCTTATAACAAAGGAGGAAGAAGTGCAGAAGCAGATATGAGCACAAATATAAGTTGTTAACAAGATTCAGCCTTTTTAAGCCAGCATCTTAGAAACTTCTCTTGCTCATCTTATGCTTGAGTTTGGATCTTGCATTCACTATCCTGACTGCTCTTGGTGCAAGAATATTCTTGCTGGGCTTGGCAGGGCTCACTCTTCCTAAAGTGGTAGCCACTGAACCTCTGAGAGCAATAAGGGTATGAAAACTTGCTCCCCTGTGATCCCCCATAAACCAGAGAGCCTCTGTAGCCATAAGATTCCCCATAGCCAAGTGAGCTCCAAACGCCAGCTGGTGCTGAGGATCCCACTACGCTTTCCTGAGGGCAGGAGCTAAGAATTGGCCCAGGAAAAGTGATGACAACAGGGGGTGGGTAGACCACCGCCCTGGAGTCACCACATGATGTGATGCATGGCTCGTTCCAGGCGCTGGCGAGGGGCTGTGGGCAGGCCACCTCACATGGATTGAAGCTCTGGTAGTTGCACAGCTGTCTGTAGGAAGACATGGTTCTGCAATGGAAGTGGATCTGAAACACAGGAAGACAGAGAAATACATGTAAAATAAGTGGCTAGCTGGACAGAGATTTGTGTGTGCTCAGGTGTATCAGATGAAGATGCTATATGGTTGAGCAGTGTCTTGAGCAGAGATAAGGCTTTAGTTCCAGGCTCTTCTCCCATCTTTTAGTCACACTGCTTGAGTTATATTTATCCTCTCTACTTGCCAAACTCTCATCTCCTTCTAACCACCCTGAGTACATCAAATAACCTATACTTTTGCCATGTCTATACATGGTGTGCCAGAACAAATCTATAAGGGCTACATCATAAGCAGTGCCAGGTTCAGCTGTGTTTCCTTCTCTTATAAAGGAGCACAGATGTGTCTGTACTTCAGGAGACCAGTAGCCATCGCACCCAGCACCCTTTCTTCAGTAGCTGACCTGCAGGACAGGATTCTCTGCACCCCTGGTTACAGCTACCCAATTGCAGCAGTTGGCACTTTTATCAAAGGTTTAAAGGTCTCTAGTCCTAAAGAGAAAAATTGTTGTTTCTACAGCAAGGGAAGTAGACCTTTCTACACCAGTCCAATGCAGGACTTCTCAAAGACAGGACCTAGTTTTAATCAGAACTAGACATTTTTTATTTAAGCAGGTGAAGTGATGAGGCAATTCCAAATTAAAAACAGTAGGCATGACAGCAATAAAAATTTGAGAGTACCCTCTCACACAGGGCTTCAGAACTGAGCTTAACTTTCTGCTGAATCCAAGACTAGGCTGCAGCTAGCCTGTACACTAGCTTTAGGAACTAAAGTCTTAAAATGCTCAAAGCTCAGACTTAGCAAGATCTGTGGGAATCCCTCAAGAAACTGGGTAATGCCAACCCCAGATCTTCAGCAGGATCCGTGACCTGCTGTCCCTGTCACTGCAACAGCAGACATCCACGTAGGATTCAATTAGAATTATCATTAAAAGAGCATATCAAAAAGGCACAGAGAATTAAAAACTTACTTGAGTCCTAGAGGAGAAGTCAGGAGAAGCTGCTGGCAGAGAGATGAGCAGCGCGTGCTTTTATACTGCTTCTCGGATAGCCTGGAGGATCTGAGGCACCTTTTGCGCATGAGGTTTGATTAGATTCAAAACAGAAGCAATTACATGTAACACCTCACAGTGTATAATCATTTTGCTCACTGTTTGCAGCTATTAGGCAATTCCCAGCTTCCCCTCACACCTTACTATGTCATCCTACCCTAAACTTCTTGATCCCATTCAGATTCACCAGATTTCAGCCTCTATGAAATGAGTCCCAGTCTTTAGCCCTCTGTGGTAATGAATGGTAGCTCAGTTATGATAAAATTTGCTGACGTATGTATGATATTTTATCTTTTTATTTATTTACTTATTTTAAAATCCACTTAGAGCTGGGGCACAGACTGTAAGTATTATCTTTGAAACTTCAAGGTGCAAGTCTGTTTATTTTGCCTTCTTCATGTCCCCATTTGAGCTGCTCAGTATCGTTCTGAGGTCTTCATTCCAAGACTCAATACTTTTAGAACAGGGCAATATCTGTATTCTTGGCCACAGACAGCCTTGGTTTTGGAAGCCAACAGTGCACAGCCCATTTAGGGAACGTGAGGATGATCAAAATTTGTTCATGATGTCTCAAATGGAGTAAGAAAATTAATGGTAATTCTAGAAGATGTCTTTAAAAAGGATTTCAGTGATTTTGAGAAACCGTTAACTGCTTTAGCCCTTGAATTTCCCTGTAACCTATCCAGTACAGGGGACACATTTGGAGAAGGAAGATTCCATCTCTTTTTACTTGCACTACCCTCTAACATGACTCTCCAGAGCAAGACTTAAAGTGCCTGCAACCAGACTCTAAGCAAATAATGAATTACAGCAGTAAATTTCACTAGACACTGTCACGACATCACGGACCATGCAACCAGGTGCCTAATACTATTTGGGGTGGAGAAGTAAGTAAAAACCAGAAAATCATTAAAAAAATCTTGATTCATTCCCACCCACAAACAACTAAGGGAGTGGATTGATACTAGGAAGGATCTGCTCATTGAAGTTTTGAAAGGAACCGAAACACAAGGTGTAGTATTGTGTAATAACATGATGAAGCAGGGAACACCATAGCAATTATGATAAGTCAGAAAAAAAATTTACATCATCTGGATGAGCTGCATATGCAACAAATATCAGTTGGTAAAGCAGCATGTTATCCTGAACAATGCTGTTTGATACTCATAAGGACTTTGAGAAAGAGGAAAACAGTGCTTACTTGTCAACCCTTTTCTGGGCACTCCTGCTGTTATACAGTCTCTGCTAGTTTGGTTAAGACTGAATTTATTCAATAGTTTCCCATGTATTGAAATGCAGTCAGAAGAGCAGCTTTATGCAGTTGACAATGATTCTGCTAACATCCTGATTCTTCTAAGAGTTTGATATGAGTCTATCTCCTGGGAAGCTTTTTCATGAAACAGTGTGAAAACTCATTTATAAATTATTAGATGGGGACTTCTTTGATGGCAGAAGATTGCTTAGGGTATCCCACTGCGCTTATTTTTTTCCATGGGTTAATATTTAATGCATAACCTTTAAATAGCTTCATAATACGTAAACAAGAAAGCATTTTTCTGGAGGCTACATTAGTTTTTGCACGTCCTGCTTTGGTATAAGGTTGTCAGTGTCCTTGGAGGACTTCACCAGCTAACTGACAGCTCACACCACTCCTGAATCCTCTACACGTCTAGAGAAAGAGGAATTTCTAGGTGGCCATCTTAAAGTGTAATATGATCAGACTTTTAAGTAAAATAAAAAATATATCTATACTCTGTTCACAAGAATCAAAGACAGTTCAGGGATCTCTGGTGGCCATAGGTGGTTTATAACCATTTAGGGTCTCAAGGGAAAAATGCAAATTTCAGAGACACCAGAGATGAGATATCTAATCCATACCATAGACCTGTAACAGCTCCACTTACAGATCTTTAGTTGACACAGATAGAAACGAGGAAAACTGTATCAAAATATGCAGCTAAGCACTATTTCTTCAGAGGTTTCATGGAAAGATGACTAAGGATTGCATAGCAGGAAACACTATTTACAACTTCAAAGTACTAGAGCCATTCAGCCACTCTGAATTTAAGCAAGGAAGCAGTGGCTGTGGTCCTGCCCCTTGCCCTCTCCTCAGCTGTGTTTTTGGGAACTGATGGAAACAAACAAACAAACAAAACAAAACAAAACAAACAAACAAACAAAAAAACAGATAACCCTGCAGAAATACCCAAAGTTCTGTTCTTATTTTTCTTAATCATTTTTCTTAATCCTGGTGTCTTCATCTCTTTCACTGAATTTCATCAAAATTTTTGAAGGGTACCATAGAAAACTAAACAGCAAAGAACAAACAAACAAACATAAAACCCCAAACACTATGAATCGGAGAAGATGAGGCAGGAAACTGTTGATGGTGGTGCAGATTGCTGGGATTTTTGGTCCGGTTTGCTTTTTCTTCTTCTTCTTCCCTGGCTTCATCCTGAATTAATTTCTTGCTCTCAAGTGATCTTTGTGGGTTTAATGGTGACAGCTCATAACCCATGAGTGAGGCCCAGTGCAGGCAATGCTCAGCTGCATCTGTAGCTTCTCCTTGACCTTTGTGACCCTTCTGCAAAATTACATCACTCACCATTTTTCCTTCCGTGTTTATTTTCTTTTATATGGAGCCAGGTTCTCTGCCTTTTTCTCTAGCTTAGCAGGGGAGGACCCTGCTGCAGAAGGTAAAAACCACCCAGATGTTAACTGTAACACTGTTGGGAATAGCCACACCTGTATTTTCCTACCACCTCTTCCTCTGAATCAGCAAGTGATGCTAAGACACTTTACCCTGATGTCTCAGTTGCCCTTCCTGTAACAACCACCTAGTCCATAGGGGTGTAGTGAAAATGCTGTCTTTTAATGCAAGAGTTGCATTCCTGACCACATAGTCTCTAGCTGGGCTTCACCACGCCTGCACCTGCCCTGCAGCTGGCTTTGTGCAGGGTGAGGTCCTGGTGAGACCAGGCTCTGGGTACTTCCAGAGGGATGCACTCCATGGCTGGCGTCCAAAAGACAGACGGACATGTCCCACTTGGCTATGGTCTGCCACCCATCATGGTATTGCATGTCCTGGATGAGTCTGGGTACATGTTCCAGGACTTTTAGGAGATGGATGAACATAATTCCTGGGGCAGCAGGTAGAGGGAACACCAGGTCTGAAGAACTTTTGTTTCTTTCATCATCAGCAAGGGGGAGATGTTTCTACCACTGTGTCTGTGATCTGCATGCTCCACTGTGGCTGGGCATTGCTGCCTTGGGTCTCCAAGGTCATATTGCAGGCTGATTCCTTAAAAAAAAAATAGGCTGCAGCATGGAATTTTGTCATGGCCAGTAAGCACGGCTGTGATGTGGTTAGCTAAGCCCAGCTCTGCTGGAAGTTCACATTCTCTAGCTTGCAGAAAGCTGAGCGTTTTCAAGACTGCACAAGTCGGGCCCTCAGAAATGTTGATGGGAGAGGAAGTCAGTAATCCTCATCAGGCTTACTGTCTCAGGATGCATTTGTTTCTCTGTTCAGGGAAGAAGATAAGCCCTAAAGAGCTTGTCATGACAAGGACTGAATAGAGCCTTTCCCTGTAGGCCAAACCCTGAAATGTGCACCTGGACTCCAGGCTCCTCTTGCGCCTGATTTTTTAGCTGCTGTGCCTGACCCTCATTGCTTTTCCTTCCTCATGTCCTTCTGAGAACTGCTGGGGGAAATGGTATGGCTATGGTGGCTGGGAGGTAAGTCTGGCCAGGAGGTCTAAGGAAGGGCTTCAGAGATACCTCTGACTGCTTTGCAAGGTGTGGAAGCTCACCATGCTCTTGAGATGGTTGCATTTATACCACAAAATACTAAAGAAATAGGGGGATGAAGGAGTGTTCGCTGTCTCTGTCAGATTTTCTTTTGGATCCTCAGGCTATCAAATGCAGCAAAAATGTAGTACTCATATAACATCTGTGTGAAGCATTTGGGATCCATATCAAGGCCTGGGATTCCCTTTTCAGACCTTAATTTAAGCAAGAGACTAGTCATCAAGGTTTGTTTTAGCATCAGTGGGCTACAAATTTAGAAACCAAATTAATAAAGACATAAAGCATGATAGTGTGCAGTAGAAAGGATTTTATTGGGACTAACAAATAGGATTTATCAGAGCACGGCAACACTTCAGGGAACAAAGCAGAGGAATTAAGTTAAATTTACACAACAGCAAAGTAAAAAGGGATTACGTGAAGAACAGGATCATGAGCAGAGATCTAATACAAAGGGAACAGAGTGTCTGGGCTTGCTTCTCAGGGAGGTGGCGGTGCCAGCCAGCCCCAGAGGACTCCTGCTGCAGCCCTGTTGCTCACTCAGAGGCCGTGGGTTTGCTCTGCCCCCTATGAGGTCTTGGTGCTGGGGAGATCACAGCGGGGCTTCGAGGGGCAGTACGTCGTCTTGCGGGTGTAGGTGTAGGAGTACCGGCCACCTGGGGCGACCCCGGACCCCGAGGGGCTCTGGACATCCTGGGAGCTTCCGAGGCTGAAGGAACTGCCCAGCCCCAGTGGGGCCGAGCTGCCCACGATGCTCTCCTGAGGGCAGGAGCTGAGGATGGGGCCCGGGAAGGTGATGACCACGGGCGGGGGGTAGATGATGGCTCGGGAGTCCCCACAGGAGGCGACGCAGGGCTGGCTGCAGGCGTTGGCAAAGGGCTGTGGGCAGGTCGCCTCACAGGGTGAGGGGCGGCTGTAGTTGCAGGTCTGCTGGTAGGAAGACATCCTTCTGCCTGGAGACGAGCCTGAAAGACACGGGGTGGGGAGAGCACAGGTCAAGGGTGGCAGCGTGGCAGTGTTTGCATATGAGAGCCTTCCCTTGTCCAAAACAGTGACAGTGAAGGAACACATTCAGAGAACAAGTGCCCCAAGTAAATCCTTTATAACTGAAGATCAGAAAGCTAAAATACATTTTACTCTATTCCCTATTACTCTATTACACATCTTGAAATGATGCTTACAGCACTCTCTACCTGAATTTCTTTAAAGTAAACAGAATTAACATTTTTAGCTTAACCCTCCCATGTTCCCCAAAGAAAATTACTTACTTGGTTCAACAGCAGACGGAAAAAAAGATGAGAACTGAAGTGGTTTGGAGGTGCTTGGCTGCAGGTGCTTTTATACCATTCCCCAGTTTGCCTGGGGGAAGCAAAGCATTCTTGTCCTCATTAGTCCTCCTTGTTCCTCCAACCACCAAATATGTTTTGTTTGCATGTGTCAATCAAGGTAATTGCTTTGCATATTGTTTCTTGTAACTGAACTACTCCACCCGAGATGGCATTACATCTGCGTTACTGTCCACAGATGTCATGTCAAAATGGTGGGGAGAATTTCTGTCTTTGCTATAGCTCTTTTGACTTTTTTGTGAATAAAGGGACATTGGATATACTTTGCTGTGAAGCTGCAAAATAAGTTTTCACAATATGTTGCTGCATTTAACTTTAATATCTGTATATGATTTGGTCACATACTGGTGTTTCATTGTATTTCTTGGTATTATAAATACTAAGTCAAAACTAGCATTAAAGGTCCCAGACTTCTGTCCAAAGCCATAGCAGTCTGATTCTTTAATTACTATTTCAGTTTAACTTTTCAGCTTTTCTAGCAATTCATTTACAGAGAAAGAAATCTGTGTTTTAGAAGAAATATTTGCAAATCATTCTTTTTAAATTTAAAGTCCATCCTTAGCATTGGACTGTTAGTTACAATACGCTGTTATGGGAAATAGTTTTGCAATACCCAGATCAGAGCATGACAAAACAGGCTTTTGTGTTTATTTAGATAATCAGATTTACTAGATTGTGCACTGTTTAATGTGACAGGTCTTAAATTTTACACGTGCAACATGGAAACTCATGTCCAGCTCTCAGCTGATGTACCTAGCCTTAGAACCAGCATAGAAGTATTATCAAATTGGTCAGCCTTAACTTGGGGGATATCCTTTAATCTCAAAGATTTCATATATCATCATGCATTGCTTACCATATTTGGAAACAGAAGTGCAGAAATAATATGGTTACATGTTGGCAACCTGTGTTAGCCACCACATCCCTGCCCTGTTATTTTCTAGACTGAGACAAGCCAGAAGCTCTGTGTGTTACGTTTGACAGTATCGATTGTACAGCCTTAAGTTCCCATAAATGAGTTTTTCTTCTGGTTGTGTACAGTAATTTTTCTTCCCTTTGTCTTGGAGATGCGTATTTAGGTTGTCAGTAGCTTGGAGCTGGACAATCTCCTGTTTTGTTTCTTGCAGTTCTCCAAACAATGGTACTTGACTCAGTGTCAAAATACGGGAAATAAAAGAAAGAGGAGGTGGTTGCTCAGGTGCTCCTCCCAGCTCTCCGACTGAATCAACGGGTGGATGAGTGCATTATTTAGTCTGATTTCATGATAAAATTATTAAAAGCCAATAAAAATAGTCCAATTCGTTTGAGTGGTTTTGTATAACACAGTGAAAAAGCAATGTTTTTGCATGAAAATACAGATTTGGTATTTCCCATACCCCCCTGCCCTGCCACTCAACTGTGCTCATTCCGGCAGCAGGAACTGACTCTGCCTTGTGAGCTCCTCAGACCTTCAGGTGTTTTGGCAGCATGGGTATCTGTTATGCAGCGTGCGTCTTGACTAGCAGATGGCTGCTTTTACAGTCATTTCCATAGAGTAGTAACCACCTTGTAAATACGGAAAGAAATTGTAGCCATCCAGGTCCACCTGGATCACCATCCTTCATTCTATCATCTGTTTGAGAATCCACCCTAATGCAGATGATCATTAGTGTTGTATTGCCAAACTTCACCACGATCCATCTGGCTTACTAAGGATTTAATTCCAGAGGGGTTTCACGGGACCAAGAAGAAGGTGTTGCAAGGCTTGGAGAACCCAGTGTGAGGACTCCCCAGTATGGTCTTCTAGGTCTGACAGATCCTGGGGGTTGGCCCATAAAACTCATTTCACCTAAACTGCCTTCATAGATTGTTGCTTACTTTAGGTATGCACTACAGTGGTTTTTGTTCTGTTGTGTTTTGGTTTTTGGTTTGATTTCTTCTGCCTCCAAGTCAAACTTTCCCTTCTACAGTTTTGTACTATATTAAGCATTTTGCCCAGCAGGTGAAATACTGTTCTGTGCAAGCCTGTCTAACACCCACATGAAATGGGAAATTACTACTGATGATTTCTAGAAGGGATGATTAAGACGGAGGCCAAATAATTTACCAAACATCTCTTGGCAATTAAGTGAGACTTTGGGAGGAGATCTCAGGCATGTCTTGTACTTGTTAGCATTATTTATAATTGTAACTCTATTATCTGACAGCTTATGTAAATGAGGTTGGCACCCAGATACCATGAAAATGGAGAGTTGGGACAGTCACTGCTATCAGGAACCCGTATCACAGCCAGCTAAGTCTAGGCATGAGAGGAAGGATTACTGTCCCCTCATTGCACTGGAGAGGCTTACGCAGAGGGTGGGCTGTCCTCACCCCAGTGTATGTAGGATGACCAGGGTGTCTTAAAAACCTCTCCCCAAATTCTTGGCAAAGGACCCACTGGAAATCTGTTTTGACTGCTGTGCATTAACTGGGATGTATTTACCCTGTCCTGGGTCTAGACTTGATAAGTTGTTTTCTGTGTTGTAGTTTCCCTAGTAGAATCAGGACCAAGACCAGGGTAATGTATCTCTAATAAACAGCAAAGACCAGAGTGCATTTCCATCCCACCTGATACATCCACAGAGGCACAGATTACAGCTCACAGCAGGGCAGGGACATGAATTTTGCTGTCAAGGGGTAGTCATCATGTGTAATCTAATTCAGCACTTCAGTTAATAAATGCTGTAAGCATTTATTGTACGTATGCATGTAAGCATATTTTTGACATATAAATCCTTTAAAAATTATTAAATTTAAAGCTAGATACAGGAGGGCACCCATCATTTGACCACTCACTGTGGTCTATGGTCTCTTACAGCAGGTGAGGAGCTGGATACAATTTCCCATTGTAAATGTATTTATTCCAAACTCCCATATGTAGCTGGACCAGGATCCACTGCCTGAAAGGGTCCTCTATGATGTTTCAGAACAAAGGAGTGGTTAAAACTGATATATTTTGGAATACCTTGTGCATGATATTAATTCTGCCCTAGTGTCTTTAAGCAAAGACATTCTTTTTCACCTTGTTTGAACCTCTTAGTGTTTAAATCTTGTTTCCAGTCCCTACAAAACCCTTTCAAAATAAGCTGTAGAAATCAGCTATTAACATCAGAAAGGCTCCTGTGTCACAGAGTTGTTTCTCTGTAACTGTGAACAGGATGATCACCATAACTTAAGCATTGTAGTGCTGCCGTCTGTAGATTTTTCCACCTGTTGAGTAAAATGAATGGAATTTAAAAACAAACAACATCAAAATACACACACACACACACGCATAAAAAATAAAACCAGAAATGTTTCTTGTTTAGGTTTTGTATTCAGGTATTAGTTTCATCTCAATTTCTAGCTAAAAGGTTTGAACAAAACCAATGCATTATATCCCCTCCAAAAAAATTCATTTTTTTTTTTTTTTTTTTTTTTCAAATCAGGAGTTCTCTTTCCTGCTGATCTGATTTGCATGTGCTTTGAAGCTTGACAAGTGAAGGAAGGAAGTTAATTTCTGCAATGAGTAGTAAGAAATGAAGGATTAATACTGTCCCTATTTTGAGGTGTAAGATACCCACACGCTGCCACGTGGATGTGAGACCATTCAACTAAAAATTGCTTGACAGCAAATACGCAAAGAGATTCCTCCACCCATAAACGTGACAAATGAAGGAAAGTTTGTTTTGTAACGAGGAAGGACCGCATGCCCGATGCATGGCTCAGACCCTGGAATTGCTCTGAGGAAAAGTATAAAAGCAGTTGGAGCACGGAGCAATTCATTCGACTCCTGCCTTCTCCTCCATCGTGAACTGAGTAAGTTGCACTTCAGTTAAATCTGTTCTATGAATTTAAAAGCCACTTTAATAAGAATTTTAATGTACTTATGTCTGAGCATTTGATGTCTTTGAATATTATTGGAAAAAGTTATTTTCATAAAAGGTTCTGTAATTTTGTTCTGCTTGGCAGGCTTAGAAGGGCTTTATTCTGAGAGCAATGGGCTTCAAGACCTAGTTGTAAATTTTGGTGAAAGAACACCTAATAATTTTATCTAGGTCTAAAATGCTTTGCAAATAAAACAATACTTTCAGGAATATTTTCAAAATACATTGTGAGACTGAAATGTCGTCTGTCCTTCATGAAGCTTTGATAACTTCTAACAGATCATCTTCAGTATTTCTTCATATGAATTGCAATCAGATTTTATACTTAGCTATAGAAAATTAACTTTCTGGATATTGTGTGATGTGGATAAGTGAGGGCTCCCCTTTGCCACACTGCCACGCCGCCACCCTTGACCCGTGCTCTCCCCACCCCGTGTCTTTCAGGGTCGTCTCCAGGCAGAAGGATGTCTTCCTACCAGCAGACCTGCAACTACAGCCGCCCCTCACCCTGTGAGGCGACCTGCCCACAGCCCTTTGCCAACGCCTGCAGCCAGCCCTGCGTCGCCTCCTGTGGGGACTCCCGAGCCATCATCTACCCCCCGCCCGTGGTCATCACCTTCCCGGGCCCCATCCTCAGCTCCTGCCCTCAGGAGAGCATCGTGGGCAGCTCGGCCCCACTGGGGCTGGGCAGTTCCTTCAGCCTCGGAAGCTCCCAGGATGTCCAGAGCCCCTCGGGGTCCGGGGTCGCCCCAGGTGGCCGGTACTCCTACACCTCCTACACCCGCAAGACGACGTACTGCCCCTCGAAGCCCCGCTGTGATCTCCCCAGCACCAAGACCTCACAGGGGGCAGAGAAAACCTGCGGTCTCTAAGCCCTGCAGCAGGCATCCTCTGGGGCTGGCTGGCACCGCTGCCTCCCTGAGAAGCAAGCCCAGACACTCTGTTCCCCTTCCTCTTAGACCAGCTACCTGTTAACATCCCAACTCTGCATTCAAGAGGACATTTGAAAAATAGAGAAAAGACCTCACTTTGAATTAAAGTGGCTTCCAGAAGACTAAACAGCACCACATATTAGCTCACATATATGCAAGCCATTCTAGATATGTGGACTGATGTTTCCTGACTTGTGAGGTATAATGGAAAAAGTCACAAAGTGCCTGTTTGCTCAAAGTACCTGCTCTGTTTCAGGCACTCCGGGATTTTTTAAAAATACAAGCAGGGGAAAACCAAACCCGACTTAAATATAACAAAACCAGAAGGTCATCTATTATGAACTGCAGCCCCTGAAGAAGACAACCATGTCCTTTTGCTGCAAACCCTACAAATATGTTCTGTACTCTCTGGATTGTAATGTTCTGCTACTGTGAAGTCCTTGTCCTGCTTTAATTAAAGCTTATATTGCACTGCAACCTTTGTCTTCTGATTTCCTTTTCCCTTCAGACTATAACTATTGGAATAGATGGTAAGATGATTTCTCATCTGAGAGGCAGGCTTCTTTGGGTGTCAATCAACAGCAAAAGACAAGGTGTCCTGGGTGTTGGGGGCATGCTCCACTCATTCACGAGCTATGGACATCTTCAAGATCTTTTGTAAGGATTCCTGGTGGAAGGGATACAACTCACTTGCAATGCTAGAGTGTATTGGTAGATGTTATCTTTGCCCTCCCACTGCCTTAAAAGAGTTGTGCTCGGTATCCACGCTACACTTTAAGTGTATTTGCTGCTCAGAGCCATCTGCCAGTGGCAGTCCTAGGCACAAATGTAGGTTTCTGTCCCGGGAAAGCCCTGGCGAGTGCTCCTGCCAGGAGCTGGGCCCAAACAGCATGGAAGCTGCAGTTTGTAGTACTCTGTGGGTATCTATGGGGGGGGTTCTCTTGCTCTAAGAGCATTCTAAGAGCTAAAAGTGAAGAGCTGCAGCTCTTCTTTCCAAGGTGATGAGTACTTTTGGCTAGAGGAAAACTGCTTTTTGGTGACTACTAGAGACTTAGCGCATCATCTGCAAGAGAAAAGAGGTAGCTCAGGAGAAAGTGAAGTCTTTTCTTTGAGACTGAGGTGGAACAAACACTAGGTTGGTGCTGTGCAATACGGCTTTTAATGTGTGAGAGATGCAGAGCTAGCAGTTGCAATAATGCTGGGAGTAAAGACAGACATTTCAAGAGTTTCAAGTATTAAAACGAAAGTTTGATACAGAGTCATGCATTTGGTACAAGTTCTGCTTTTCTTATTACAGCTGCAAATTTGAGTTATGTCCTATTTTAACCCTTGTACAATATACTCATTTTAAAGCAGATAATAGTAAGACGAATGAGGTTTCCATTATTCTTCTACTCTAGTGTTGTGGAAGACCACAAAACAACATACACATTCACATTCTTGGACACATTAAATTAACCTCAAGGGCTTCGAGGACACCTCATACAATACTTGCAATGCACAGATATACATTGTTTTTTTATGTAGCTGAACATCCAGCCCATCACCAAGGACAGTGCAATAAATGCAGAGGTGGAAATGTAGAAAAAAAATGCCAAAAGCTTGAAGTGTTAAGTGGAAAACATGCTTATAGGTTGAGCTGGTTATATTTTCCAAATAAAAAGTAAATTTTCTTGAAAATGGAGCTTCAGGTCAATTAAACTTTTAAGTTAAATCCATCTACATGAGGAGAAAATGACATAACAGTTTTACAAAGGAAAAGTAGTTAAAAAATGTTCTGAACTGTTTAACTATGACCTCTCCCTAGGACTAATCAATTTTACTCACTGCTTTAAAATCTAAAGTGCTGTTTTGAAAGGGCTCAGATTTCAAAAGAATCATTTTTATGTTGTTTTCAAAGGGGATTTTTATCTTCTTCCACTTTGAATAATTAGTTTTCTTTGCTGAAAGAAATCTTTTTTACTTTGTGTGCGTGTGCCCAACTCTACCTCTAAGCCTGTTTTTCTGGACACTTCAGAAAGCACCCAGCTCCTGCTGGCTTCATTCAGAGCTGGGAGGTCTCAGCTCTGCTCAGACTCATACCCAGTTTCCCATCCATAATTTCCTGCCACCCTGGTCGCTCCGTGCAGTGAACTTCTCCACTGTATTTAGCATGGCCCCGAACTTCCTCGGCTGTAAGTGCTGTATCGGCGGTAAGAGTATGGGCTACAATACCCCCTGCCCTGTGGTGGGAATGCAGAACTGTAAGACCTGCTGTAATTGCATGCACTCCCAGAGCCATACGCACTCCCAAAAAGAAGGGAGCCCCTTAAACCAATGGGATTTCCATAGCCCCTGTATCCAAGGGAGCCCCCAGCACCAAAGGGGACGCCGATGCCAAGTGGTCCAGCGCTGCCCACCACGCTTTCCTGCGGGCAGGAGCTGAGGATCGGCCCTGGGAAAGTCAGGACGACGGGTGGTGGGTACACAACTGCTCTGGAGTCATCGCAGGACGTCACGCACAGCTCGTTGCAGGCATTGGCCAGGGGTGGAGGGCAGCTCACCTCGCATGGGTTGCTGTATGGTACACAGGCATCTCCACAGTAAGACATCGCTCTGCAAGGCAGGTGGGTCTGAAATACAAGGGAAAGATCAGAATAACGCCCCTTGCAGTGATGGCTAGCACACACCAGCCCCTTCATGCACCTGGGACGGAGGGTGCACAGGCAGCACAAGTGGCAGAGAGGCTTAGGAAGCTGGATGCTTTTCTGAGGCGTGTGAATACATTGCTTTCTGTAAATAGCTAGCCTAAGGGGAACAACAACAACATCAGGAAAGTTTCATCCCATTTCCAAGCTTAGCCTGGATTTCTAACAATATTTGGAAACAGAAAAGTCATTTCAGGGCTCAGCAAAAGATCCAGCTCTGAGCTCAACTGTCCAAGACTTCTGTGGTTGCACGTGGAGCCAGTGCAGCAGCAGGATCCTGCCCTCAGCAGCTCTCCCGATGGTGCCCTGTATTTATTAGGTGAGTTTCAGCATCCCTCAGGGCACTGACTGCAGTGCATCTTCTTGGCTTAAGGCATACATTAAATACAGAATAATTTTCCCACAAATGCTTGCAGTCAAGGAGCCCGTTACAGCAAATATTAGCACAAGTACAGTGATAAATGACACCAGACAGGGCCCACAGCTAAAACAGCTTGTCCTGTAGAGAAGAGGAGAGCTGCTGCTTGAGATCAAATCCGGAATCAGGCTAGCCTACTTCTTTCTCACTTACAGACACTTACCCTACTTTCTTCTAACTTTCTGTATTAAAAACAGCAACAACCACCACCCAATAACAAGAAAAACATTGCTGGACTTATTTTTCAGGACAAGATTGTGCCCTATGCTGAAAACTGAGGACTTCTATATGTTTCCACACACCTAGACCTTAAATACACACAGGAGATATGAATCTGTGAATGCTTGAAAGGACAAAAAGGGTTAAGATTTTAAACTTCAGTAGATGCAGATTACACAATGAACATTCAATTAGATGAAAATCTGGCTAAATAACCATCCTAAAATAATCTCCAGTATCACCGTACTTCTATAGCAAGACTGTACAAAACAACGGAGAGAATTTAGACCCCATATGCTCAATAGCAAATGTCTAAAATCCACGTGGGACTCAAAGTCCCTCGTTACCTCCCCAAACCTGTCACAGAGCCCACAGCAGACTGCTTGCAGTCAATACATGGTTATAGCCAACAGCTCTGGCAATTCTGAGAGTCACAAAGCTTTGCACCAAAACTAAAAGCAAAGATGCAGTAGTCAAAATAATAAGCCCAGACTTACTTCAGCTGCTGAAGAGAGAAAGCTGGGAGAAGTGGGTAAACAGCCTTGAGCTGGAAGTGCTTTTATACTTCCTCCAACTGCCTGGAGGCTAGAAGACCTATTTGTTGGCGATTATCTCATTTACTTGTAAATCAGATGATACCTGTGGATCATTCAACTGCTGTAATTATTCTGCTTAGCGTTAATTGTTAGACAGTTCTGAGCCCCACACAGTGTGACACCCATCTCAGAAGTGACTGAGGTTTCTTTATGATCATTGGTTATAGCTGAAAAGTTTATTTTCAAAGAAAGTGTGCAAAATCCCTGATCAGATTTTTGAAAAGCTTGGCTTGAATTCCTTGTTCAATGAGTTGAAGAAAACCAAATCCTCTGGCTGGAAGCAGAGCTGGAAACTAGATAAATGTGTGGCCTCTCCATTTCCACGGAGAATCATAACTTCTTTACACAAGGAAATAACAAAGCTATCACTGGAGAAGTGGGGCTTGTATCATTTGTGCTAGATATGTTTAATCAGGAGAAATTAATTTAGCACACTGCAAGGACAGTTTTCTATCTCTTTTGAAAAATGAAAGTCCACATTTTATGTACGGTAATCCCCTTTGCTATCTTTTCAATTGATAGAACAAATTTGTACTGTGATCGGAAGGCTCATATACTTCTGAACTCAGTTTCAGTATAGTGTGACCAAAATTTGTCTTTCATGGCAAAGCTGATAACCTTGACCTGCAGAGATATGAAGGGTCTGTTTAGGGGGATAAGATCATGTTTTAAAATGAAACTATTACTCATTACCAAGACTTAAAACTGTAGTAACATGTCATTAATTTTATTATAGCACTGTATCTACACCACGTTAATCACACAGAGGTACTTTGAAGTCCTTTATTCTGTGGAAAAATTAGAACAACCTAGATAAGCATTGCTGAGAGCTTCCTCATAACCATCCCACATACTTTAAACATAATTTATGCCATAATGGACAGGGCTTAAATTGTCAAGAGTGTAAACAAGCACGAAAGAGGAATGAATTGCAGAAAGGCATGTACATTTAAGCTGCTCAGCCTACACGTGAGGCACCCTCTCTTTTATCCCACAAAGCCAAAAGGCAAAACGCCTACTCAGAAATCTGCTTCATGCCACCCATCGGGGTCGGCAGTGGCAGCTTGCAGCTGCCATGGCAATGGACCTTGTCTGAAGGCCCACTTTATATTTTTATAAATGCAGGGTTTGTGTCCAGAGAAAGGAATGTCTCTGCCAGGATAACTGTGGCTATTGCAACCAAAGCCTCTGTCAGCGTCTGTCATTTTGGCGAACTGTGGGTTTGCCATTACATTTTATCCTTGTCCCATGGTATTTCAAGGGGACGCTACCTTCAGCCAAACCCAAAGCAGGTGAGGATGGGGAGACGCTGTGCCCCATGCCAGGGGTGTTACCATCAACAGCTACAAGCACCTACATTAACCAGATACTGCACTGGGCTCATTCTTATGGAATTCCTTAGGAACCACATAAGAAGTTAAGAGATGTAACCAAATCATCCACCATAGCAGGGAGAGACATCTCTGCAAGGGCAGAAGCTCAGAGGGGCCGTGACGCATTGATCTAAAAGCCGCCAGGCTGTTTAAAAACTGCAGCCAGTGAAAAGAGGAAGATTCCTCCAGAAACGCAGAAGAGCAGCTGGGGAGCTCTGATGCCAACATTCCCTTTTGTGTAGACTACAGAGGGACTTCAGCTGGCTGGCTAAGCTCTAAGTGAGGTGTCTGAAGTGAGTTCCTCCTACGTTTTTTCTCTCTATGCATAGGACAAAAGTTTTTTGGGATGGAATGTCAAGTTTCTCTAAGCCTGAAACACATGGCAAGGAGCCATAATGATAAATCAGTAAACATAACACACAAATGTGACCGAATTCCTGGAGGAAGAATCCAGACCTGTCTTTGACACAGCTGACGCATTTCTGGGGGATCAGTAGAAAAATTCAGATTGGAACTTTTGGACTCATGAATTTATGTAGTTTGTAAAGTCCAGTAATTGTTAGAAGCTTAGGTTATATTGGACACCCTCAAGGGACAGATACTGCACAAACTCAGGTCATGAGACATTATGAGTTTACCATATAAGTATAAAATAATAGCATTCAAAATTGCAGGGGACAGCTTTATAGTGCTAGTAGTGGTACTTCTATTTAACAGTTAATAGGTGCAAGAACAGTAGTGACTGTTAAGGAACAATGCTCATGCTAATTGTTTTAAAGCTGACTTTAACAGCTTTACCTGCACCTTTACTAACATTTACCCTCAGCAGTCCCGCTTCCTCTGGTCAGCACTTTGGTCTCTAGCACCTGTGAGTCAGCAGCAACAACAAATGAATAATTTATAGCATCAAAATATGACTTTAGGGATGAGTTTTCTGGGTGAGTTCAGAGCTCCTGTAGCTTTGATGATGGTTTGCTGACCAGGGAAAACTGGACTTGTTTCATTAATTAATTAATTAATTAATTTATTTATTTATTTTAATGGGGAATGTATGCATTGTCCTGTCAGATCAGACCAGATCTTCCCCTGCAAGCCTTGGAAAGGACAGGATGGATGCAGCAGTGCACAGTGCCTGCCTCAGGACCCCAGGAGTGCCCTGGCACACACCCATAGCTCAGGTTAGATGCTGCAAGGCTGCCCAGCAACATAAACTTCTAAAGAAAGCCTACAATCCAGAAGTGATGAACTGTATAATACCACATGTTTTGGAGCTATTGCCTCCAAACACCCATCAATTAGACCCGATTAAAATCACCACTGGGATGGATCCCAAGCTGTCATTATGGAAATCCTTCACCTCTAACCATCTCACAGGTCCTTCCCATTCATCACCCTATACTCAGGAAGCTAAATAGGCTTCCCAGCCCAGCTTCAGGCTTCAGGAATGCCGCACCATCAAAGTAGTGAATGTGCTTGTGCAACCCTTCTCTAAATGCTAAACACAGGTGATGTGCGTTGGAGCATCCTCCAGGCAGCAGCTATGCACAATGCAGCCATCTCCATGAGAGTGGGGGCTCCCTGCCATAGCCATGCTCTCAGCTTAGCCTATGGAGCTTCCAAAAAAAGTAAAAAAAAAAAAAAAAATAAAGTTTTGGTTTAACCAACATACTGGGACCATCAGCTCTGAGGCTGTCAGTCAAAACCTGATTGGGGAAATAACACCCCTGTTATGTTTCAGAGAGGAATAATTACTCAACAGTGGGGCGTCTCACTCCAGCAATTACCAGGATGCTAATAAGCCTGAGCATCACTGTGGCCAGAAAACCATCTTTAACATCTCCTGAAAGTCCTGTTCTGAGCAAGCCCAAGACTTTCCCAGGCTGTTGCTCCAGGGATCTCCATAGTGACTCAACATAATCTAGAGATCATTTTGAAACATTGGCAGTGAGCAGGTCAACAAAGAAAAAACATGAGCAGATTAAATACAGAAACACAAATACGGTGAGTAGTGATGAGTAATTCTGGGGCACAGAGCTGTGTCCTGACCTTTTCCAATGAAGAACAGCCACCACCACCAAGAGCTTTGTCGCCAGCCTGGTTTTGCTATACACCGTGTCTTTTTCTCTGTCCACAAATAAGCTTTGGTCTGCATGTATGTGCCATGCTGTGATCAGATTTGATTTTGGATGGTGCTCACCTCCAGATGTGAACATTTGAAAGAATATTTTGAAGATAAGTCTCTCTAGCTCTCTTATTTGGAATATGTCTGTTGCTTATGCCACCTAGAGTATGGTGATTGATTTTTGGAGGCTGGCATAGCAGTGTTGCAGGGAGGGAATAGGAATTTGCCTGGGAGGATCTACCTCTTACGCATTACCTTTGCGAAAGAATATCTTTTGGTTCATTTGCATGTTTTACTGACTCAAGTTTTGGAAACTATTACCTTGAAGATTTGCAGGGGTGATTCATGTGCATTGATTAAATCTTGATGAGGGATATGGCACTGCGAGCATTGTGCTTGCCCAAATGTGTGATGAAACATTCCTAACTGCTCTGAAAATGCTGCTTGCTCATAATGCAATAATTGCTGATACGCGTCAATCTTCTTAATACAGTATTGGCCTTTGTATTGCATTCTAACATAGCTGTTCTAAAGAACAACCATAAGTAGCCAAGTGCATGGCTCAGGGCCAGGTAGCTCTGAAGGGGAGTGACACGAAGGTGAAGGTTTCTGAACTCACCCCAAAGGGGCTTTTTTGCCCTTCACTGATCCATGGGGGCCAGACTTTCCAGAGATATTATATTTAATATGCTGTTCTGAAAATTTGCCACTTACCAGTGTCCCTTTCTCACCTGCAAATATGAACCATTACTCCCCTGAACCATCTTTCTTCTCCTCCTTGTCTAGCTGCCTTTCCTTGCTACCATGGTGAAATCTGTCTTATTTCATTTATGTCAGAGCAACCACACACCAGAAATCAGCTGTGGTGTTGAGGAAATACTACAGTTTATGTTAGACATGTCAAAAGATAGCAACAGCTGAGTCTGATCCAACCTCCTCCATGGAAGCAATTCATTTGGCTTTAAGGAAGCAATTATCTTTTCTGTAAAAAGTGACGTAATAACTACTCTCTTTCCATAAAAACATTAGCAATGGCATAAAGTGGTGAAAAGTAAAACAGCAGGGAAAGTGAGCTGTCTCACGATGTAAACAGAAAAAGAGATGAAGGGAAGGAACTAGTGCGGGCTTTTCACCAGGTTTATTTTTACAAAAGGCAGCAGCGAAGGTTTTGCAGAGGCTGTGGATTTGCAGCAGCTCTCCTGGGCATGCAGTTGGCAGCAAGGACTCTGGACGTGAACCTAGACCATGTTCATGGCTGGTTCACCATGACCTTGGTCTAAGGCATGCACCTTGACTTGCAGGTGGGTTTGTGCTCCTCGACATGCTTGGAACATGCACCTCAACTTCACCCCAGGGCCCGAGTCAGAGCAAGCAGATGCCACAGGAGGGCAGCAGCTCCGACACGGAGCTGGGCACCCAGACCTGCATTTCAGCCAGATCCTGCTGCCCCACCAGCTTCTGGCCCCACAGGAGACACCAGCCTGCCCCAGAGCACGTTCCCAAAGGCTGGCAAGGGAGATGGAGATGAGGAGGAGCTTCTGAATCTAGTGATGGAGAAGTTTGCTAATTGCCCAGTCAGACTATTTCAGCTATAGGAAGATGTGTTCCTGGCTTGTGTCAAGTGTCTGCATTAGTAGCTTCTGTGTTTTGTCTTATGAGCTGGTTTATTGCTCTGATTTTCCTGTTTTCCTGTGCTTCCCTATCTTCCCTAACATCCTATTTGTTTAAGCTCTGGAAATAAGCTGGGTTTGTGGTGGTGGGGAGTTGGGGGGAGAATGTTTCTAATTGTGAACGCACAGCATTAAGTTATTGTAGCCTGCGAGCTTGGGGCTTGACTGGACTGCAGTCTTCGAGGCTTCTTTAACAAAAACTCTTAGGCTGCTGAGGTATTAGCCCTTGAAGTAGCAAAGTGTACTTAGATAAAACCAGCTTTGTGGTTTTGTTTGCTTGTTTGTTTTAAGTGTTATAAAAATGATCTTTTAAAAAAATTTGACCTCCTAGACAGTGTGCTTGTATTCCTGGAAGTATTCAGCTAAGGGACCCAAAAGTATTTCATGAGCCCCTCTGTTAAACTTGAGATGACTGGAAACAGCCATGCATCTTGATCAGTGACATGAAAGTTACCATCATAAAACAAAAGAAAAGCAACTTTATATTGAAAAACATCAGTTTACTGGGAAAAAAAATATCCTGAGTAAATATGGAGATAAATGCCTGTGAAATCATAACCTTTTTTTCCAAATCAGAGTTATTACAGAGTCTTGGGGAATGTAACCCAAGTAATATACTATTAACATTATATTAACATACCACTTTACATGTGTAATACATCAGTATGTGCCTGTGAAGCACCCTGACATCCCTTTGTTCTGCGGAAGACTTGGGATATTTCTGGGTGGGTATAATTGCCAGAATGACATGGTATTTCCTAGGCACAGAAAGACCATGACTTAAATAAGCCAACACACGTATGTAGCCATTACAGAAGAAGGAAATGAACATGATCTTCAGAAGAAAAGCAGCATGTGAAGTTGCTTGGCGTGAGCAGGACCCACTTGACATCCCAAACGGCGTCTGCCCAGAGGGACCTGCTCCTGGCACCAGCCGGGCAGATATAACTACCTGGGTCTTTGACCAGGACACCCAGGAGCAAGTAAGAAACTGGTGCTCCAGGTCCCCAAATGGCTGCTAATATTTATGCGTGAAGAGTTCTGTGCAAAAGCAGGCTGGAAAAAGTTTTTATGCAGAAATATGAAGAATAACTGCAACCTGTCTCAGTATTGTTTGTTCATAGAAGACTTCCAAATAGGACTGGACATATGTGAGAACATGACATTCTTTAAAAATGCACATTTATAATCTTGATGTATATACTTTAGAAAACACAGATCCACATTTCCCTAGGACTTGTGCTTACCGTTTTCCAGGCTGCAGCCTGGATTATACAGCAGACATCCCATTTTTGCACTGGTGCCTGCACTGTAAAATGAAATCCTTAATTTTCCATGGACATCAAGTTTTGAGTGGCTTAGGAAGAGTCTTGAGGCCAGCTTCTGTTTCCCTATATAAAGCTGAGTGTCACCAAGAGAGAATTGCAAATAAGTAGCAGAGGAAAAAGGAGATTCAGAAGGCCAGTGGTTTGATGCAGCAGCCTTTTAATGTAAATGTAAAGTGGAGTAAACATTTGCAGAAAGAATAATGCAGTCTAAAAGGAGTATATTTCTGGAGACAAGAAAAGATAAAACCAGTCACCCATTCCAGTGTGATGCATTTCATTGAGATGTTCACTTTCCTGAGATTCTTGTTGAGTCTGACATTTAAATCCCTTTGTGTGCTTTAATCTTTTATTTATTTTTTAAATCATGGTCGAAGTCAAACTGGGTAGAGAAAGTTAAAAGCGCAGATGTAAGATGCAAAGCCACAAGGATAAAGAGAGCACTAATCTAAGCTAAAGCACTATATGGGAATTAGAAGTAGGGTCCTGATTTTCAGAGTGCTTCCCTCTATAGTAGGAAGAACCCTGAAAGCCATGCCTGTAAATCATGCGCCATATCCTTTCACTTCTTTGCTTGTTCTTTTCCTGTGATTATACTCTGCTTTCGGCTGATCAGAGCTTCTTGCAGAAGCCCCTCTGGCAAGGATGCTTCCAGCGGGTGGAATAGGTGTAGGAGCACTCTGGTGCGCACTGGGGCACGCATGGGGGCTCACATGGGGGTGGGCACGGGGGCGGGCATGGGGGCGCACACTGGGTCACGCACTGGGGCACGCACTGGGGCACACACTGGGGCTCACATTTCGTCACAAGCTTCGGGGCACATGGCTCGGCGCAGGGCAGCACACACTCAGCACCCTTCTGCGTTGAACCGATGGGTACACCCGACTCAATGACCGTGGCCAGCTCAGCTGATTCCGTGGAGCCCACGACAGTATCCTGCGGGTAGGTGGTGAGGATGGGTCCTGGGAAGGTGACGACCACAGGAGGAGGGTAGATGATGACGCGGGAGTCAGGGCAGGCAACAACGCAGGGCTCATTGCAGGCGGCGGCGCGGGGCTCGGGGCATTTCACGTTGCACGGAGCAGCACATGGCTCAGCGCACACAGTTTTCTCACAGGACATCGTTTAGCCGTGCTGTAGGCCTGCAAAAAAAGGAGCAAATATAAGCCCCAGGAGCCGGTAGGACAGGATCAATGCTGAAGCTAAGCTAATGTGAGCCTTGAAGAGACACCAGGTGGTAGATGGGTTAATACCCATCCTGTTCTGCTTTGCTTTGCTCTTCCCTGCATGCCCTTTCAAAGCCAGATTCCTTCCCACAGATGCCAAAAACCTCTTCAAGGCTACTTCTTAAATAACATAGATATGTAACATCTGCGTTCCTATGTAAATTGGACTCCAGAGGCTGAATTCACAGTAAAATTAGGGTAACACCACACCAAGCATTGAAGAAATGGAAAACACGTGGCAGGTTTTACTGTGCCAAATTGACATATTCTCTGGACTAGGAAGACAAAAGGCAGAGAGGTGTAAAATCCCAATCTTATATGTAAAGGAGTCAATCCCATAAAGAATGAAGATGTTTTCAGTGGAGTTAGTCTGTAACAGGTGGCTTCTATCCAGTATATTTAATATCAAGCTTACTTGGAAAATTAAACAAATACAAGACTTCTGCGAGAGCACAAGGGGAAAGCTGAAGTCTAGCAAAAACTTGAATGCAGGTCTCCTGAATTTAAATATCAGAGGGAGTGAAACTACTCAAAAACCTGACCTGCCTTTTTTTTGTTTTTTATTTTTTATTTTGAAACAAATTGAAGGGTGGGGAGGTAATTTGGAAAATATAATAAAACTACATTTTGATATGTCATTTCAAACTTATCCAAATTCCAAATCAACTGGCCAAATGAAGGAGCTAGGCTATCTGTTGTCTGAAATTGAATGGAATACTTCGGTTTTAGCCAAAGAGATTACTTATTTTTTTGTCTGGTTGAGAAGCATATTAGAAAAGCCTGGGTGGAGCTCAGTTTGACTCAAGCTCTTTTTCTTGGATTAGTTTATTTTGTCACTGTTGTTTTAGACACAATGCCAAAACACACATTATTCACCTAAACTTCTCCTGACCCTTAAACCCTAATCCAGACATTATCTTCAGGTTCCCACCCTTTTGTGCTAATTCATCTACTAATTCCATCCCCTTCAGCTGACCTGCAACACTCTCAGCAGAATGAAAGCCAGAGAAAATGAATGGCTAAGAAATCAACACAAACACAAACATACAGTACAAAACATTTATACTGGGTAATATATTCTTTCACAGCCTGTTGAGTGCTTTGCATAAGAGCACTGCTTTGCATAAATAGAACAAAACCACCCAAAGCAACTTCCCGAAGAATATGCACCTTAAGCAGACATTCTCAATTTCTTCTGCATAGCTGCACTGACAATTTGTCAATGCCAAGACATTGTCCTGGGCCATTCAGACTGGCAGCAAGTGCCCAAGAGGGTCTCAGATGGAGCATTTCCAAAGTCCGACTGGGCACCCTGCAGGGCCACATCCACAGACATTTGGTGTCCCAATGGCTGGCTCCAGTCCGATGGGCGACTGCAGTTTTCTCACCGTCTCAATATTTGTATTGCCTATCTCAATATATACTCTACATACCTTCATCCAAAATTAGATACAAATCAGAAGCCACAAGGTCTGAACAATGCTGCCAGATGTAATCTGCTTGTGAAGATATTCTAAGGCTCCCCAAAGCATTGAATCTCCATATAACAGAAGAAGAAGGTGTCTTTAATATTACCCAGATTTCAAATATAATTTTAAACTCCAGTCCATCAGTGCCTTCAAATTAATAAGCAAATGACTCTTTCATGAAAATTAATTCCTGTCAATAGTACAAAATCACAAAATATTAATCAAAAATTCAGCCCTGAAATAAACCCAGACATTTCAAAAATGGTAATCCTCTCTTTTTCTTTTTTTTTTTTTCTTTTTTTCTTTTGTTTCTCTTTAGGAAGAAGAAATTAGATCAGAATCCAACTTACTCAGTTCACCGTGGAGAAGCGAAGAGAACCTGCTGGAAGGTTTCTGAATCATGAATGGTTTTATATACCTTCCCGGACCACCAGGCTGATGCAAGAAAATAACGTCATATTTGTGCATTAGGTTCCATTACTCCCCAAACAAAATTTGACGTGTAATTACAGTAATTGTTTTGCTTACTGTTTGTGTTGATTATCCTATTCTCACCAGCATGTGACTTGAACAGTCCCATCCCCGGATTCCTTTCATTTCAGGGTTTTAAGCATCAAACCCATTCTTGCAGCCCTGAGAGTGTGAAGACAGCCCGCGGGACTAAAGTCAGGCTTGAGTGGGAGCCCTGGCCATGCTGCCAGGCTCAGAGGCTGTGTGGAACTCATCCTTGCTATTCCTTAGAAAACAGTGGTTTGTTTTTCTTCCTTAACATCCTGACCTCCAAGAATGCATAAGAGCCTAACCTAATATTAGTAGTAAGTGTGCTCGCTAGTTTAAAGCTTATTAGGACATGTTTACAGAAACTGTAGTCACTGCATGACTGTAGTGTTAGGATTGCCTTGGAGAGACACTCCTAGCAGGGCCAAGCATTGCCCGTGGTGCCCTGGCTCCTCACTTGATGTCCAAGTCTCTTCCAAGCGAGGATGGCTTACTGTGCAAAGGCTTGTCGTGGCAGCCTCAGCCCCATTTCAGTATGACAGGTGTCCTCCTCTGCAACAAGATCTCTGACCAAGCCCAGGAAGAAACATGAAGGGAGAAAGCTCCTTTTGGTTAAAGCGGGTTGGTGAGAGGGATCTAGGAATTGCTCCGTCTGGTTTGAATTAAGTCACTGTCCCTCCAGTCCCTTCCACTGTGGTTACGGTCACAGTTGCATCAGAAAAATGAATGAGCATGGAGAGTTGTGCTGTGGGAAGACCAAGGCAAGTGAGCAATGCTCTGCCAAAGCTGGTAATTCCCCAGTTAACATGCAGGTGGGCCAGGGAAAAGAGGAGCAGCTGATTTAGTTAAGATTGCTCAGGAAGGCTTTGGCAATGTGGAGGTCTAAGACTTGCCAATCTGTGCCCAACTTGACCTGCTGTGATGAACAGCATCTCATGCCATGTTTGAAGCAGAGGCCCAGCCCCCTTGGATGACATAGTACCATTTAAATCACTAAATATGCTCCGATTTGGAAAGGTGAATATTTGGCCAACTTGTTTTAAATAATATGATTAGGCTAACAAATGCAGAGCTGGCTTTTAATCAAAAAAGAGGGAGATCCAAATTCCCAAGGTGTTTATCATTGCCTGATTCAGAGAATCACGTGGGTGGCCCTGACATATATATTTTAAAGTGACGCTATGATTCAATACTGTGGAGTTTAATACTGGCAGCCTGTTATTAACATCATAACACCTCAATACTTTGCATGTATAAAACATCAGTGGGTGTTTGCAAAACTATCTGAAAGCATTTCCTCAGAACATTTCCAGTAAGTGTTCTTGCCTAGAGGAGCCTCTGAAATCCCTTTGCTTCCAAGAGATAATTGATAGCACAGAAGTTACATCAATAGCAAACAAAAATGCATATGTATGAGAAGGAGGGAGGGGAAAGGAACCCAGAAACTCTTCAGTGTGCACATGTACCCTTTGTTTGGGCTGGCAGATCCCAAGATCATGGTGACAACTAGAGTTATTATTGCCCAGCCAGAGCTGCAGATGTAAATTTCACCCTCTGTTCTGGAGCTGTGTGAGGGAGATGAGAAAGGATTTTAATAGTGTCTGCCAGGTGCTGTTGTTACGGGCACAGCCCCATACATCAGTCCCTGGCAGCTTTGGAGGAGCAGAGTGCCTGGCATTCAGCTCCAGCTCCTTCCAGCAGTACCGACCCTGCCAGCAATCCTCCTGCACCCTTGCTAATGCTCAGCTCGCATGGCAGCCTCCTCCCACACCTTTTACCTGCACCTGGCGGCCTCAGCAGCACCTCCAGCTTCAGCCACCCATCCTTTGCCACGTTTCTGACTCGGGCACATTTCCTGCAAAGCCAGTGGCAGGAGCAGGGCTGTGGGAGGAGCTGCTCTCAGCTTGCCCAGCATCAGCTTATGATGTGGGAGCAGCTCCAGAGGGAGCCTTTGAGCCCAACTCTTGTATCCATGCATACATGTATTCCCTTAGGTATATTTATTTATTTACATATATGAAGTCAGTGATGAGAAAGAAGTTGTACAGTCACTGTTGGCAAAGGATTTTGGGGTAACTGGAAAGCTAGTGAAGTAACAAATGCTGTTGTGAACAGGAAAATTAAATGAATGGGAATTGTTTGAGAAGGAGAACATTCTTCAGAAATAGTGCTGAGCACTGAGCTCAGCGAAGAGAAATTATTCAGGAAAAACTGGAATTATAGGAAACAGCTGTGGAAGAAGACTGGTGAGGTTGCTCATCTCATACTTTTCCCTGAATTATTCCTGGAAAAGGTTCTGTAAGCTGTTCTTAAAAGTGTTCCAGCACAGGGATGCCACTGTCTCATTTCTTAATCTGTCAGCACCTAGCTTCTCCAGCAACTGGAAGGGGATGGTTTTTTCCACCTAAAACTAACCTCAGTCTTCTTTGTTGGAATGTAAGGTGGTAAATTCATCTCCTATTATCCCATTGGATATAAAGGGGTCTTTATTGCTTTTCTTCTTGAAGTAATGTATTACAATTTTATATACTTCCATGTGAACTTCTCTAAAATAAACAAATCAAAAGTGCTGGTTAGTTTCTGTGAAATAAGACCAAGAAGAGCTCTGAATAAATGCATGTAACTGCAAGGGGGAGATTTCTCCAATAAGGCAACACTGTAATTAGAGAAGGAAGAATACGCAAACATTTCATTACAATTATGATTAACCATTGAAATAACTTGGTAGATATGAATGATTACCAATTGACTTTAAATCGGAAGTGGGTGTTGTGTGTATGCATGTGATCGTTTAAAGAGAAATTATGGAATAAAGACAAA
The DNA here is from genome assembly GCF_040182565.1 of Anser cygnoides. Taxonomy (NCBI): domain Eukaryota; kingdom Metazoa; phylum Chordata; class Aves; order Anseriformes; family Anatidae; genus Anser; species Anser cygnoides. The sequence goes on along the minus strand of NC_089905.1, from coordinate 2,190,662 downwards.
GTAATGGGTAATATTTTCTGATTCATATTGTCCAGAAGATTCCTTCTGGCCAAAAAAATTTACTCAGCAATAGACCTGAAATCACATTTTTTTTGTTCTTGTTTTTGTTATGAATTAAGGTACAAGGTGTCACCAACTTCCTGTCTTAAAACTTGTGGCTTCCATGTTTTCATTCCAATCCACAGACTAGCACAGATATCTGAGAAAAAAAAACTTTTGTGCACAGACACCAGGAGGAAAGAAGGCATTACAAGATTTCTGATTTATTATTTTTTTAATCAAAAGCTGTATAATTATTTAATAAACTTTATGGTCATGTCTATATTGACATTACAAATGTGTCTACAGTCTTTAAGTCTATGTGTCTACTAGCTTTAAGCTAGTTAGTGTACTCACTTTGGACAATATGGTATGGAATGGAAAGAGCTTCTTCCCATTGCCCTAAGACTTGGGTAGAAATCTATGATTCTCTTTCCTGTTGCATCACTGTACAGGTGATGTCTGCGTGGAATCACTGCTTTTGTCTTGCTTTTCTCTCCATTGCCTTTTCCAAACATTCAGAGGTATGGAAGAGATCACAGCAAATCTCATTTATTATTCTTGCATTCCAGTTTTTGTCTTTTCACTTATTCACATACAGGTCTTATGAAGACACATACATGTGCTTCATGTTAGTCAGCAGAGAAGTATGACCAAATTCATAAGGATGATTTCATTATTACATGATAGTACCTTCCTGGGAATTCAGTGGAGCAGGGAACGCTTAGTCAAGCTAGAGCTCAAGGGCATATGTGCACACAAATCCAAATATTCAGTGTTCTAATCTAAAAAACAGAGCCCTTCACATGGAAGAATTATTACATTACAATTAATTTAAACTGATATTGGAGGTTCCTGTTTGCAAGAGGAACATGTCTGCCACTAGACCGTATTTCTAGGAAGGCATCAGCTAATTTAACTTTTTGATTCTATGACAAGTGACATTACCGCAAATGCTAAAGGATATGGTGTGAGATATAGCTTGCCACCCATCAATCACAGCATTATGGCATAATAAAGAGGACTGATTCTCCTTCAGAACACTCACATTTCTCAGGGATACTGCTGAATTACCTCCAAAATGACTTGAAAATAAGGATTGAAAGAAACAAAAAAAGGACTGAGTTTGAATGCAATATAATTTTAATGTCAGGGAGGTACAGACACGTTGGGTGAAGACAATCATACAGAGTACAGAGAACATTTCCATGTGAGGTCAGCATGGGCCAGGGGTGCTGCAGCAGGAGACGTTGCCTCTTCAGAAGTTACCAGAGCTACAGCTTCCTCCGACAGACCTCCTGTAACCAGAGGAGCTGCCGACACCCTGACAGCTTCCCGTGCCAAAGGAGCGTCCTCCTCCATAGGAACCCCCGCCGTAGGAGCTGCCTCCTCCATAAGAGCTTCCAATGCCTCCTCCATAGGAGCCTCCCATGCCTCCTCCGTAGCAGGTCCTGGAGCTGAAGGATCTTCTGCTTCTGAATGTACCCCCAGAGCCAAATGACCTACCACCTCCGTATGAGCCCCCCATTCCTAGGGAACTGCCTCCTCCGTATGAGCCCCCCATTCCTAGGGAACTGCCTCCTCCGTACAAGCCCCCCATCCCCAGGGAACTGCCTCCTCCGTATGAGCCCCCCATTCCAAATGAGCTGCTTCCGCCATAGGAACCCCCAACATTAAATGAGCCCCCTGATTCAGCAGAGCCCAGTGACCCCGAATACCCCCTCCCAATGGGTATTGGGAACGAGGTGCCCACGATGCTCTCCTGTGGGCAGGAGCTGAGGATGGGGCCCGGGAAGTGGATAACAACGGGTGGGGGGTACACCACGGCGCGGGAGTCCCCGCAGGAGGTGATGCAGGGCTGGCTGTAGGCATCGGCGTAGGGCTGCGGGCAGGTCACCTCGCAGGGGGAAGAACATCCACTGCTCACGAGCTGTGATCCTGAATACATCTTTTGTGGTGCAGATAAACCTGCAGCACATGTTAAGGAGTTAGAATAACATATACACACAGCTCTATGCCTTTATACAATCTCCATGATGACCCAAAATATGTGTTTCCTGGTATAATAAATTGTTCTCTTATAGTATAAGAATCACTCTTGTTGAGTTATCTGGCTTTTATCTAGTCTGAAATTATTATTCAGTATGGTTAAATCTAAATAATAAAGAGCCAAATAAAACTTGTCTTGCAGTCCATTGTAGCTTACACAAAAGAATATATCTTTCTAAAGTACCTTCCTCCTGCCTTTGTTCTGAACAAGTGTTTGCTCTGGTTAGCATTCCACCACTAGTTCTGTTAAGGACAAATTTCTGCTTGATGTCAACTAATGGGTTCTTTTGGAAACAGGTTTGACAGTCTATGTATTTTTAAGCAGAAGTCAACTGCATTTCTTGCTGCTGTTTATATATACATATATTCTAATAACTGGCAAGCTGCAAGTTGTAACCTTCTTATCAAATTAAAAGGGTTTAATTGACCCCTTCCCTTTGTGGCTTGGAAGAACACATTTTAAGACATTTTCCTACCAATGGCTACAGCTAAATAGCTACAAAAGACCTTACATTTTACAAATCTGACATTGCTGAGCATCACAGAGTACTGACATACAAGTCATTCCCCCATTAAACAGTGATAGCAACATCTCAGTAACTATAAAGGAACTTCAGAAAGAGTACTTACCAGGTTCACAGAGAAAATCAGATGAAGTGAAGTCGTTGGTGAACCTGGAAGAAATGCAGTGCTTTATATACCCCTTCAGACTGCTGCTGGGATATGCAACACGCTTCTGCACATGGGGCATAATAGTTAGCCAGCAAAACTTTTTTGCTGTATAAGCTACTTCTAATTGTAATAATTGTTTTGATAACTGATAATGGTTAGTAAATCAGCCCCACATCATACTATATGTGCAACACACCCTTTGTCTTACTTTAATCCTTAAATAGTTTTTATATTCATTTTATGACTAGTGCCATCTTCTGACCTCATTTGAATTGCAATGAATTTGAATTGCACTGAACTGAGCTCTGTTTGCTTAGCAAGATAAGACATCGGTCTTTCTCTTAAGCAAGAGAAATATATCAGTTTGGCCTTCTTTGGAGAAACATTTTCTGTTCTGCAGAAGATTCTGTTTAAATTTAGAATTTCACGGACTTGGGAGAGCTGCAAATTTCATTTTTCCAGCTCCTCAGATGGGGCAGGTTATTTCTCCTGTCTGTTTAACATCCACCCAAATAATTGCTTATTGAGATGCTTAATCAAATGGGCAGTATTATCCAATTAAGTACAAGGAGACATTGTGTGAGAACACATAGAAAAATTTTATTGTCATCCTTCACCATTTGTCACCCTTCAGGATAGCTATGGTAGCCTAGAAAGATGCAGTCCTGTTGTCCAGGAGGCACCATCTGAGAAAAAATAAAGACTTTTTGGACACAGAATGGATGCATGTAGAGTGTGTCTGAAGACAATTTAAACTAAAATGAAATGTTAATATTTTAAGATTGGCAAAGGCTCTTTTTATTTATCTATTTATTTTTCCAGGAATACTGGTGTGGTATTCCTGGAATAGTGCTTGAAAATCACATGTGTTAGTAGACAGAGATACAACACCATAAATGGGAGGAGATCTCTCCAGTAAAAATTTCCTTTACCAATAACCAGAAACACAGGGAAAACATTATTTATGATCAACCTTCTGGTGGGGTTAAAACAAGTGTCACGTGGATACATGCCGGCAATATCAAACGTCCAACTTAAGTGTTTTGTTTCTAAGCCAAAATAATCCAAAATAATTGTAGATTTTGACTCTCAGTCACAGACTACAGCCTTTCTGAAACTAACTGGTTGGGTTTCCAGCCTGTTCCACTTGTCACGCTACGTTTAATGCTTCCGTCACAGGTTTCTGGGGTTTTCAAACACCTTCAGAAAATAGAGCACGAGGAGCTTATATGGTTAAAACCTTGCATCAGAATGCGAACGAGTTCTGTCAGGCATCAGTGGGCAGCTCTTGATTTGACGTTTTTGCTAGTCAGCAGTTCTTCGTTAACTCCTCAGTTAGCGTCAATCTTCCTACAGTTGAGAAATACTAATTTACATGAAGGACCCTGGGTGCTGCCTTTTGCTTCTACCTGTGTTTCAGAACCACTGGTGAGTGGTAGCATTCTGTTAACCACCCAACCATTTCCAATCCAGACTTTGAAAGAGAAAAATGTAATATCATGTATAAAGGCGGTTTATTAGCTCCGTATAATCCTTACATGCACCTAGACTTGTTCCCATTTCAACTCCAGCTGGGGCCAGGGACAATATAAGCCAAATTTGTTGTGGTCAGAGGAAAAAATGAAACATATATATGCTTGTATAATGCTTGTAACGTGACTTGGAGCTGAGAATAAAGTTGTGATCACGTCAATTAAGTGAACAATTAGAACAATTAATGAAATAATCCATACAGCAAAACATAGTTTGGCAATACGTATGAAGCTCTTGCACAAAGCGTGGCTCACATCCTACTGGTGGTCTGAAAAGGTATATAAAGGCTCTCTGAACACTTCAGTCTCATCAACAGCCATTCATCCTCTACACTTCTCCAGAGCTGGTAAGTCGGATCTGCTTCGTTCTCTATATGAAGTGTTAGGAAAATATTTTCTTCATTTAACTGAGGACAGTCTTCTGCAGATAATGGGATGCTAAGCAATGTCATTTGCCTTTTGTCGTACTCTAATTTTTATAGTCATTTTGATGTATGTCTTTATAGACAAAGACAATTATTTATAAGACTGGATTCTCCCAGGCATAAGGATCAATTCAATATTGTCAGTTAGCTCCAGAGCTGTGTATTATGATCTAATAAAATCTACTGCATGATCTGCATCCAAAGACACATAGAGTGTGGTTCTGCTCTCCATGATTATCAGTATTTCTAGAGCAGCAGAAAGTAAGTTTGGAAGAACCAGGTGTTCATTCATGCATGCTCAGAAAAATGTGTAATGGAGATGAGCCTGCATCTTTCTAAACTCTCTTCTCTAACTCTTTTTCTGTGCTTATGTAAGGTCTCAGGTCTGCAAGCTTTTTTCCCTCCGGCTTCTGAGCACTGTTCTTATGCTTTACGTCCTGCTGCAGGTTTATCTGCACCACAAAAGATGTATTCAGGATCACAGCTCGTGAGCAGTGGATGTTCTTCCCCCTGCGAGGTGACCTGCCCGCAGCCCTACGCCGACGCCTACAGCCAGCCCTGCATCACCTCCTGCGGGGACTCCCGCGCCGTGGTGTACCCCCCACCCGTTGTTATCCACTTCCCGGGCCCCATCCTCAGCTCCTGCCCACAGGAGAGCATCGTGGGCACCTCGTTCCCAATACCCATTGGGAGGGGGTATTCGGGGTCACTGGGCTCTGCTGAATCAGGGGGCTCATTTAATGTTGGGGGTTCCTATGGCGGAAGCAGCTCATTTGGAATGGGGGGCTCATACGGAGGAGGCAGTTCCCTGGGGATGGGGGGCTTGTACGGAGGAGGCAGTTCCCTAGGAATGGGGGGCTCATACGGAGGAGGCAGTTCCCTAGGAATGGGGGGCTCATACGGAGGTGGTAGGTCATTTGGCTCTGGGGGTTCATTCAGAGGCGGAAGATCCTTCAGCTCCAGGACCTGCTACGGAGGAAGCATGGGAGGCTCCTATGGAGGAGGCATTGGAAGCTCCTATGGAGGAGGCAGCTCCTACGGCGGGGGTTCCTATGGTGGAGGACGCTCCTTTGGCACGGGAAGCTGTCAGGGTGTCGGCAGCTCCTCTGGTTACAGGAGGTCTGTCGGAGGAAGCTGTAGCTCTGGTAACTTCTGAAGAGGCAACGTCTCCTGCTGCAGCACCCCTGGCCCGTGCTGACCTCGCAAGGGAAACTGCAGCCCAGTGATACCAAGCACTTGTCTTTGCTGGCACATGTGGAGCTGCAGCCCTGCCCAAAGGCCTGGGAAATGTCCTTCGTGCTCTGTGTGACTGCTTTCATGAAATGCATGCTGTATTTCCCTGTCATTAAAAATATGTTGCATCACTATGTTCGCCTGAAGTTTTCTTTTTCACCTTTTCACCTAGAAGCCTCTTTGATTATGAAACACATTGCCACACAGCTGGTTGTCAGCTGAAAACTTTTTACCTCAAATCTTTAAGAGGAAAAAAACTTTTTTGGGTCTCTCACCAGAACATCTTTCAATTACTATTTTTTTTTCTTATTGCCTTTTTCACCTTAGCATTGTCAAAGATATAAAAGTTAGATTTTCAAAGTGGGACCAGGAATGTGTGAGCAGCATACCTCTTCTAACAGACCTGGTGTTTCAGTTCATCTTTCATTATTGTCCAAACATGAATGATTTTGTAATTCAACGTGAATTATAAAATATATATATCTATATCTTTCCTTGTTTCCTGATCGCAGTCTTATTTTTTCTGTGTAATGTCAGTCAAAAGCAGTAGGGTCAGGTTTAGACATATCCTTAGCATTCAATAGACTTGTCTTGGAGGTTCACCCATCAATCTCTTTGCATTTCTACTCCCAGCAATAACTACAGGAAAGAGCAACACAAGGCATTATTTCTTAGTCTCCTGTCACTCATGGCTTATGGAAGTCTCCCTTGCACACCCCTGAGATCTGAAAGCAATTACGTTGGCACATAAACGCAGCCCTCTGATAAAGCAACAGTGAAAGGAAATTCCTAAATTCTTTCTGAAATTTATACTGCAAATTCTAGGTGGCAAATCTCAGAAATGAAATAAAGCTTATGTGGTTGATTTTCTTTAGTTATCATGCAAAATCCCCAGAAAATTCTGGAAAAAAAAATCCAAATAAAATGTCTTTTTGTATTGGTTTGCATTCTTTAGGCACTCAGTAATGTGTTTAAATCAACTGGACCTCATACATCCCCAAGGAATCGTGGTAATTCCCATAAACTGATTTTAAATGGAATACAGTGGTGAAATGAGTGATCAAACGGACTTATTTAGAAGAGAAAAGCTGTGCTACCCCACAGAGTGTAAAAGTAAAGAAACATGAATCTCCAGGCTTAGCTGACTGCCTCATCCCTTACACTTTCTTTTTCTGCACTTGTCCCTGTCAGTAAGGGAGAAGTAAGATTAAACAGTCCGACCAGTTCTGAAAAGTGCTTGTACGTGTGGCATGTTTAGATCTCATCCCTTACTTGACATGAAATTAAATAGTTGCACTGATGGAAAACGATTTACCTGATGGTTGTCTGTGAGAAGAGACTTCTGTTGTTCATACACCAGCACAAAGTACTGAGTCGTCAGCTTCAGAAACCTCTGTGCCCTATGGAGATGCAATACCAAACAGCTCTGCATATTTAATTTTGAATGCGTCATTCAATTATCCATTTTTACAACACCTTTATTACTTAGGCAATTACTATCATATTACCATAAAAACATATAATTGTCACTCACAGGCTATGTAAAAAGCTCTAGGAAGTAGAATGAGCTAGTGGAAAAGATAGGACCAAAACAGTCTTGGAGAGAAAGAAAAGCTGAACACAATTTGATGAAGTGAGAGAATTGTAGTACAAAGGATAAATAGGACACACTGAAGAATGAGATGGCAACACAACATGAAGCAGATCCATCCTTGCTTCCAGGGAGGGCACAACATTCACTGACTATGAAGAAGTCATTTTCCAACAGTTATTCTTCTGCTGTCACAGTTTTATTGACAATAGCCGCAATAGCTGTCTCAGGCCTTTCAACATTTTTTTTTTAACATTGGCACAATGAAAATAGGGATCTATAATCATAAGGTGATTAACAGAAGCTGTCATTAATTAAGTCAAGCCAAAAAGAGGTGTGGGCCCCGTTTTCAGAGGTATGGAGCAGGGGTGGTTTCCACTGACACAAAGGGTTTTTGCCATCCCTGAAACTTTGTAGGAGATTCTTAAACTGTTCATGCTTTTGTACCTTTCTGCAGGTGACAATAACAATGTGAAGCACCACATAAAATCTTTAACAATTATAAAATGATGAGTTTCATTTGCTAGGTGACTCCTCTAATGTCTGCAATTATTTACATAGCTTCCATTTAGTAATTCATCCAGAAATCTACACAACATGATTCTCATATAATAAAGTTGGGCTTTCTGTTGTGCTGTAATTGTACAGCCAAATTCCTACACAATATTGTACTGCTGCCAACACTAGATTTATAGTGGAAACTTACTGAATCCTGCTTACTAGTTTTTGTTGACTATTCACCAAGAATGAGTCCCCAGAAAGATCAACCCTGCAAGTCAACTTTCAAGAACAGCCTGATCCCAGTGCTAAGCAAAATGAGATAATTTAAAAGTTACCTCATTTCAAAGCTTGAGGTCCACCTTGGAGCAAAAATATTTATTGATCCGGGCATGCTCTTGCAGTGGCCTCACAGCCATCCCCATCACAATGCACTGTGCATTACATCCCAAAGTGAATTTTGATTCGTACTTGGGTGAAATTACTCAGAGGGCTCAGAGTTTAAAGGAGTCATTGGAGTCATCATGTGCCACTTCAATCCTGTTTACCTGCTTTTTGAAAGACTTTTTCAGGGCCTTGTCCTGGCCAGTGCTCAAGAATAATTCAAGGGGCCTGATTCTGCCACGTTGCTGGATCATCCATTCAGTCAATAGATACAGGTGGGGATGCAAAGATTGCTGACTCCCCCATCAAAGGGAGATGATTCAATTTGGGAGGTATTATACCTAAACCTAAGGCTTGCAAATATATTGTGGGACTGACACATTAGTAAGCTACCTTCCTGAAAGCCATTAAAGGAAGTACACAGAGAGATCAACTCCTGCTTCAGCTGGAACCAGAATCATGCCAAAGGGATTTTTTTCATGAAGTTTGGACAAAAGGAAACTGTTGGGTGTTGGATAGATGTCACTCAAAGTAGGGCTGGAAATGGATCACTAATTATGAATTGAAAGGAAAACAATTACAAGGATTAGAAGAATAACTTTTTCTTTGTAAGTGACAAGAATGTGATGAACAATGAATGACTTCATGTCCTTCCTATTGTCTAAGAATGTGTATAAAAGGGTATGGAGCTAAGAAGTCTTCTATCCTTCGAGCTCCACTGACTTATTCCTCCCAGACAACAGGGTAAGTCTAACTTCGATGCATGTCTTTGTAGCTGTAGATTACTTGAAATTTATATGTATATATATTTTTATCTTGCAAAACGCTAGTAATTTTAGAAAAGCTGAAGTAAAGAGAAGAGTAGAACAGGCAAAGTCTTTAGAAAAGATAGGGTAAAGGAAAAAAAAACAGAGTAGGGAAGAGTCTGTTCCTTTCTTCCATAGATTTTCTTAGTTATAAGGAAACCTTTCTGTGGGTTTACTTTGAAAAGAGAATGACTGGGACTTTTCTAAGCAAGTAATTATATAAGAATCAGATAACTTAGTCTCAAAAAGCAATATTTTCTGAGAGATTCTGAAGAATGAAAGATGTGGATGGTACACAAAAGAAGAAGTGAGAAGCCTTAAAAAGGGGTCAATCAGGTAGAAAATTTTGCAGAGAAATGGAGATTCGAAGGAAGGCTTGAACTAGGATTTGATGAGCAGCTGCAGCAGAAGGATAAGGTGTACTTGATTTACACTGGAAACCTGTTTGCACCCGAGTGTGATGGCTTCCTGACTGCATATTATCTTTTCTAGCTTCACCTCCACTCCTCAAGAAAAATGATGAACAGCATCAACTCCGAGTGCGTGCCTGCCTGTGAGGTGGCGTGCACACAGCCCTATGCCTGCAGCAGAAGCCTTGAGCCCTGTGTTGCATCCTGTGGCGACTCAAGAGCTGTGGTGTACGCCCCACCAGTCGTCCTCACCTTCCCAGGACCAACTCTCACCAGCTGCTCCCAGGAGAGCATTGTGGGAACTTCGATTCCCCAGCCTTATGCTGCTTTGACCCAATATGGCTCTGATGAACCTAATGGGATGGGGGGTGCCATTGGCTCTGGAGGCATGTCTGGGAGGGGGGTCTCCTTTGGAGCTGGAGGCATATCAGGGATGGGAAGCTACATTGGAGCTCGGGGTTCTGTCGGGTTTGGAGGCATGTCGGGGATGGGAGGCTCTGCTGGGTTTGGGGGCTTTTCAGGGATGGGAGGCTCTGTTGGGTGTGGGGGCTTGTCAGGGATGGGAGGAGGCTCCTTTGGAAATGAGGGCTCCTTTGGGCTTGGAGGCGCCTCGGGTGTAGGGAGCTGTTACAGCAGGCAGACCTACAGAAGCCGCCGTGGATCCCGACTTGGAAACTGCAGCTCCTTCTAAGGCAGCCTGAACACCTGCAGACCGCGCATCGACTTCGGAGATGAGAACACGAGGTCTGAGTCTGCAGCTGGGCCTGGCTTTGAGATGGCAAAAACCCTTTGCATCAGCAGGAGCCACCCTTGCTCAACTGGGCCCACACCTCTTTTTTTTCCGTGTCATGCCTCACCTTCTGTCAATAATAGTTTCATATAATGCCTTCTCTCCTTAAATTGTTATTGGCCTTGTACTATGTCCTTTCTGGTGCAGTGGAAATGTTTCGGTATTTGAAAGTGGGACTTGGCTGTCAGGATTTCAGCTTTACCCTATAAAATGCAGTGCCTGTTACTATCAATGCCGACCTTCTGGCTGCCTTTGGACTGTGGAATAGACCATTAATGAACTGCACTCTTCTGTTCTGTAGCACTTATTTCATGTCATATTAAAAGTCTTGTTGAATTATATCACTGGCTTTCTGTTTTTCTTTTCCTCTACTGTGCTTAATAAACTAGGCTTAGTGGAATTGAACTCAGCAGGAGTCAAAATAGCAGGTGGAGCTCCACATACACAAAGGGGAGTGGAATTCAATAGCCTGATACATGGCTGCATGAAAGCACCAATCTCACTGTTCTTTTCATGTAGAAAAGTATTTCTACACTCTTTAGTGACAGCCTGGAAGGAGTCACTTATGTGTACTCATTTGAATTTGAGATTTTTGGATAATGTGGTTTGCAGAAGATGAATGGGACTGTACCTACACTGAGCTTCATGCACTCTTACCTGCATATTACTAAGAAGATCAGAGCTTGTGATCTTGAGGCTGAGCCATGAACATCTATATAAACTGTCATACACGTGACTTAAGAGGTTATGCCTCACAATTTACAAAGGAGAGTTACACCCCTCATACTCTTCTTACTCAATAGGTTGAGGAATGAAACACCAAGTAACAAGAGCAAAAATTGATGTGGCATTGCTGCCTCTGTCTTATCTGCAGTACACTAGAGCAAGGTTGGCTGTTCCTGAGCTAAAACTGCAGACACAGCAGTTCAGTAACTCCTTTGGTACTTTGGGACCCCCATGCATGCACATGTACACCTCTGTGCGTGCTCTCAGTCTGTAGCTGAGAACAACACTTCTGCACTAAGACAAAGGATTTATATCCAAACAAAAGTTTCTTAACTATCATATTACGTATTATTACTTAAGTCTATGGATTATGGTCTGACTAGCAGAACATCATTATTTTGTGTGATAGACTTTCCATAAGCTAATGCTGGGAGACATAATTCTGGCAATATTCTGTTAACACTACAGTACAGCACTGCACGCATAAGTACCACAAAATGAGTATAGCTATCTGGATGTTTCTCCTAAATCTTTGGATTGAAATTCCATTTTCATCAGAAGGCTTCTAGGAGGTCTATGTAAGAGATTATGAATTATTTATTTATTTAAAATTCAGATGTGAAGTTGTGGTGGGAGAAACTTTTTCCTAGCCAGTTCTGTCAGCATGTGTTCATGAGATGCTTCATGATCCTTAAGTCTGAGGGAGCATGAGGGCATCCATGTAGCAGTTGCCTGAGGGATCTCACAGTGATGTTCCTAAAAGATCAGATCATTTCCTGAATAAATGCTCCAATTAAATTAACAAACCACAATGATTAAGACAATCAGAGGAAGGAAGTGAATGTTGTGCTTGGCACAGCAGCCCTTGCTCAGCCTATGCATGAGCTCTTTCTTGTTGTGAACAGCAGCACAATCAAAACAGCTCCAAAAGATTGATATAGCCATCAAGGTGAGTTTCTTAGCTTACTTCAAGGCATGATACAGGGTGCAAGAACTTCAGTCTGATTCTCTGTTGCATATGACTAACTTCTTCCCATTCATTTTGGCCCTGCCTGCAATACCCAGGACTTAGCTAACACATAATTGGATAAGCTATTTCACCATTTAGACTAGATAAATCAGAGCACAACCTTACCTTCTGATGGAGTCAGGACACATGCAGTCATTCAGACCCTTGCAGGAAGTCTAAACGATTTCATCAGGGATATTCAAGGTGGTGCTGGTAATGATCCTGAGTAGCTGACCTCGCTTCAAAGTTATCTTGGCTTTGAGTAGTAGTTGTACTAGACCATCTCCAGAGGACCTTCCCATCTAAATTATGATTCTGTTCTATTTATTAGTATGTATATTTTGATGTATATATCAGAAAGGGGAAAGTTACTCTAATGAATTCCTGACAAGTGATATCGTCCATAGAAAGTAATTAATTCTTCCCTGATGATGGTCTTTGAGGCATCAGAATCAATGCACAAGGTTAACTTCTTTCACACTGGTTTGTAATGAAGAAACTGCAGCAAAATGAATGCCAGAAGACCGTGCTATGATGCAACAGGGTTTTAATACAAACAAGAAGTGGAATACATTCTTGTAGAATGAGGCAACACAGAGACAAAGAATGTAATTTCCATTTCAACAAGGACTACCATCAGTCAGAGTAGCACAGGGCTCACAAGATATTCTTCTTTCAGTTGGAAACTTTCACAGTTAAGTCCCATTATTTGTTTTACTTTCTTCAGTTTCAGAAAGATCAAAAGATCAAAACATAACATGAGCAAATGACAAAGTGACGCAACATTGGGATTGTAAGCCTTAGATAAAACATAGCACAGAGAGATCCCAAGTAACCCCAACTCCTACTGACACCAGCTGGAGCAGAGGCTGCTTGGCATGTCTAATTTCCAGGCCTATATATCAATCATTAGTTTGTATCTTATCATTTCTTCAGTCATGACTTTTTCTTAAAGACTTAAAATGGCCCACAGTTTCCATAGCGATACCTATAGTACCCTCTAGAAAAGGGAAAATAATTTCTACCATATCCTGAAAAAAACGAGTTTCGGTAAAAGCTTCCCAAACGAGAGATTCCACCACCACAAGAGCCCTCCCCACCATACGAGCTACCTCCCATGCCACCATAAGAGCCCCCAGAGCCATAGGAGCCATGGGAGCCCATCCCATAGGAGCTGCCTCCACCACAGGAGCCGCCAGAGCCCATTCCTCCACCTCCAGAGCCCATTCCCATTCCTCCACCTCCGGAGCCCATTCCTCCACCTCCAGAGCCCATTCCCATTCCTCCGCCTCCGGAGCCCATTCCCATTCCTCCGGAGCCCATCTGACCCTCAATTTCAGGCATGGCAGTTCCCACAAAGCTTTCCTGAGGACATGAGCTGATAATGGGTCCTGGGAAAGTCACAACAACAGGTGGTGCGTACACAATTGCTCTTGAATCGCCACATGAACTGATGCATGGTTCATTATAACAGTTGACATATGGTTGCGGGCACGTCACTTCACACGGTGAAGCGCAGCGGGAGCTAAGCATCTGTCCATAGGTAGACATCATTCCAGAAGGCAAGTCAACCTGAAAGGTAGAGAGAACTGGCCCAGTAGAGTTAAGGCCAGAGGAGTGAATGAACAAACAGTATTAGAGTAATTTGGTTTGTGTAGATGTATTGAATGGCAGTCATCTTAACAGGTGCAAATATACACCTCCAAGTAGTCTACATTGAACTTAAGATTTAGTGATTAAAAACTAATAATTAAAAAAAAAAAAAAATCACCATTTCTAAGGCACACACCATTCCACTTTAAATCTTACCCTTTTGTTTACTTTTTCTTAATTCAAAATCTATATGTGGCTCTTTTTTTCACCATGCCTTCCACCATCATAACAAATACCACTCTCTCTTGCACATGGTACTGTTGTTAGAATAAGTTCCATGAGACACAAAGTCACACTGTATTTGTACTACAGGACAGAGAGAAATAGGACACCAGTGGAGGAGCTGGAATACGAACTCAAGTGCACCAAGCTCTTGTTAATGACAGAATTTATTTCTATTTCAGATTTTTCTTCTGGTCATTACTAAAGCACTGGCAAAAAAATAAATAAATAATAAATTTCTCAATGGGCTTGCCAACACTACAAAGCAAATCCCTTCCAGAAAGCAAGACCTGGAAGCAGACATTTGGTTCCATTCGTTGTTTGAAAAACATAACAAAGTTTTTCTTAACAGCCAAAGCACGTGAAGGGTCAAAACTACAGACCCTGGTAGTCTAGATGCAGAAATAATTTTAGAAAATTATTGCAATACAAAGTAGCAAAGGAAATGTTAATGAAGAAAAAAATAGTTGCTTATGTGGGATGAGTTTGCTCAGTTTCAAAGTAGCAATATCAGTCAGGTCCCATGAGAGTTGGGAATCCTCTATTTAATTCTATTGCCAAGTTCTTGGAAACAACAATATTCTGCTTAATACCTGTCCCAGTATCCTGTTCTCATACGACATATGAAAACCTTGCCTCTCACTAAAGGTTTTACATCATTCTCCTACAACTTTTTTGGTTTCATTTTCTGTATGTGAACTCGGAAAGAGCAACAGAGGAAGTAAGAGCATCTTTCATTTCTTCTAAATGGGTATAACTGCTCAATTCCTAGGAGCTGCTATCATGCACATTTTTGAAACTGCCATTCATTTTTCCACACACTCATGGTGATGCCTATATCCACCCTATTTGTACATGACAATTTCAAAGTAAGATGTTATTAGAGAATAAGTTCCTACCCTAAAATGGGATAGGACAAATAACCTCATAATAATACTACCTATAAAACCATGTCTATAATTACAAACAGATACAGTTATATTGGACTTACCCAGTCACCAAGAGGAATAAGTCAGCAGAGGCAGCTAGAGACACCTGAGTTATGAGCACTTTTATACACTGTCATAGAGAAGAGAAATTGGGAGACACCTTTATGTAATCATGCTCTACATCTTGTGAAACGGAATGTTTTCCCCAGTGATACCATGCTTTGTTGCAACTGCTTTGATAACAGCCTGTGATTAGTAGATAATTTCCAGTCCCACACATCATGGTACGTGCGTTCCCCTCCTTCCCCCTCCCCTCTTGTCTTTTTGCTGAAAAATCTCATGGTAAAATGAGTGGATTTCTTTTAAACACTTGTGATTGTGAAGATAGCTCAGAAGAATAAAGAAAGCAGGATTCCAATCTATCATTTGACATCTCATATAATAAAAACAATTGGCCTAGTGGAATTTTCCTTTTTAAAGAAAGGAAATGTTTTCACATTAAATATTTTTTTATTAATTAGCCATTAATGTCCACAGCCACTGTGTACACTAGTCCAGGGGCTTTGGGACTAGAGTTTATAACTTGGTACCGTCCTTTGAAAAGATGCTCTCCTGCATGTGAGCACAAAATTCAATTAGAAATTTAACTGAAGAGATGCACTAGGCCAAGCTTTTTACAATCTATCATCAGTTCACGTTCTCAAGAATTCATCCTTTTCTAAGATGCTTTCAAAATAAACATAAAAAAATACAAATAGCTATTAAGAGATTGATTTTTCCTTCTCCAACATTCATGTCGAATGCCGGTATGAAGAGAGAATACATGTAATGTGTGGGATTAGAGGTCTCAGAGAAAACATTATGTGAAGTACAGGTCCATAACCTCAAGCAGAATAAATTCACAAGGCCTGTCAAATGATGCTGTGATTCACCTAATCACATTTACATCATAAACCTCCTAGCTATCTTCTTGTGGCAAATTATTAAAACTGAAACTGACAAAAAAAAAAAACAAAAAAAAAAAAAAAAAACATAACAGATGACTTTATTTGTGTTTCACGACCATCAAATCAGTGTAATAACCAGAGGAATGTAAGCAGCCAATAGAGATATGACAGCAAGCTGCATAGAATAATGAGTCATATAATTTGTGGGAATGAGAAGTAACTAACAATTACAGTGACTGACAGCTGAAGCAATTAAAGGAGTTACTAAACTAAATATTTTAGAAAAGTATATAAAGACTCAAACATTTTGAGTTTTTTCTAATGCATGCACAACTTGCTGATCTTACAGCTTCTTAACTACCTACAATGCTACCTGCAGAACACCACACTGGCTTGACAGTCCATGTGGTGGTATCTGAGGCTTTTCCCTGGCAGCTTTAAAAAAAGTGAATTGATGGTTTATATAAGGTAGAAAACCATAAGAGTAAGATCTTTCAAGCCCAAACTGCAGTCAACCTTCACATTTTATTGATACACTTGAAAATAAATAAATAAATAAATAGAATGCAAGGGTAATTGGCAATATTCCAACATGCTTTTTCACATCACCTGAAAGTTAGTTATCTTCCACCAAAGAATTATTTTAAAAGTAAAGAAATGGGCATCTTCCCTCAACAGGTGAAAGCTAAATGCTTCTTGAAATATAAAGAAAAAACATCAGGGATCTTGTATTTTACTCTAAAGAATTTCTTGCTTCACATACAGAAGCTGCAAACTAGGCAAAAAACGTAAATCTGGGTCTAGCTGAGGAACCCCAGACATAGGGTTCACAGCTTTAGATTTAAAGTCACTACAATGTAAGGTAGTGCTCAAGAACTACCTAAAAGATTTCTCATCTTTTTCTGGGAAGATGAAGATGATGATGTTGTTGTGCATTACTGACTTTCTGGTTTTAGAAATCCCCATATTGCTCTCTGATGCTTACACAGCTGCTTTACATACTAAGATTAAATCTTAAAGACAAAGCCGGCATAATTGCTATTGCTCTCACCTGTGCCATGCTATAATTTTCTAAATTGGTCTGAAGGTTCATTTGTCTGAAAGGAAATTGCCTATGTTATTATTGCAGATTGTAACAAAACATTATCCTTAGCCTTTATTTTTTCTGCAGATTTTATCATATCATAGCAATTCCAGGCAGATGTGGAATATAGTGGTTGCAAGAAAACAGCAAACACCATTATGCAGGAAAACAAAAAAGCCAAAGGATGAGAATCATGGTGGAAGGGTGCAGATTTTAGTCTACAGCTCTGCTTTGGACCCTGATATCCACATTTTGGTACAGGTTTCCAGTGTGGTTTAAGAGCTGTCACCTGGAAACCTATTTCCAAAACAAACTCAAACTGGAGGGTTAATATTACTGAGTGCTTTTTCACTGCCTAATTGCAAAGCTGAAGATGGATTTGGGAACCAAAGGACTGGATCACCACTGCCTGATCTTTCATTATCTATATATTCAGTGCTATTATATTGCTTAGACTGTAGCAGTATCTCAGTTTTGTACCTTTACGTTCATTGTAAATTGTGCTTAACACTTACTTGATTTCCTCTGTTCACCTCTATTGGAAAAAGAAAACAAATTGAAAAGACTTTTTTGTGCTGGCAGCCAGCTCCTCTTCCTGTGTTTGCAACTGTTCGAGGTGACTTAACCAAACTGTGCTGTAAGTATGGGAAACTTTGTGACTCTGGGCCAAGGACAGCACAAGACAACAGAAAAATAAAAGAAAAAAAGTCTAGATTGATGATAGAATTCATATTTTTCCAGAAAACAAACTGATGCTTCCACCAGCACTCCAAAACAAAGGAACTTTATTACTTCTTAAAATCAGATCCATATCTGCCTTCCTTTTTTCAGGTTTTATGTTATGTTTATAACCGTCTTCTCTAGGAACAATTTCTACTAACCTAAAAGCCCTGGTTGCTTGTCCTGTCAGTCTTTCAGTAGAGCAACACAAATCATTGTGTCTGAAAGCTGGACTCGGTTGTGAAACTGTGGTTTCCATAGGAGAAAGGAGGACATTGGGTTGAGACTTACTTCCAGATGGATATCTCTACAATTAGGTATCCAAAAATATGTATTTAAGCTTCTCTTGTAGGCCGCAGACACACTCAGTGGAGCCTGGAGACCTTTCCATAAACACTTAAGTGGCACTGAAGGACATGCTTCAGTGATGGGAGTTGGTAGGTCAGGTAGACAGTTGGACTTGGTGTTCTTAAAGGTCTTTTCCAAATCTTTTCTAAATAATTCTATGTTTCTAAGTGAACATAAAATTTCTGCTGTCTATTTGCAGTGTCAGTCTTTGAGACCACTGGAAGTTCAGAAACTCCACCTACATGGAGATCCTTTATTCAGTCACCACTGTGTTCCATTTTTTGTTGACATTAAAATGTCTTTCTTCTATTTTTTGCCTTTTCCACATTTGTCACTTAATCCCTTTCAGCATAATTCACCCTGCTTCCAAGGGGAATTCTTAGTCAGCAACTCCAGCCTGCTCATGTCCCACTTACACCCTGGATACTGAGTCTCATCTTTAAGTACTTAATGACAAAATACAGCTTTCTTATTATGTGGATTTCCTCTCTTACAGAAAGGTTTTCTAGCTACAGTACAACAAAACGCGGTGATTAAATAGTTATACACATAAATAATTCTGAAGCTGACGAATTCTTTCCCACCACTAAATGAGATGCTTGGTGCTCTGCAATAATTACACTACTGTAATATCACTGAGCATCTTTCATCTTAAAAACAAAACAGAACTGAATTTCTTTAATAGGTGAATACTGCTCTCCTCGATAAAACCTGAGGGCATGCTAAATTGCAGCCCAAGGTGTAACTGCAGCTTGCATGTCCATATATAATTTAGCTTCATATCAAAGCTAGACAACGTGCACCTCTTGAGCCGCACACGGCATACCTATCACCCAGACACGTTCCTCAGGTCAAAGCCACCTCATTTGGGCAGTGATGAGGCTGTGCTTTTTGGGAGGATGTTGGGCCATCTGAATCCCCACACACGGGAAGAGTTGGCAGAGTGGAATGGATGAGGCTTCTCCACAATGTAGCCCCACCCCGTCCCACCCCATAAGACCTGGGCTCTGAGGAAGAAGAGATTCGTGTCTTCTCTGTACCAGGGCTGCAGCAAAGGGGTGAGGGACCTCAGTAAGAACCCAGAGGTTTGTGGAGGAGGAAGGATGTAGTGTCACTGCCTGTTCAGACAAATACAGCCCAGAACAGCAATTTTGTCTCTTGGTGAAGACCATGAAAAGTGCCAGAGGTTAGCTGAGTCTTCTTAGAATACAAGTATGGTAGAGTTGTATATAGACCTGTTCTGATGATAGGGGGTCCAGCTTTTGGAGTGTAGAGCCTCAGGACTTCGGCCCTTGTCAATAATCCATTTTTAGTATTTCTTTTTAAATATTTTTCTTGGTGTTCATGTTATGCACTGATACTGTCAGAGGGAATCCTTATCCCTGCATTTTCCTATGGCTCACAGAGGTGTGGTGCTAGCATCCAATTTAAAAATCTATTAATTCTAAAGCTATTAATTAAATCTTCATTCTAGTTCATTAGCTAATTAAACATTCTAATCTCAGAAAGAAAATCTGGCAGCTGACTTTTGGTTCCTTCAAGCCTATTGCTCTGAAAGAGCACTTCTGATGTCACAGAGTGCTGTTAAACACATTAAATTTAGAGACAGAGGAGGCTCTTGTCACCAAATAAATAAAAAGACATATTAGAGCTATACCTTCCAGAGGAAACATCTGAATTACAGTGCCAAGTTCTCTTCTGCAGTAAGAATCTGCATTGCATTTGCCCTTCCAACTCAAGTTAATAAGGCTAAAACATGAATAAAAAGCTGCCATAAAGGCCAGTGCCCAGAGAAGCTGTGGAGTCTCCTCCTTGGGGATCTTCAAAAGCTTCTGCACATGGTCCTGAGCACCTTGCTCTGGGTGGCCCTGCTTGAGCAGCGGTTGGACCAGATGGACCCAGAGGTCCCTTCCCACCTCAGCCAGGCTGTGATTCAGTGCTCTCCTTGTAGTTCAAGTCACAACTTGAAAAGGGATTTAAACAGTAAAAGTGCCTTCCCACCAGCACCTTCTCTGTGTGCAAGATGCATTCTGCCCCTTCTCTTGTCTGTCCCATGCCTTGGCCTGTCTGGCTCTGTCATAAGTTTGGCTAATGTGCAGTATTGAAATTATAATGACAGGTTATCAGTAATAAGGCTAATAATAATTAGGTGTGTCTAAATGCTAGATCCACCCTTATATATACAGTGCCCTTAGACAGGTTAGGTGGCTTTCAGGCTTCAGTTATCTCATAAGATGATAATTGTCTGTGCCATGCAGGTGTAAAGAGAATTAAGGCTTGCAAGAAACAGGGAGAAGACAATGTGGGATGTTAAAGTGAAAATGAAAGGCGGTGTCCTTCTTAATGACGGAAAGGGCAGGGGAAGGCAGAGGAACAGCTGGGTTCCTACATGCAAGGCAAAATGAATGGAAGGCACTAAAACTGGCATTGCCAAAGAAAGAATTGAAATGTGTTTGCAGGAGGTGGTTAGAGGCAGTTAAAGGAGGAAAGACCAAGAGTGAAGGTCAAATTGGCAGAAAGATGCAGTATTATCAGAAGTTTTTTGTTAGACTGTTTACCTAAATGTCTCAAGGCATGATAAGTACAGAACATTGAGGGTTCTGTGAACATGACGTGCGTCAATTCATGCAGAATGGTCCCAAATGACACATCTGTATTCCAGGCAGCAGAGCATTATGGTGCATGGGGGTGGATGCTATACACAAATTTCTCCAGAAGGGGTCAAGCTCGAATTCCCTGGGATGAATGGCCTGTGGCTCTTCTCTAAGAATCCTCAGCAAGGATCTCGGAGTACAGAATATCTTGTGCAAGCTGCTTCATTCTCAAGAATAAACAAAGTTAGCTGTTTTCAGGCTTTGTACTCTAAAAAAAATAATAATAATTTGAGTCATGCTCAGCAGGTGAAAATGGGTTCCCGAGCCCTGTTGTGCAACTGGATTATCCTTAAACTCCTTGAACCGCTGGACTGGATGGGGTGGAGGTAATGAGTCAGGACAGGGTCTTTGGGACTGGAGGTTCCTGAGAGCTCCACCCCACTGACAACCTCATTACCAAGTTTTTCACAACACTTTTTGCGTGAGCCATGCAAACAACATAAGCTTAATATCTCTGTACTGCCTCCTGTCTTATCTAGGGCGTGACACCGAGACACAGTTCACAAGCTCATCTTCTGAGATACAGTAATTGATCCATATCGGATCAATAAAGTAGGGCACATGGTAACATCTGCAAGACAAGTAAATTTGCAAGAGTTCCCGTCTTATAAACAGAAAACTTCAAATCGCTCCAATTTCTGCCCTTTTAGGATTCCCTTGGCATGCAGAAAATCAGAGGAATGATGAATAAAAGCGATGAGGTGAATTTTTAAGCTCTTCTTGATTAGAAGGGTGCAGATAGGCATGTCTGCAGTGAGCAGGGCTGGTCTTCTAGGCAAGGGAACTACCTTATATATGTGGGGGGCTCGTTTTAGGAAATGCAGATTTACAGAGGGGTAGGGGGTATGCATAGGCTGCTCATCTCCTAGGTGGACATCCATGTGAGCAGACCACAGTGAGGATGAAATTCCAGAGGCAGCATCAGACAGACAGACAGACGCTGTCTTCCCAGAGCCTGGCAGCTTCCCAGGGAGACAGGGCAGGTTAAGCCAGGAGACTGGCAGGGATCCAGGCTGCTTCGCATGTTTTCACCTTGCCGTAAAGTTTCCTGCAATTCCGTTTGCCTTTGAAGTCTCTGGAAAAACAACTGTGTCTGGACGGGACTGCACAGGCTGCTTGCAGAGCAAGGTGCACGCCCTGGTGTTCACAGCATCTGCTCACGGCTCACTGGCCCAGCAATGGGGAATTAGCATTTAGCCAGCTTTCACATTTCACTGGGGTTAAACAACTTTATGCTTGGGTTAGAAACGAGTTTGCCTGAGAATTTTCTCTCCCTTGGGTTAAAACGAGCTGGTAGCTTGTGAGGATGGGCAGAGATGTCAAACTGTATCCACATGTTCCTGGGACCTAATGGGCAATGCTTGCGCTTAAAATGTGTAGAAATCATAAATAGAAAATAAGCATAGAATTGGGGAGAGCTGATTATTTTTTTCCTGAACCTAAATAAATATAGAAAATTTTCAGTATCATCCCTCTTCATCTTCTTACTGCTTTCAGCTGGCAGGTTAAGCCATGAAGTCTCAAAACCACAAGACACAGGATGAGGGTCGAGTGAAAGTGTTTTGTGCACAGAGCTGGGGACTGCAGAGGGAGTTGATTATTTTCTCACTTCATGGGTGAGCAGGACTGGCAGACTTGGTTTTGATGTTTGCCATCTAAATTTCACCAGTATGTGTGTGAAAATCAGGACACGAAGAGAGAGAAAATGAGAAAACAATAATAATGCAGAATAACTTTAATGTGAAGGGAAAGGACAGGACAAGGCTTCTGGAATAAATAACAGATGGAGTGACACAGTTTGAGATGCAGATTCTGTCACTCTCATGCTGCACTCAAGCTTCTCTTAGATGCCAGTGACACATATCACCAAATAATTGTGGTTTTTTGTTGGTTGCAACAAAAATTTACTTTTATTTAACAATTTTTTGTTGTTGTTAAATAGAAGTAAAATATAAATACAGGA
Organism: Anser cygnoides; assembly: GCF_040182565.1. Classification (NCBI taxonomy): domain Eukaryota; kingdom Metazoa; phylum Chordata; class Aves; order Anseriformes; family Anatidae; genus Anser; species Anser cygnoides. The sequence continues at coordinate 2,167,978 of NC_089905.1, read as the reverse complement.
TTTGTTTCCCACTAGACTGCTTTCCTGCAGTGAGGTTGAAAGGCAGAAACAAACGGCATGTGTTTATATAATATATGTGTACACGCATTTATCAAAGGAAAAAGTGAAGTGACTAATTCTCTTAAGTGCAAAGACCAGTCTAACTAGCTTTAGCAGGGAAAAGGTTTATAATGTCTTAACTGACTACGTTTGTGTTGATCTTGAAACAACTGCTCCCTGCATTTTTCTGGCAAAACAATGCAAAAAGAGTAAAATGTTTCTGAGAATGAAATAATGTATGTTTCATGATAATGCAAATTAGAATTGGGGGCATTTTTTGGCCAAATTGCCTGTTGGCCTGAGAATGTACTTGAGGAAAAAAACCACGAACTTAATGTAAAGCATAATTTAAAGAAAACAGGTAAATCTTCTTGAGAGAGGCATTAGGAATCCACAAGGCCCTTGGACATGCTCGTTGGGGTTGGTGCTGCTGTGCTATGCTTCTGAGGTCTCTTTTTCTTCATTTGCTGCATTTGTATTTTCTGTTTCTGATTTCTCCTTTTCTGGAATGTGTTCTTCCCTCTCACTATCAGGTGTTCGGTACCGTCTGTAGCTGGGCCTATTGCAAGGATGAATCCAGTGGGAAGAAAACACATAGGAGCACCTTGGGGCACACTGAGGCAGGTATCTGGGGATGAATCTCCCTGCTGACGGCTCGAAGTGCAGGACTTCTGCCCCCAGAGACGTCAGCGGTGCTGGTGCACATCCCTGCGAGACGGCAGAACTTCCCACCACTGTCTCCTGTGGGCAGGTGCTGAGGATCGGCCCCGGGAACGTCACGACGACGGGAGGGGGGAATATAATGACTCTGGAGGCAGCGCAGGATACAACACAAGGGTCATTGCAGCTGGTAGCAAGTGGCTGTGGGCACTGCACGTCGCATGGATAGGAGCAGCATCCTGCGTGCCACCCCCCACCGAAGGACATCTGGGAGAAATGGTGGCAAACCTGCAGCACACAGTGAGAGCACAGCAGTGTTTTGGGAAACATTGGCACCCCACGCCCTGCCCCTCCCCCACAGACACAAACAGTGCAAGCAGATAAGGGCCCAGCACAGGTATTTTGGTTATAGGGGCTGTGTAGGTAATGTAGATGCTGTCACAGAGGAGATATGAGATTCTAATTTCAGGAGATGATGCTCCCATGTCAGTCCAGGCTCCCCGTCCCATTTCCTGTCCCCTTGCTTTGCTTGTCATATCCCCATCACCCTGACTCCTTCTCATCCTGCCAAAAGGACACCTAAGCCTGGCTCTAACCATTCTCCACGCCAGTTAGTTCCCTCCAGCCCTTGCCCACAGGCCATTCCAAAGGGCTCAGCACCTCTTTTCCCTCTCCCAGGCACACATGCTCACTGGGCAGCCACCAAGGACAATTGGAGAGGTACCGCAGCCGTGGCTGGGGGCTTCAGCAGAACCACTGCTGGTGCCCTGAAGCCACTGGTCATAGGGGAATGGGTACTTGATATCCCTGTGCTGGAGAATGGATAAATGTCCTTGTCTGGGATCATTTTGGTGTCTGTGATAGAGCACGCCCAGCCCTCGTTTGGATAATCACTTGTAATAGGATTCCTGCGCCTCTGCTGAGGTTGCGCTGGGTGCTGTTATCGGCACAAAGCTACAGAGAGGCTCTGTTCTGAGAGGCTCACGCACGCTGAGGAGCCTACACAGGGCAGGGCTGGGAGGAAAGGCCATCATCCTAGTCCTGCGAGCTGGGACTGCTGTGCGGGAGGTGGAAGGACCCAGCTTCGGTGCCCCAAGCTCTTAGGAATATCTCACCTCCAGGTACTTCCAGGCGGTTTGCAGAGAGCCTTGGTGGTAGAGCCAAGAACTTCTTGGAGATTTTTGGTGCCTACTTTATTGCCTAGACCCTGAATCCTTCTTTTAGGCCATTCACAGGAAACTATATAAACACATTGTGGGATTTATCTGTCAAAGTTAAAAACTGCATGATATAGAAGACTACCTATAAAGTAGTCACTTCATTTCTGTTCTGGAGAGAAACAGGCACTTCCAGAGTGTGATCAAGCTCATTCAGAGATAGGTGTTTAAGTAACTCATGTGAAATGTCTGTTTCTGTCACTGATTAGGACAAAAAGTTTGGGGAATCCCCTTACTTATGTTGTCTAGTATTTCTTGTCTTTCAATGCCCAGAGTCAGATACTCTCATCAGAAAAACCCTGAAATCATTCAGCATGAAAACAATTGTCCTTGCAGAGATCCTTCTCCTTCCTAGCACTACGATGAAGGTGTCTTAGCCCAAGGAGAGAGGCTCTGGCTATGAACAGAGCTGCGAGGATAACTGATGGAGAAAACCAGCAGGCATCATTTTTTAGTGAAATGAACTCTTGGTTCTATCCATGCTTTGGATGCAAACATAATTGTTATTCAACACTGGTTTGAATAGTTCCGATCTTTTACATTTTTTAATGAAAAAGGAGGAAAATTTTCCTAGCCAAAACCTGGACAATATTACCTAAATTGTAACTGAATTTAGGTTAAAATGCCATTCATATTGGATAACGTATAGATATATACAGTTATCTGATAATAAGAACATTACATTTCATTTTTAATAAGGATTACAATCCCCGTATATGCATTTTTACAGCTGAACACAGTCCAAGATACAACTAAGTAATTTCTAGCAGACTCTTTTATAAAGAATCCCACTTATAATTTTAGAAAATGCAGAGTGCTTTGCTATTAAATCCCAGCTCACGTTAAAGCAACATCTTGCTCAACATAATTAGATTGAGGTGAATGGGACTTACCAGCTGTCCAGGAGGTAGTCAAGAGAAATGGCCAGAGAAGCCCTGAATCCTGTGAGTTTTATATACTTTCTTCAACTTCCAGGAAGATGAGACAACCTTTGTGCATGAGGTCCTAATTACTTCCCAAACAATTTTTCCCGCATGTGTAACACTTATAATTACTATAATTATTTTAAGATTGTTTACCAACATTATTCAATTCTTGACAGTACATACTGTTACATGCTGTGGGGTTCCCTTGTATTATATCTTCATGGTCTAAATTCATTGCTGATGTGATTCTACCACTTCCGTCTGTGTTAGCGTGGGAATGCATCTCACTCCAGTTTTTCCAGCTTCGATCTAAACAGTAACCATGCGAGCAGTGGTTTGCAGATGGTAACTGATGTACTGCAAATACTCAACATGATATGAAGATATGCCCAGTTGCTTCTAGGTATGGGATTTGTAATTCAGTCCCCTAAATCCACCCTAGCATTTAGATGGAGGTACCATGGTGTTAACCCTGTAAGTGCCTCAGAGGAGTGGAGAACAGAATTTTACAGACTGCACACCCCCCCTTTTTGTCAGCAATGAAACAAATCTGGTTATTTGGTTCCTCTCCTATGTCAAAGAGTTGTCACAGCTTTGTTGACAGAGGATTACATCCTGCTTGGGGATCCCCTCTCCTGCTCTAGGTACTGACCAGTTGGTGAGCATCTGGCACCAGTCACCAAGTGAGATCAGAATGTTAAAAAGCATAATCTCCAAATTATGTCTGCTTACAAAAGAGATGACTGAAGGGAGATAAGGTAAGAATTTCTGCAGATAAAAGGTAGATGCCAAAGTGAAAGGATTTAGCTGTGGTGTACACATGCTGAGGACAAGAATAATAGTCATGAGCTAAAAGTGTGTCAAAGGAGACTTAAACACAGGGAAATAATTTTATCATGTGGTTACTGACATGCAGGAATGGGTAAGAGAGGTTGTGGAATCTCTGTCATTGGAGACTTTTAGCAGTGGATGAGACAAACATTTGTCAGGAATGGTTCAGATGAACAGCCAGGATTTAGGGCAGGGTGATGCAACAGTTGGCATCTATGATATTAGCTGTCAATTTACCCAAAAGTTCTCAAACCTCTGCAGATAAACTTGGTGTCTGCATGAAGGACTATCTCATGCCTTGCTCATTTAAGATGCCTTGAAAGAGGTTCCTTAAAACGGCCTCAGGCTGGGTACCAAAAATCACTGAAAGTCACTTCTAAAAACTTTGATCTACCTATTTGGTGTATAAATCGCCAGGTTTGTCTCCATTTTTCTTCCTCTGCTGGGGCTGAATTCATTGGAGAGCAGGAGACAACACAGGAATGCTCACTTTGGCAGATCAGTGCATCGACAGGCATCACTATGTCCATAAAGATTTAAGAGATGACTGAAAGTCAAGAGAGATTCATTCTGGAGGCTTAATGTGTTCAGAAATTTACCTAAAGAGGGAACATCTGTCTGTAACTGGGGTCAAGGAAAACCTCTATATCAACAGGCTGAAATACCTAATAGGCCCTCAGAAACTTTCTGATATAGGACAGCCATGTTCCTGTTTGGTATTTCTGAATTTTGTGGGGCCTCACTAATTTCCCAGGAATTCAGTTGGATTCTCAGAGTTAAGAGTCATATGTTCAACTTGCACAGGCTTAGCAGAAGCTGCCTTCCTAACCTATGTTGAAATGATTGCTTTTGAATGCAAACAGAACTGCAACGTTTAATGAAAATGCAAAATGCTGTGAGTTATCAAGGCTTGAAACAACATCCTGTTTGTGAGAACAACTTAGGCACTTCAATCAAAAAATGCATATTCGAAAGGTGCTATTACTCAGCCCTGAGGTGTTTCTCAGCTAACATACTATTAATATTATAATGATAAAACTCTTTGCATGTATAAACTGATAATGAATATTTTTGAAATGTTCTGACATTCCTTGCTGTGTGGAAACTTCACATTACCAATCTTAATTGTCAGGATTATTTTCCCCATTCTTTCACAAGAGACAATGAAAAGTACACACAAAGTTATCTGAAAAGCCAGACCCAGAATTCGTAGTTCATGATGGAGAATAGCCCTGCTAAGCTCTGTTATTAGAGACTGATGATGTTTTATGTAAAAAAAATTGTGTTTCATGTTCTTTGCCAATTTCAGCTTCTTATGGATTTCTTGGTGACATCTGAATCAATTTCTGATCATACCCTTCTTTAAAAAGGAGAAAGTATCCAAAAAAACGGAAATTATTGTTTCTAGGCTACTTTACCTGCAGAGCACCCACTTGACCAAACTGGAAGCTCATTTACACCTCCCAGTCTTCCTTGTAGGAAGAAAGGAAAGCAGGGTTGCTGTGCAATTTCTAGAAGTTATAATGCTGCCTGCACAAAAACACCTTGGGGATGGGGTAGCAACACAGCTTTAAATGTCTCACGCCTCTTACTAACGCGGCACTGTGGAGCTTGCCTCAACGGGATGTCCTGTGCTGGAACTGTTGCATGGGGAAAACTATGCCAAGAAAACCTGAACACAGACAAAGGCCCTTTGTAGCCCACCCTGTTGCACTGCACATCAGAGAAGAGCCTGTCCTCGCTCTAAACACTCATTCAGTGAGTAGAAGCAGTAATAGGCTGTTCCTTCAGTGCTTTCTTCTCCAGGGCGAATCTGCCCAGGTCTCCCAGCCTTTTCTCTTGCAACCAGTGCCTCAGCAGTCCAAGCAGCTGCCACCAGGCTCGCTCCCAGCTGTCCATGGCTGAGCACCAATGCCAGACACGGAGGTCTGGATGCAGCCTCCTGACTGCCGGCTGCAGGGGAATAATCACTTTCCTCCCGCTGCTGCCTGTGCTCTGGCTCACACAGCCTGTGGTTGGCTTTCACTGCCACAAGGATGCAGCACTACCTCATGTCATCTTTGGGATTACCAGATCCATGTCACCTTTGGGGCTGCCTGCTCATTTCTTTGCAGAGCTTCTGACCTCTCCATGAGCAGATCCAGCCCACTAATTGTGATGGAGCATGGATCTGCTGCCAGGGCGGCTTGGGGAACAGAGGGCACGGTGCTGCCTTACAGGCTTGGGGCACAGCAGGGGCAGTCTGAGTGTGAGCAAAGTGGGCAAAGGCTTGTGGGGGTCTTTGGACTCTTTTCAGATGGTGGCTCCAAGACAAAGTTGCATTACTGACCGTGGCCATCAAAACATCATAAAAACCATTCTTGTGCAGAGAGCTGGTAAAAGCCCAGGCATCATGCAGTGGCTGCCTGGAGAGCTCAGCTTTTTATTTATCTTATCAGCCCAACCCTTTGTCAAGAGCAAAACTACAGAAACAGAACCTCGGATTCTTAGAAGGGAACCTTTTCTGCTGCTCGATCCCATCTTTCTCATGCTAACCAAAGGGGAAGCTGGATCCTTTGGGAACAAGAGCAGCTGAGACCAGCAGAGCCCTTTGAACCATGCAAGTGGCATAAATGCGGGTGGGAGAGCTGCCCACAGCCTGGGCTGTGCCACCCTCATGTGCAGTTGTGAAGCTCCCTCTAACAGCTGCAGACCTCGGGGCCCTTGCATCATGCCAGGGTGGAAAGGAGCCAGGTTTTACACAGAACTGGGATAAGAAAGGGGCTGATCCCAGGTGAGTTCATCAGGAGGGAGCTATTTCCTCAGCCTCCTCTCTTTTCATTTAATTCCCCATGGTTAAAGGTAAAATGAATTCTCTCTCCCCGCAGGACTCCTCCTAATCCTGGAGGACAGCTGGTCTCTATTTTTATGGGCAAAGCTATCACTTTATTAGAGAAAAGGGTCTAGGGAAATCCTGCTCTGTCTGTTTGGGGTGCTGCAGAGGAAGCTGGGGAGTTAGGAGGGGGTTTTCCTGCTGGGATTTGCCCAGGGAGCCAGCTCATCAGTGCAGGGCAACAAAGCAACGCCAGGAGGAGCCACCAGGTCTCGCACTGCACCTTTGGGTGCTGGCAGAAAGCTGCCACTGCATGGCGCTGCACCTCCTGGGAGGGACACGGTGTAGGCCAGGTGTGCAGAGAAATGTGCTCTGGGAGTTTATTTATATATATTAGGAAATGAAAATATTGACCAAACAAGATAATTTGGTGTTCTCTAGGAGAACGTTCTCATCTAGGAACAGGTGGAGCTGGAAGTTGCTTTTCCCTCTGCTTGCACTTTTATAACCACAAATTATTGATGCTGGTCATCCTTGATGTGAGCCGGGCCAGCTCGGAGTCCCAGCATCACAAGGGGCTTTATGCACTGTCCTCCCTCCCCCTGCTATCCCAGGGGCTATCCCACATAACCCATTTCATTGCCCAGCAGTTGATTGTCTAGGGATGAACTTGCCTGTCAGAGCAGAAGACAGCTGCTAATGAGTCTCACTGCATTAATCAAGCCTTCTTCTAAATACCAGCCCATGTTGCTCTTTTATGTGTCTCTGGCTAAGCTTTCAGCACCAAGATCTGTTCCTACACCTGGTAAATCTTTCTAGCCCTAAAAATGAGATTACTGGCATTATACACAAAGGAGTGGCAAAACAGCAGGGAATAATTTGACTGCTAGTATTAGAAATAATTTTTAAAAGATGGAAAATGAATCAGACACCAGACAGCAGGAATCCAGCTGCAACCTGAGATTTAATACAGCGGGCACAACCGGTGAGTATAATTGATCCAGTAACAGTAAAAACCTCTTGGGGGTGCAAACATTACCACAGAGATGTATCAGTTTAAAGTTCAAAGTCTGAGCACCTGCTCAGAGTTACTTAACTTCTCACTAACATCTTTTCTGTTGCAGGAATAACTAAAGTGTGTTACTTGAGTTATTTAATAACTAAAGAATAACCATGAAAGGAAGGCAATGCACCCTACAAGTTTAGCATTGATTAAAATAAGGGGAACGTGCGGGCAAAGCATCTCCAGGGGTTAGGAATGGGGGAAAATAAACCACAGGCCCCAGCTATATAGCTTGCAGTTTTCATGGATACATCTTCAGCTCCTTCACCAGAGCCACTTCGAAGCACAGCGGCTCTTCTTGGGGTGGCTCGAACGCTTCACCCCCCCTGAGTGGTGCCGTGGCGAGTGCTGGTTGGCACACGAGTGGAGGCACTTGGACTTGCTGATGTGCTGCATGGATGAGCTCTTGTGCTTGACCCCCTCCTGCAGCAGCGAGCATTTTGTCACACGTTGCTGCGACGAGCTCTCCTTTATTCCGGTGCCGGGGGGGCACTTAGGCACCTGTGGCTGTTGCAAGCTCTTGGTTCCATTCTGCTGAGAGGTATAGGTGGTGATGCACTCCTGCGTCGGGTACCCCTTCATGCACTTCTGGTGAGGGAACGTGCTCACATACTCCTGCTGGAAGCACTGTGTCACGTACTGCTGCGGGGGACACTCGGTGACCCCCCGCAGTGGCGGGGAATAGCCGCCGGTCATCCCCTGCAGGGACCGGAGCTCTGTGCCATACCGCTGAGACGAGCATCTGGATAACTTCTGTGATGCACGCTCATCCTTGCAGGAGGCCGAGTATTTGATCCCACATGGTGGGAACCTCAGCTTGCCCGGCTCTGGGCACCTGGGTGCACAGGGTGGGAGGCTCTTGGCCACACGCTTCTTCTCATAGTGGCCATTCTCACAGGGCTGGAAACTCTGCGTCGTGCTCAGCTTCACGCTGGGCTTCCTGCAGGGCAGCAGGCGAGTGGTCTCACAGGGCTCAGGGCACAGCAGGACACATGGCTGGACATAGGGCTGGCAAGACAGCAGCTGGCTCTGGGTCACGGTCGGCTGTGAGCAGACGTAAGTGAAAGGTTGCACATAGCTTTGCCATCTGGGCATCGGGCTCTTGATCACGCTCAGTGGGTGGCACGTGGTGCTGCACGCATCAGGCTGGGGCGTGCACTGCTGGAGGCTTTCAGTGATGTAGCTCGATCCCGGCAGGTACAGGTGTTTATACCGCTCCCCATAATAGTGCATGGTCTTGCGAGGTGCTTATGCCTGAAAGAAGCAGGAAAAAGAGGGACAGTTCACACAGGCACTGTCTGGTTCTCTGTGATGCAGGGCTCCGAGTTTCCCACAGGTGTCCCCACGCAGTGAGAGGCTTGGGGTGATTTGGGACAAGGCTGGGATTACCGAGGAGAGGAGAGGAGAGGAGAGGAGAGGAGAGGAGAGGAGAGGAGAGGAGAGGAGAGGAGAGGAGAGGAGAGGAGAGGAGAGGAGAGGAGAGGAGAGGAGAGGAGAGGAGAGGAGAGGAGAGGAGAGGAGAGGAGAGGAGAGGAGAGGAGAGGAGAGGAGAGGAGGAGAGGAGAGGAGAGGAGAGGAGAGGAGAGGAGAGACAGTTCTCCACTTCTGCCCCATTATTCTTCTCATGTGAGACCAGAAACAACATGGGATCACAGTCAGGCAAACCGGAGAGTTTTCATGCTGCCCTTCAAAGGTCAGCTAAGTATTCCTCAGAGCACCTCACCAAGGAGAACTGACGTTATGACCCTCCGTTTGGCTGGAAGCCTCCTCCATCCCCACCAGGACGTCCTTTCAAGTTTACATTCTGCAACTCCCAAGCACTGGAGATGAAAGGCAAGCCAAAATTAAAGGTGTGTCCATGCTGTAATACTCAGGCGTGGCTGCAGTTCACAGGGGCAAACCCAAGCTGAGGTTAAATGAGCTAGCTGACGGTAAGAACAGGTTTGTGGCAGCACGTACGACCTGCCTGTCTGCTGAAGCATGGTCCTACAGGGGTCTGCTGGGTGGGCAGCATGCGGTTACGGGGCTCTGAGCTCCCTACTGTAGCATCAGCATCACTGCCTCTGCAGTCCCCACTTTATACTGTCCCGTGGGCAAGATTTAAGAAAAGAAAGAAGAGAAATGCAGCAGGGTAGTTTCTTAATGTTTGCTGAAACCCCAGCAGGAAGGAAGGAGAAGGCATTAAGGCAAAATCTCAAGCAAGTTTCATTCCAGTCCTGCACTGCATTCATCCCAAGCCATAGTGTCTTGTTTTTGCTACGGTAGCCTGGAACACATCAAACTGCCTGCCACAGCAACTCGGATGGTGAAACCTCATCCCGGCAGCTCCTCATGAGCAGCATGAAGGGGAGGCCAGCTGATATCATGTCCCAGGGACAGGATGGGGCAGCACAGTCAGCACATCCACACTTCCCTCCTGAACTTGTTGTGGATGTCGTGCTTTGCCCTGGTCCTTGGAGGCATGAGGGAAATCACCCCCTTCATGCTCCCCTTCAGAAAACACTGCCTTCAGTTTTTTTGGCTGGTTTTTAGCAAGTACTGGAACCACTGGGCATAGAGAAGTCGCTCTGATTGATTATTTTTCTCTGACGTCGTTTGGGAATTAAATGATTGTAAAGAAACTGCATTTTCTGAACGCCTCTAGTTCTGTCTATAATTACAGTAATCTGCTTTATCTTCCAAAAAGCCTATCGCTGGGTGTCTATTAACAATAACAATGCTGTGTGTTACTATCATTATCACTACAATTATAATAATCATTGACTAATAAAAACAACCATTTGAAAAACAACAACAGCAAAGCTACTACTACATGTACAATGCTAAAGTATCTGGTGATGCTCATCAAGATAAAAATCTTCTAAAATAGGGGGATTATTTGCTTCCAGGGAGTTGTTTGCATCTCTGACTTATTTTATCCATTAACCTACACAGAAATTTAAACATGTTCAGGTTTAGCTGGAGAGTCTCTCTGCTAGCTTTTACATTGGCACTGAAGTTGATTGGCTTCTTCCTATTCCTTGAGAAGCTGCTTTATTCAAATTCCATAAAATGGCAGAAGAATTCTGCCAGTTTCTTTAGAGGAGTCACCTTTCTGCGTACAGGCTCGTATCTGACTCCTGGCAACGTCGAGCCCTTTATGTAGTCAATGTCTTCCTTCGGACTAGATCTAACAGCAAGCGTAGAAAAGCCCACAAATCCCACTCCCAGCTTCACGGTCCATCTGGAAGTGCTTTCCTGATATTCTTCCCTTCAGCAAGCAGGAGCTGTTCCAGCTGTCAGAGCCGCGCACGCCGGGGCTGAGGGCAGCATCCCCCAGAGACTGCATCTCCGCGAGTACACGAGCAGGACCTCTGCCTGCTCCAGCCACCCAGGTACAAAACAGCATTTCAGGAGCTCCATTAAAAGCCAGACTTACCCACTTCATCAGTGAGAACAACCGGAGAGAAGTGCCTAGGAGAGCCCCGCGATGGCAGAGCTTTTATACAGTGAATAAGTGCCCTAGGGGAGTGAGGCAGTTTGGCTGGGCGATGCTCTAATTGCCTGCCAGTCCCGGCTGAGCCACGTGCAGCTTCGCGCCGGCGGGGATGGCCGTCCTCACTCTGCGGGGCTGCCGTCGCCGGCCAGCACCTCCAGGATGTCTGGTGTAGCCCCGAGCTCCACACGGGAACCTCCTGCTCCTCTCCATGCCAAGCAAAGCCTTGCTGGCCTAGCACATCCCCTGCAAGGGCTGCTCATGGCTCTCATGCTGAGCAGCCTGTGCGCAGTGCCACAGCATCTCTGCCTTCCCCTTGCAGACTCATGGCAGCAAAAATGCTCCTTTCCGCACCGAAAAAGATGCCGGCTGAGACAAAGGACTGGGTTTGGGCCGCCCAAGGGACTCCTAATTTCCATGGAAGCTGCATGCATAAGGCCCTTCGGTGCCTTTGAAAACACCGTCCAGGAAGGACTCTTGGCGACTTCTTGCAGACCATAATTACTGTGGCACGCAGACTTCCTTCACTTACACAGGGAACCGAGGGAAGAGGTGGGTGACTGGGACTGAGAAAGCCTTGGGCTAAGGGCAAGTCGGCTGCTAAAATGACCTGCCACGAAGCGAACAACCTGCCCAAAGAGGTGACGCTTTTCCGGCACAACAAAGGGGAGAAGCGCAGGAGCACAGGGGCAGCCCAGGGAAAGACGGCTGAATCACAGCGAGCTCCAGCCCCGAAAACACAGCTCCCATTTCCTGCTCTGCTGTACAGTATTTCTGTTCCCTGCTGATGCCAGGTGTAAACCTGAGGGGAGATGAACAGTGGCATGAGTATATGTGCCGATAGGGAAGGGGGTTTTGCGTAGTTATATCTGCATAAGTAAAGGCCCTGGCATTTTTTTTCCCCTTTAATGCAAATTTGACATCTACCAGTTGGGTTACAGGATGCTGGGAATTTAGGTGAGGTCCTATATGTTGAAACAAAAAGGGGTGAAATAAGTACTCTGAGTGGAGTAAGTGGAAAATTTCTCACTGATAAGAAGCAGAATACTGATCTCCAGCCTATGACCCATGGACTTAATTTTCTATTTCTGTTTTTGCCAGAAAATAAAAGTCCAGCAGGCTATTTTGTTTTTTACATTTTTGATTTTCTACCAAAAATTCACCCCAATATCACTGACAAAAATGTAAACAGAGTGCACGTTTTCCTAGTTGATGCCAACATTTTGAGAGCAAAAATAGCTAAAGGGAAGAGTGCTTTCTCTAGGCTTATTTTCCACAGCTGAAGACAAAAGCACTAAATCCTACCTGTGTTTCTCTTAGCTGTGTTTCATTCCCCTGAACTACAACACCCTTTTTAATGTTAAATGGCCTGACTCAAGATTTTAGGAATCAAGCTGGCGTCAGAGAAGAGGTAAGCAGATTACCACTGTTTTTTACAAGCTCCATAAATCCAGTTCATGGGCAAGACCCAGATCCGGTAGCCTTCAAGTAATCCTAATATTCATTTTAGTGTTTCCAGTGCAGGTAACGAAATACTAACCCAATGATAACATCATTCCCTGTCATACAAATATTCTTAATTAACATCTGCAAAGTCCCCTGAAATCCTTTCATCTTGAAGAGACGCACAGTGCTGCATGGGACATTGTTGTGGGGGCTATTATTATTCCCAATTAAACACAGGGGAAACTGAGGCACATTGCACCACAGTCACTTGGTGTGAGTCAGAGCCAGGGCCAGCACCAGGCTCAGTCCCAGCTGCCTCCAAAAGGAGCCCCATGCTCCTTTTGGCCACCCAGCTTCTGTGAGATGAGGTCCTCCACCACCCAGGAGGATTTTGGTAACCCTGCCCTGGGCTCAGCCTGCTGTGGGAAAGCCGCAATGGTGTGAAAGCTCCTTGGAAGCCCACAGCGATGTTCTCTTCTTGCAAAGGGGACACAAAAGTTTGGGTTGCAAGAGCCTCCCTGGCTCTTAAATGAGGAAGGAGGGCCACAGTTGCTGCCACTCTTACCTGCTGTTCTCCAAAGCATCATCCATGGGCACACCGAGGAGGTGTGAGAAGGGGCTGCCCCCCATTGCACCCGCTCCCATCTCAGGCATCTCCTTGGCTTTCGTGGGCAGCCTGCGGTGGCACCCCAAGGTCACTGAGCAAGGGTGGAGCAGGGCAGGATGCGGGACAGCGTCCCGGCCCTAGTCACACCCTCCTCATCCTCTTGCACCACTTGTTTTTGCCCTCCAAATAGGCATGATCTACTTAGCGTGAGCAGGCTCCTATTCATTTTCCTAATGATAGGGCATATTGCAAGATTTTTGTATTTTTTTCAGACAGGAGTTCACTGTATTTTTAACGAACCACCAGAGGGCAAAAAGACAAGGTATTTAATGTGAGGTCAGAGAACTATATTTATTTAAGTATATATATGTATAGCATAAGTATACATATATATATATAGTTTGTTTTCAATACAGTGTAGAGTACACATCTTCAGGCAGCATAAAGAATATAGTTAACCACTTCAACATCTCCTACATTCATAAAAGAGTAATGCTACAACTTTCAGTGTCATTTCAAAGACTTTTTTTTGTTTCAGGCTGTGTTTTCCATATTAATCAAAGCAACCAAGTGAATAAAAACCTTCATGGATAAAATTTCAGCAGAAACAACTTCACCGAGCCAGAAACCCTGCCTGGTTTAGGGACTCCACTGAAGTCAGTGCAGAGTCAGCAGGGACTTCTGGCCACCTTCCGAAACGAAGGCTGTTGGAACAAGACTCGTTTACTGTTTGCTTAGCAAATTTACGTTTGGCTTCCAAATCTGTGAGTGAAAACAGCTCTTTTGGAGAACTTGCAGTCTTGGGGATTACAGGTCACCCCGGGCATTGTCTCAAGACCAGGACTAAACCTGGTGCCAGCCCTCTGCCAGCCGCACCGCCAGTCATCTTGATGCTGTTGTCAGCTGGACTCCTTAGACACTTTTTTTTTTGTTTGAAACCTCTATTCATTTCAATTAGGTGAGAATTTAATAACATCCCACTGAACTATTTCTTGCAGCAGACTAAGGAATAAGCCACAGACACCTGGAGCGCAACCATAGAAATAATATCATACCCTGGCCCAAAACAGAGCTGAGCTACAGGGGAAGTACTGGAAAACAGAGATAAAGCAGAATTAAGCAATAGCAAGTAGTCGGCAGGTGACACAAGGAGATAAATAACCCTGCCCCAAAGCCATACCTCGCTGTTTTTCCAAGGACCTTCCTTTCCCCCGCTCCTTTTTACCAGGGCCATTTTGATGCAGAGCAGTACTTTTTAGAGTGACTTGAAATTTTTACTCCACCTGACTGACACTGCTGCTGTGGGACACAATCAGTCGCACACTGCTGCGGGACACACTTGGTGGCACACTGCTGTGGGACACACTTGGTTGTACACTGCTGCTGTGGGACACACTTGGTCGCACACTGCTGTGGGACACACTTGGTTGCACACTGCTGCTGTGGAACACACTTGGTCGCACACTGCTGTGGGACACACTTGGTGGCACACTGCTGTGGGACACACTTGGTCGTACACTGCTGTGGAACACACTTGGTGGCACACTGCTGCTGTGGAACACACTTGGTCGCACACTGCTGTGGGACACACTTGGTGGCACACTGCTGCTGTGGAACACACTTGGTCGCACACTGCTGTGGGACACACTTGGTGGCACACTGCTGCTGTGGAACACACTTGGTCGCACACTGCTGTGGGACACACTTGGTCGTACACTGCTGCTGTGGAACACACTTGGTGGCACACTGCTGCGGGACACACTTGGTGGCACACTGCTGCGGGACACACTTGGTCACACACTGCTGCTGTGGGACACACTTGGTCGTACACTGCTGTGGGACACAGATGGTTGCACACTTGGTCTCACACGGCTGTGGCACACACGTGGTCACACACCTGGTGGCACACTGCTGCGGGACACACTTGGTGGCACACTGCTGCGGGGCGCAAGTGGTCACATAGCGCTGTGAGACACACTTGGTCGCACGCTGCTGCGGCACGCATGTGGTCACACACCTGGTGGCGCACTGCTGGTGTGGGGAGTAGGTGGTCACACTCTGCTGCGGGACGCACTTGGTCGTACACTGCTGCTGGGGGATGCCCTTGGTCAGGAATGGCTGCTGTGGCACACACGTGGTTACACACCTGGTGGCACACTGCTGCTGCGGGATGCACTTGGTCGCACACTGTTGCTGGGTGGCATAGGTGGTCACGCACTTGGTTGCACACTGTTGAGGCGTGCACTTGGTTGCACATTGCTGCTGCGGCACGCACTTGGTCATGCAAGGCTCCTGAGACACGCACGGGGTGATATACTGCTGCTGTGGCACACAGGTTGTCACACACCTAGGTGCACACAGCTGTGGTGGGATGAGCTGGGTCACACGCTGTTGCTGCGGCACGCACTTGGTTGCATACTGTTGCCGTGGAACACACTGGGTCACACACTGCTGCTGGGAGAAGCTGGAGGACAGAAACCTCTGCCGGGGGACGCAGGGGGTCACATACTGCGGGATGCACTGCGCCGACTGCCAGCTGGTCACCAGCGGGTGCCTGGCAGGGTACATGGGGGGGCACTTAACGGGGATGGGTTCCTGGCAGAGAGGAGGGAAGCACTGCTGTTGGTAGCACAACATCTTGATGAGGCTTTGGCAGGACTGGAACGAGAGGTGGGAAAGCAGAGCCCTTAGACAGGCACCCGGCAGGGTGCTGGAGCTGCATCCCACCTGCACCGCTGTCTCAAAACCACGCCAGCAGCAGCTGAGCACCTAACCTGTAATTTTTAACTCAGAAACACGTCAATAAGTCAAACAGTAGGGACATTCAGAGACACACGCAGCATGAAGTATCTCCCTGGACTTGAGCCCCCCCTCTCCACCCATCACCTAGACTTTCAAGGGGAAGAACTGATCTTTGAGGTCAGCAGAGGAATTCCTCATCTCAGAGCTGCCTTTTAACTACCAAATCCAGTTTTTCTCCTCTGCTTTTCATTGGGGACCACATTTGACCTCTTGCTGATGTGTTGAGAAAAATCCCCAATTCAGAAACCTGCTCTGAACCTCTGGCCACTTCTGCGGTAGCAAGAGAGGCAAACGGCACCCAAGGCTCCGCTGTATGCTGATCCTGTAACACTGCGGGCATGCAGAGGTTCACAGCCCAGTCCCAGCATCACCAAGTCTGTGCTCATTAGGGAACCAAAGCCAATTAAAGGGCAGAGATACCACAATGGAACACAGACCTGCTCACAGCTCTTCTGGCACTGTGTTTCCTGATACACACAAAACAGCTCTGAGTGTTATCAGGCACCCCCAAAAGCAAACGACAATAGCAGCACCACAATTACTGCTCACAGTTATTCTTTAGACTGTTCACAAGTGGCTCTTGGAGTCAGATGCCTCGCTGGAGACACTGTAAGAGCGCGTTCCCACACCAACATAGCAATTCAAACTCACTAATTTTAAAAACCTTTCCCACAAAGCATTTCCATATGTAAAAAAACACAAAGAAATCTGCATTTCAACAGCTACAAAGGCTCAGCACAAACCAGACTTACCCAGCTCCTTGGTGAGAACAGCGTTGTGATGTGACCAGTGAGCCCTAAGAGAAGGAGACCTTTTATATAGCTACTAACCGTGCCTTGAAGGTATGAGGAACTCACGACATAGCCTATTAGCTCCTATGCACAAGCTGTCCTGTGTGCAACACTTGCAGTGACTAGCACCAGTGTACTCATCCCCAGGGATGAGTAGTTGAATGTCAGCTCCCCATAGTAAGAGTAATTATGTGTTGTATAATCCTCCCTGGCATGGTAAGACTGAATGGTATTTGGAGAGGCAGAGGCATACCCAGCCTCAGTGGTTTTGCGAGACCAGAGCGCACACGACACTGTGCAATAATGGCTTTCCAGGGGACTCCGTGGAGCCAGGCTTCCCTGTCCCTGGACTCCTTCTAGTGGTCCCCAGAGACAGGTCATCCCATTGCTTGGCCTCTTGCCACACACACATGGGGATGGCTTTGTGCTGTGGGAGCTGCGCTGGGTGCTCCATGTCCTTCTCTAACCTTAATCACTCATTAGAGCAGCCCTTCTCATCCACCTTGCAATGCCCAGCAGCTGGAGTTGGCTATGTGTGCAGTGGGACACAGGACACTGTCTCCTCTGGGAAAAACCAGGAGCTCCTCAAAAGCTTCACATCACCCTTGGGTGGGCGTCATCCACAGCCATCCTCCTTTAGGTCTGGAGAGCATCTGGCTGCCAGCGCCCCGATAATCCCATGACCCCAGCACAATTACCTGTCATCAGAGCGATGGGAATACACCATCCAGTGACAGATCAGCAGGAAAGATGAGCTACAGTCACGTTTGATTGCAGCCACTGCATAATGAGCTCAGCTGTCAAAGCTGTCACCGGCAGCACGACAAGCCACAAACAGCAGCAGGAGCAGATGAACTGCCTCCAGTCCTGTGGATACCTTCTCAGTGAGTCCACTTCTTATCGCATACCATGCCCAGAATAAAGAAACCAGTTAGAAACCTGGGAGATTAATTTGTCGAAGTCACTGAAGATCTAGTCAATGCTATCATGTGTACTTTGACACATGAAACTTCCCCTAAAGTGACCATTTCTTCCCGCTGGCTCCAAGGAGAGCTCAGGGGGACCAGCTCAGAGGAGTTCACTGGGTGAGATGAAACCCACCCCAGGGGGAGCAGCTTCTGCATATATTTATTAAAGCTGTGGTTTCTTACGAACTAGAGAAATGGCACTCCTCAGGTGGTTTCTGAGGCCAAGAGAAAGGTCCGTATATAAATAATTTTGTAGTACAAGTGAATAATAAAGCCTAGCAACTCTTTTGTACTACTATGAAAGTGGTTCTCAAGGTTTATTCATGGGTGAAAATTTAGGG